>NC_133619.1:305113089-305484215 GCF_048593235.1 Sminthopsis crassicaudata | reverse complement strand
TAATTTTAATCTGTTACAGGTGCAGATAGAAGGGAGCATCACATTGACTGACAGTCTGGTTATGAATGAACTTTAATGTGATGACATCAAAGAAAAGACATCAAGAGATGGGAAAATATTATTAGTGGAAAAAGAGGAAAGGGCATATGTAATGGGACAATTAATTCATATGGAGAGATGCAAAAGACCTAATACAATCTAGGAAGGAGGAGAGGGGGATGAGCATTGTCTGAAGCTTGATCTCATCAGTTTTGGCTCTAAGAAGAAATAACTTAATTATTCAGTTGGGTATAGAAAATTATCTAAACCTATAAAGAAGTAGGAGGAGAAAAAGGAAACTCAGAGGGAGGGGCAGAATAAAAGGGAGAGCAGAAATTCTAGGGAAAAAAATTAGAGAAGGAGAGACGGAATGATAGAAGATAAGGTAGTGGTGGGATGTGTTTTAAAATATATATATATTGCTAAGGACATGGTGGAAAGAGAAAACAAAAGTAAATACAGAGGAGAAAATAGAATGAATGAAACTAGAGAGCTGGTAACCATAACTGTGAATTTGAAAGGGATGAATTCTCCCATAAAATGAAAACAAAGAGAAGAGTGGATTAAAAATCAGAATCCTACAATATGTTGTTTACAAGAAATATATTTGACATACACAGACAGGGTAAAAATAAAAGGCTGGAACAGAATTTATTATGCTTCAACTGAAGTAAAAAGAGTAGGGATAGCAATTCTGATCTTAGATAAAGCAAAAGTAAAAATAGATTTTATTAAAAGAGATAAGGAAGGAAAATGCATATTGATAAAGATAGTATAAACAATAAAGTAGTAATGAAACAGGAAATGTATATGCACTAAGTGGTAGAGCAGACAAACTCCTAAAGAAGAGTGTAAGCCAGTTATAGAAAAAAAATAGCAAAACTGTACTAGAAGGGAACTTCAACTTTTCCTTCTCAAAATCAGACAAATCTAACCAAAAATAAAAAAGAAACTAGGGAGATTGGCAGAATGCTAAAAATGTATATATAATAGAACTCTGGAGAAAATTGAATAGGAAAGGAAAGAAATGCAGCCTTCATTTCAGTTCAGTAACCACAAGTGTAGCCCAGTGTTAAAGTCCAAATCCTTTTTTATCTCTTTCAAAGTCTTGTCTCCTTTCCTGGGGCCCAGTTAGCTTTCTTAGAGGCCTATCTCTCTCCTTGGTTCTGAGAGCTTGAGCCCCTGCCCCCAGTCCTTTGTGTTCTCTGCCTCTGCCAGCTTCTTGAGGTCCTCCTGAATGTTTCTTGCTTTCTGTGGGGGAGGGAGGAGGACCACCACCAAGGTCTCTGTCTTCCAGTTCTGATTCTGGCTGAGTTTGTCCTAACTCATATGCTCTCTTATCATAGGTGTGAATCTTGTGGAACATGTACTAAGTACATGTACTGAACTACCATTGTCTTTATCAAATCCACTGAGTTAGCACCTTGTTTCAAGTTCAGAGTTCTGGTCCATAACCAAAAAATACCACATAAACCTTTGGTTAATTTGATTAGAAAAATTGCCCAGATTAACAAAAGATGAAATAAATTACTTAAATAGTCCCATTTTAGAAAAAAGAAATTGAACAAGCATTTAATGAACTTTGTAAGAAAAAATCTCCAGGGTCAAATGGATTCATAAGTGAATTCTACCAAACATTTAAGTAAGAGTTAATTCTAATACAATAAATATTATTTGGGAAAAAATAGTTAAGGAAGGAGTACTGCCAAATTCTTTCTATGACACAAATATAGTACTGATTTCTAAACCAGGAAGAGCCAAAACAGAGAAAGAAAATTATAGACAAATCTCCCTAATCAGTATTGATGGAAATATTTTAAATCAAATATTGGCAAAGAGATTACAGCAATTTATCAGCAAGGTAACATATTATGACGAAGTGGGATTTATATCAGGAATGCAAAGCTGGTTCAAAACCAAGAAAAATATTATCATGATCAACCACATCAATAACAAAACCAACACAAATCATATGATAATCTCAAAAGGTGTAGAAAAAGCTTTTGATAAAATACAGCAGCCAATGCTATTAAAACATTAGAGAGAATAAGAATAAAAGGAGTTTTCCTTAAAATAATAAGCAATATTTACCTAGAACCAACAGCAAGCATTATTTTAAGGGACAGAAGATGGAAGCATTCCCAACAAGGATGCCCATTTTCACCACTATTACACATTGTACTAGAAATGCTGGCTTTAGCAGTAAGAAAAGAAAAAGAAATAAAAGAAATTAGAATAGACAATGAGGAAATGAAATTCTCACTCTTTGCAGATGATATGTTAATATACTTAGAGAATCCTAGAACATCATCCAAAAATCTACTGGTAACAATTAATGCCTGTAGCAAAGTTGGAGGATATAAAATAAACTTACACAAAACATTGGCATTTCTATATATTTCTGACAAATCCAATCAGCAAGAGATAGAAAGAGAAATAGGCAAAATAAATTAGTTGGGAGTTTACCTGTCAAAACAAACCCAAGAATGTTATGAAAAGAATTACAAAACACTTCTCACACAAAGTCAAATCAAAATAATTAGAAAAATATCAATTGCTCATGGATAGGCTGAACTAATATAATAAAAATAACAATTCCACATAAATTGGTCTGTATGTTCAGTGTCATATCAAATAAATTGCCAAAAATATTTTCTAGAACTAGAAAAAATAATAAAAAATTCATCTAGAAGAACTAAAGTCAAAAATATCAAAAGAATTATTGAAAATATGCAAAGGAGGGTGGCTTAGAAATACTATATATATATATATACATATATGTATATATATGTATATATATATAAAGCTATATTATAAAGCAACAGTTATCAAAACCATTTGGTACTGGCTAAGAAATAGAGTCTTATATCAATGGAATACATTAGATGTACATGACACAATAAACAAGGCTTACAGTAATCTGATATTTGATAAACCCTCAAACTCAAACTCCTGGAATAGGAAACCATGACAAAAATTGCATAGAAAATTGGAAAATAATATGTCAGAAGTTCTGCATAGATCTACATCTTTCACCCTATACCAAAATAAGATCAAAATGGGCACATGATTTGGGCATAAAAGATGATAACATAAAGAATTTAGGATAACAAGAGACAATTTACCTGCCAGATCTTTGGAGAAAGGAGAAATTTATGACCAAAGAAGAACTAGAGAACATTATGAAAGGCAAAATGTAAAAATTTGATTACATTAAATTAAAAAGGTTTTGCACAAAGAAAACCAACAGAAAAAAGATTAAAAGGGAAATGCAAACCTGGGAAATAAACCATTGCAATGTTTCTGATAAAGATCTCATTTCTAAAATATATGAAGAATTGTATCAAACTTATAAGACTTTAAGTCACTCCCCATTTGATAAATTGTCAAAGCATATGAACAGACAGTATTCAACTGATTAAATTAAAGCCATCTATATGTATGTGTAAAAATGCTCTAAATAGTTATTGATTGGAGAAATGCAAATTAAATCAACTCTGAATTATAACCTCACACTTCTCAGATTGGCTAAAATAATAGGAAAACATAATGATAAATGGAGGAATATATGAAAATTCTTGGGCATTCTTGCTGGGATTATGAAATGATCCAACCATTCTGGACATCAATCTGGAACTATGCCCAAAGGGCTATTAAAAAAAAAGGGCATAGCATTTGATTCAGCAGTGCCATTACTAGGTCTCTATCCCAAAGAAATTTTAAAAGAAGGTAAAGGACCAATGTTTGTAGCAAATCTTTTTGTCATAATAACAATTGGAAAATGAGAAGCAGCCCATCATTTTGGGAATCATTGAACAAGTTGTGATATATAAAGGTAATGGAATATTAGTGTTCTACAAAAATGATCACCAAGCTGATTTTAGAAAGATCTGGAGAGATTTACGAGAACTGATGCTAAGCAAAACAAACACAACCAAGAATACATTGTACACAGTAACAACAAGAATGCGTGATGATCAACTATGAAAGCCTTGGTTCTTCTCAGTGATTCACAGCAAATCCAATAGACTTTGGACAGAAAATGTGATCTCCATCCAGAAAATGAACTAAGAAGACTGAATGCAAATTAACACATACTATGTTTACTTCTTTTTCCTATTTCTTCTTTTATCTCTCCCATGGTTTTTCCCCTTTGTTCTGATTTTTCTCCATCAGCATGATTCACAAAGCAAAGTGTACTGAAAACAAATAAATTTACTAGGAAAAAGGGATAATTTTAAGAGGTAGTAGTAATGGTTTGACTTAATTGCCACATGTTATCTGTTATCTATCCCACAGGGTGCTCTGCTACTTTAATTAAACTGGCTAGGCTGCCCTTCAGAAGGCAGTTGGTTGGCAGTTTAAATGATTGGTCCCTTTTTCATAGGGTTACTCCTGTGGATAATAGCTATGAGAGCAAGCTTAAAAGCAAAAGTAGGGATCTGTGGGGTATTGACATTCCCAGAGTTCCTATGTTTATCTAAACTACAAAAAATTCCTTTTGTATCTTTATGGAAGGCAAATTGCTTTTTCTATCTAGGATCATGCTGTTATATTCTCCCAGGCTCTACCTTATTTTACATGTTTGTTATTCAGAAATATGCACGTAAGAAATATGTTTGCTTTATTAAAAAGACTTTATTTTAAACTTTTAATAGAATTCATTTTTATAGGCTAAAATTTAACTCTTCTATGGCCTTTTACATTTCCATTATAGTTTTCTATCCTTACCCTTCATAATCCCATTGTTCAGTTCCTCTGCTCTAGCCATACTAGCCAGTTGCTTATTCATCAAATCTTTTATATTCCAATTCTTGCCTTTGTAATAACTTATATCCTAAAATTCCCTTTCCATTTTTATATAATTCCTATCCATTCTTCAAGACTCAGATAAAATTCCACTTTATCTATGTAGTCATTTCTACCTATCACAAAACAAAATGAGCACTATACCCTCTGATATAATCTAGTGGTTATCATTAAACAAATAACATTAAAGAGCAATACACATTGCAATAACCATCACTTTCTCAAATCTTATCCCATCAACCATTTCATAGTAAGTAAGGAGAACAATAGTAAAATATAGGAAGAATACTAAAGATTATATAAAACAAGAATTTTGAAAACTGAGACTCCTAAAATCTGTCCTTTTGGGATCTAGTGATAATTTGATTGGGTTTATACTGGCCATTATAAAACTGCATCTATTAATCCAAGAAATTGGTAGCATGGCATAAAGTTTCAGGCTATTCCTATTCAGAATTGTCCTGTTGATAATTTTACAAGTCTAGTGCCATTTATTTGTCTCTGGTACCAAAAAAAAAGTAAGATACATTGAAAAAAATATTCCAATTCCTACAGTAAATCATACTTAACATATTTAAAACCCCCAATTAAATGTTAAATTAGAATTCTGAAAAACAAAGGAGAGATTAATAAAATTGAAACTAAGAAAACTATTGAACTAATTAACAAAGCTGTGCTGTTAAAAATAACACACCAAAACATATAAAATTTTGCATAATTTAATTAGAAAAAAATTGAACTTATTAAAAGTGAAAAGTTTACCTATCCTCAATGAAGAAAAAATTGCAATAATTAGGAGCTATTTTTATCCAACTATATCCCAGCATACCTGACAATCTGATTTAAATCAATGAATATTTACAAAATACAAATTGCCCAGATTAACAAAAGAGGAAATAAATTAATTAAATTATCCCATTTTATAAAAAGAAATTGAACAAACCACAATGAAAAAATGTCCTGTGTGAATTCTGTCAAACATTTAAAGAACTAATAAGTCTAATAGTATGTTGGTGGCGTTATGACATTATCTAACCATTCTTGTGAGCACTTTGCAACTATGCCCAAAGAGCTATACAACTGTGCATACCCTTTGATTCACCAATGCCACTACTGTGTCTATATCCCAAAGAAATCATAAAAGGGGGAAAAGGACCCACATGTGTAAAAATTTTTGTAGTAGCCTTTCTTTTGGTGACAAAGAATTGTAAAATGACTAGATGTTCATTATTTGTGGAATGACTGAACAAGTTATGGTATATTAAAAATAAATGATGAATAAATTGATTTCAGAAAGTCCTAGAATGAACAGATGCTAAGCAAAATAAGCAAAACCAGAAATACAATGTACCCAGTTTCATTGATTGTCCAATAATTAACTATTATATTCCTGGTTCATTCTTGGCTCAGTGATTCATGGAAATCCCAATAAACTTTGGATAGAAAACACCATTTTTTATCCAGCAAGAGAAATATGGAGACAATATAAATCAACACATGTTATGTTTAGCTTTTTTTTTTCTTTTGCTTTAGTTTTTTTTTCACCCAAACGTTTTCCCTTTTGTTCTGATTTTTCTTTCCCAACATGATATACATGTTTTTAAAAATAAATATACACATATAACCAAAAATGTGTTTACATGTAATTGAAGAAAGTTAAAAAATTAAAAAGAAAATAATTAAAAAGAAAAAAAGAAAATTGTAAAACTAGTCTACTTTGAAGTCAGAGCAATATCACAGATAAAACTACAGTTTTCTCTCTTCTTTTCATATGAATTTATAACAATTTAAGAGAAAATATTTTAATAGAGATTGCTACAGCAAATCCTCATTATATCAACTGTATGATGTGAAAAGCTTTTGAAGTATAATGATCTAGCAAAAGAAACCAAAATCAAGGGGCAAGTATGAAGGATGGTGATGTCCATTGCATCTCTGTAGTCATGTGTAATTTTGGAATTGCCTTGAGGTTATTTCAAGAGGTTGTATAGGTTAACTTTATTTCTCAATCCTCTTATTCAACTGCATTAAAATACAAACTATTTGCTTTGTCTCCTTATATAATTCTCCAAAGAAGTTTTCATATTAAGAATAATGTATATAGCAATTTATTCTAGGACTGTCCTTATCTAAGCACATGAAAACAGAGAAGAGATGAGTAATGATCTAATAAAAATCATACACACCTAGCAGTTTGGCATTTGTAAAGTGTTGTATATTCATCATTTCATTTACTCCTTACAACAATTATACAAAGGAAATGCAGTTAATATTACTATTGACAGATGAAGAAACAGGTTCAAAGATAGGGAAGGATCAAAGAATCATAAATGTAGATCTGGAAGGGAATTAAGGGATAGTTAATATTCTTTCATTTTATAGATGAATTATTAATTATTCAGAGATTAAATGATTTGCCTAAGGTGACAGAGGTAGTAAAAAGTAGAACCAGACGTTATAGTCCTCTAACTCTATATTTAACATTCATCGCCTTGTACCATTGAGTTCACATATGGAAATAGTGATCACATATGGACTTAGAATCAGCCACTTCATATTTCTTTGTAGTTAAACTATTCTTGATGCCTAAAAAAGATATTGTGCCTATTCTGAGAACTTAATCTAAATGTGCTAGTGGACTGAAGTTAAATTTATCATGAGTTTGACCCAAGGAAGAAGAGTCCTTAATGTATATCATAATGAAGGCATCTGATCTGGCAAAAGAAGTGTGAAAAAATAACAACAACAGGAACTTGGGAAGAATATATTAGCATGTTTCTACTTTTTGAGAATATCCCTGAGGATCTGTTTTAGGTTTCTCACACATCTGTTCACATTTCATAGATTCACAGAATGTTAGAGGAGGAAGGGACTTTAGGGATTACCTAGTCCAAACCACTCATTTTATAGATGAGGAAACAGAGTTTCAGAGAAGTACAGGGACTTCTTGAAGGTCACAGGTTACTAAAAAGTAACTTAACAAAAAGTTGTAAAAATAAGTAAATATAGAAAATAAGAAGGCAGGAAAAAGGAAGAAGAAATATGTTTTCTTCCAACTAGATAGCAACTAAGCATTTTGTACATGGCCATATAGGATGATCATACATGCAATTGTGTTTTCTTTATTTAAGAAAAATCTTTACAAAGAATGATATAAGAGGGAGTACATAATTAACCATTTAAAGGTATTGCAATTTTTTTGGAGATAGCATAGATCTTTTTGTTTTCTAAGGAGCCATCAATCTAAGTAAAGAGGCACTTATTATCAGTAATCTGAGCACTTAATAATGGAAGTTATTTGTTTCTTTTATTTTACCACAGGCACACACAAAACAAAACAAAACAAATACAAAATGCTTCTAGATCCTTTGTAGCCCCTTTCATTATATATATGTATATATATATATATATATATATATATATATATATATATATATATATATATATATAAATAATTAGTAGAGGACTAGTGGGAAAATGATGAAAAACAATAAGAATAATACTATTTTTAGAACATTCATAAATATTATTTTGAATATTGTCATAGTAAATATGAGATCTTTGTCCAAAAGACAAAAAGGTAGAGGAACTAAAATATAGCAATCTAACATTATTGTTATAAATAAAACACAAAGAAATATGGAATTTTCAGGTAAATAGAAAGATGGCTCATAAGTATTCTTTGTCGGTAAACCAGCGATTTGGTAGAATGGATTTTAGGCATCAAATTAAAAAACAAAACAAAACAAACAAACAACAACAAAAAAAAACAGCACTATTTCTTGGGCTATTTGGTAGTCATATACTGTGGAATTAAAAGCAAGAATTTTCACAAAAACCAACATAAAAAATCGCCACTTGGAACTTCTCTTCAAAATGGCAACTTGAAATTTAGTCTTTGAGTGTCTATTTCTATATCTATATTTAGATCTATTTCATTTATACCTTTATGTATTTATGCATACATATACCTATGTATGTATATGTGTACATGCATTTGTGTTTATATGTGTATTTATATGACTATACACACAGATATGGTAGGAAAAGACAGTACAGTTGACCAAGAAGTTTGGCACAGAGTTGAATGAGAACAAAAAATAGAGGAAATGGCAATATTCCTTTAACAAGCACAACATTGAATGATAGCAAAGGTCATCTATTTAGAAGCCACAATCTATGATTTTTGTTGTATTGTTATGAGATAAACATTATACAGAAGGCCATGGAAGACATGCAGTAGGAGCTAGCTGCAAAGAGCAACTCTTTAGAAGAACAAAAGTAAAATATATATATATATATACATATATATATATATATATATATATATGTATGGGGAAACAAGTAGAAATTCAAAGTGTTCTACTAGTATCCTCTGTGTGTCAAAAGAAATAATGGAATATTGGATAGATAATATATCTATATTATATATCTATCCAATATTATATATGGGTGTGTGTATATATATAATTATAGAAGGATATGGTATGGGCAGGATTCATAGTCTCTACAAACATTAATGGGTTTCAGTTTATCCCATCAAAGGCTATTCTCATCACAGATCCTACTGAGGATGGAGAATAACCCTTTTATTAGATGAAACATTTTAGGGGAACTTTAAGAAAATTCATTTTAAAATGACAGTACTATTAAATAATAAAATGAATATTTAATTCTCTTCACAGGATAACCTTATTTATCTGGAACAGGGATATAGCACATAAATTATTCATGAGAATAGTAAAATTTAAATTTTATTGCCATATCTTTTAACATATAGTGCCACAAATTGTTCAAATGCTCTGTTTAATTCTGAGAACAACCCTTTAATGAGGTTAACATAATAGTTAATGTTATCTCCATTTTACAGATTTTTAAAAAGGGGATTAGAGAAGTTGGGATACCTACAATCAAATAGTAAGCATGAGAAAGTGGGTTTGAACACAAAAACTTCCTGATTGCAAACTTGGGATTATCTATACTATAGCATTTTCCAGGGTCAATATATCTATATAATTTCCTATCACTTTTGTCTTTTGAATAAGAGAGAAATAAATTTTAGAATATAATTAATCTTGGATACTACATTTCTTCTGACAAGATCACACTATAGATAACATAATCATGTTCTTCTTTAATATATAAATAGATAGATAAATAATATATAACTATATATTTATTAGACTTGAAAATATTTATGCTTTTGAGATAATTTGGACATTGCCCATTAATTTAAGAAAAGGGAGTCCTGGGTGAAATTAAATTATATATTTTCACTATTTATTCACTAAAAAGGAAAAGAAAAAAAAATTTCTATCAGCAAGTGACTAAGAGAAATGAGGAAAAAAGACACAAAAGATAATCCAATGCATTAAAGGAAATGAAAAAGTACTTGATAAGTATATATAATAGCTACAAGAGAAAGCATATTTCACAAGCACCTATAGAAAACAAACTTGATTTACATATAATTTTGCAAATGTCTTCACTTGTGATAAAATGCACTGATGTGAAATGCAAAAATTCTTCACTGTAAATGTTATAAAACTTCATGGTTTCCCATCCCTTCATTGAAACTAAATAGACCATTTGATGTTAAACTACACTACTTTGCTTCAATTAATCTATTATGCCTGTCACTACTAGATTTTCCCCCCTAAGGCTTCACTGGTTGAATAAAATTAAAATTATTCACATCAAACTGCAAGCTGTATCCATAGACAAATTTGTTTTGTGCTTTAATTTTGATCATTGTTTTGATCCCAGTTTGCTTTTATTCTTTTTGCTTAACCCTCTTAATTTTTCTACTTCCTTTATCTCTTTTTTTGGGAAATTAGAAAATAAGGGGTGCAATTTCCTCAAACATTTTCACTTAGGGTTAGGATTAGGGTATAATAGACCCTCAGAAGACTACAAGGATCTCTGTTAGACTGAGACAAGATTGTATGCTAACTCACAGTACAAGTCACTAGAAGAATTTCTGCAAACAGGTGAATAAAACCCTGGAAGATTATGACAATGAACCTTCTACTCTGGAAAAAGAGCCCTACATTAAGAAAATGTTAAAATCCAATTAATACTTGGGGAAATAAGAAAATAATAGAAACAATCTGACTATAAAAAGTTACTATGGTGACAAGGAAGATCAATGATTTAAAGAAAATAACAAAGGCAAAGCTCCTATATCCAAAGCCTCTGAAAAAAATAGAAATTGGGCTCAGGTCTTGGAAAAATTCAAAAAGGATTTTAAAAATCAAGTAAGAAGTAGAGGAAAAATGGGAAAATAAATGAGAGTGATGCAAAGGAAGTACAAATAGCTAATGAGAAGAAGACTATCTTAGAAACAAAATTAACAAAATGGAAAAGGAGGTACATTCCTTAAATAATTCCTTAAAAATAGAATTGAACAAATGAAAGCTAAGGACTTTATGTAAAATCAAGATACAATGACACAAAACTAATAGAATAAAAACAAAACAAAAATGTGAAATATTTCATCAGAAAAAAACAAATGGCTGGGAAAATAGATCCAGGAGAGATAATTTTAAAAGTATTGATATACTTGAAATCCATGATTAAAAATAATATAAATATCATGTTTTAAGAAATTATCAAGGAAAATTGTTCTGATATTTAGAACTAGAGGATAAATTAGAAATTGAAATAATATACCAATTGCTATCTGAGGGGTCCCAAAATATAAACTCCCAGAAATATTATAGCCAAGTTTTGGAATTATCAGTCTAAGGAGAAAATATTGCAAGCATTCAGAAAGAAAAAATATATAAGTTATGGTGTAACCATAGTCATCAAAACACAAAATATAGCAGTTTCTACACTGAAGGATCAGAAAGGTTGGAATATGATATTCCAAGAGCAAAAGAGTTAGAATTACAACCAAGATTTACCTACAAAAACTGAATAAATTTTTCAGGGGAAAGGTGGATATTCAATAAATTAGAGGAGTTTCAAAAATTCATGATGAAAAGACCATAACATATATAAATTCTGATTTTCAAATACAGAACTCAAGTGAATCATAAAGGGATAATCAGAAAAGGGAAATCATAAGGGACTTAATATAGATTAATCTGTTGACATGACTATGTAGGAAAATGATACTTGTAATCATAAAACCTTTCTCATCATTAGGGCAGTCAAATGTAGTCTATGTAGATAGAGAGCACAGGTCTGACTTGACTAGAAAGGCATAATATCTAAAAAACTAAAATTAAGTGGTGAGAGAGAAATATACTGGGAGATAGTGGAAGGGAAAGAGGGAATGATATAGATTATCTTCTATAAAAGAAGCAAGAAAAAGCTTTTATTGTAGAGGATAAGAGGAGGATAGGAGAGATAATGAGTGCACTTTATTCTCATTAGATTTAGCCAAAAAGGAAATAATATACACACCCAATATGGATATAAAAATCTATCTTACCCTCCATTAAAAGGGAAGAGGATACAAGAAAGGGGCAAGATAATAGAATAAAGGGTCAGAAGTTCCTCTTGAGAGGAACAAGGTGAAAGAAGAAACAGAATAGAATACAAAGGCAAAAAATAGTTGACAAGTAATTGTGAAAAGAATTTTGAATCAAGTTTGTCTCATGAAGGCCTCATTTCTCAAATGTATAGGAACCCAAATCAAATTTACAAAAAAAAAGAATGATCCCTTTTTAAATAAATTTAAATTTAAAATGTCATCTATGCCCAAGGGTTATAACATCAAGCATACCTTTGTCCTCGCAATACCAATAGTAGGCATGTGTAACAAGAGATTTTTTAAAAGGAAAAGGGACTTATATGCACAAAAACATTTACAGTAGCCCTTTTCACAAGGCAAATAATGGGAAATTAAGGGATTAAATGGGGAATGGTTGAATAAACTGTGATTATATGATTATGATGGAATAGAATTTTTCTATATGAAATGATGAGCAGGATGCTCTCAGATATATCTGAAAAGTCCTTCATGAGCTCATGTAAAGTGAAATGTACAGTGTACTCTGTAAAGTAATAGCTTTGCTGTGGGATGATTAGCTGTGAATGATTTTGCTATTCTCAGCAATACAATGACCTAAGACTTCTCTGAAAGACTTATGATGAAAAAATCTATGCAAACTCAGAGAAAGAACTGATTGTGTCTTAGTTCATATTGAAGCAAACGTTTTTGCTTTATTTTTGGTATTTTCTTTTGGAGGGGGCAATCTATGTTTTCTTTTACAATATGACATATAAATGTTTTGTTTGCATAACTTCATTTGTGCCTTCTCAATGGAGGTTTAGACGAGCTGAAGGAACAGAGAAAATCTGAAAAAAAATGTTTTACATATAACCTGAAAAATAAAATATAGAAAAACCTGAAAAACCCCTTGAAATTAAAACATTGTTGTGTTAACAAAGCTAGAGCTTTCACATATTGGGTATACATCACTGCATTTGCTGATTTGGGTTAGACCATTCTCAAATACCAAGCCTGGTTTAACAATAATGATGGGGATATTCAGAACTGCTAAATTAAAATGTTGTACCAGCAGGATATTTCATCCATCTCTAAGAAGGTAGCATTCAATTCCCTCAAAAGTAAAGTTTCCAATGGAAATTTAGAGAGATGCAGGATTCTTGACTCATTAAGAAGGCAAATGAAATTCAGTTTATGTTGATAGTAACAATCCAATTCACTTTTATGATGCATTAAAGCTATTTATGTACCAAAGACCTATGGTACATTCTGTTACTAAATACTGATGGAGTAACATTAATTAATAATAAGGACATGAAGTTTGAAAGATGGACTAAACATTTCCCTAATGTTCTTGACAGATATTTATCAATCAATGCTGAAGTCATTGACAATTTACCTCAGGTTGTATAGTCATTCCCTAATTGAAGTTCAACTGAAGAAGAGGTTTTGAATGTCATTAAGTTACTTTTGTGTGGCAAAGTATCTGGGGAAGACTTTTTTTCCAGTTGAGGTTTTACAAGGTGAGGAGTCCATTGGTCAAACAAAAGCTGACTGAAACTTTCCAGATTATACTGCAAGAGGAAGTTACACCCTAACAGTTCAAGAATGCCTCCCTTGTCCATCTCTATAAAGACAAAGGGAAAAGATTGTCCTGTGACAATCATGAGGAGATTTCTCTCTTAGTTATTGATGACAAGATTCTTGTCCGAATCCTGCTTAAAAGACTGATCTTATACCTGGCAGAAAGTTTTCCACCTGAGAGCCAGTGTGGCCTCTGAAGGAGCAACAAAGAATTGATATGAAATTTGCTGTCAGATAACTCCAGGAAAGACTCTAGGAGCAGAACAGAAGTCTGTATACAACATTTGTAGTTCTGACCAAGGTCTTTGAAATTGTTAGTCCCAAGCACTTATGGAAAATTATGTCGAATTTTGTTTGCCCAGAGAAATTTATCAGTATAATGGGTCAATTTCATATTAGCATAATTGCCCATTCTAAATAATGTTCAGTGTTCTCAAGTTTTCACAATCATCATTGAAGTAAAGAAGGATGTTTTTACTCATTGCTTCCATGTTTTTACCATGTTATTTTCAGTTATATTGTCAAATGTCTTCAATGAGGACATTAAAAATGACATTAAAGTCATCTACCACATCTACCAAAGGTAATTTCTTCAACTTGAAAAGATTACAAACCAAAACTAAAATGGTAAGAGTGTTGGTGCATGTTTTTTTGGGGGGTGTTAATTGTGCATTCAATGCAATCTCCGAAGCTGAGATGCAACAGAGCAAGTATCAATTCCCTGCTGCTTGTGATAATTTTGGCCTAACAATTAACACCAAGAGAATACAGGTACTCCATCAGCCAGCACCACACTATCCTTATGTTGAATCATCAGTTACAGCAAATTTGAATACTGTGGATAAGTCCCCTAATCTTTGTAGTATACTTTTCAGGGATGTAAACACTGATAATGAGGTTGACACAGGCATTGCCAGAGGTAGCTCAATGTTTGGGAAACTCTGAAGAAAAGTATGGGAGAGGAGAGATATTAGACTGACTGTCAAACTGAAAGTCTACAGAGTCATTGGGCTGACTTCATTGTTTTAAGCCTATGAAAACTAGACATTATACCACTGTCCTGTCGGAAAAATGAAATACTTCCATTTGAATTCTCTTAGGAATATTCTGAAGATCACTTGGCAGGATAAGACACCAGCCTCTGAGAACCTTTCTCAAACTAAACTGTCAAACATTACAACTCTACTGCAGAAAATGCAACTCCCTTGGGCTGGTCACATTGATTGAATACCAATTGTGTGATTGCCAAAAGACTATTTTATGGAGGCCTTAAACAGGGCAAATGCTCACAAGGTGGTCAGAAAAGTGATACAAGGACACTCTCATGGTCTCTTAAGAACTTTACAATTGATGCTATAACATGGGAAATACTGGCACAGGACCCCTAAGCATGCCATTCTCTTATTAGAGAAGGTGCTGTGCTCTATGATCAAAGAATTGAATTAGCTCAGAAGAAATGAAATACACAATTAGAGAATCCATCCTAGATATTCATAGAGATTATTTGTTTCCAGCCTGAGGCAGAGCATTTCAAGCTCATATTGGTCTGATCAGCCACAGTCAGACACACTAAGTCAACTCATAGTGATTCCATTTTTGTCCTTTTCAAGAATGAAGGAAACAAACAGCCAAATGTTATAATTACTCATTTAAAACTGTCAAACTCCCTGAAATTAAAACATTTCTATGTGTTGACACAGCTAAAATAAGCTAAATGTGTATATGTCTGTACACATATGTGTTTATGTATATCATCTGCTAGATTGTCATTGCTTTAATGCTAATTCTTATCCATACATCTAGCATGGTATTTTGTATATGATATTCAGTAGTTGTTTTGAGGAGGAGGAGAATTTGAGAAAATAGTGCAAATAATTTAAAACACAAATATTTTATTATAAAAAGATTGGTCCAACAGGATGATTTCAGAAAGGTCTGGAGAGACTTACATGAACTGATGCTGAGTGAAAAGAACAGGACCAGGAGATCGTTGTATACTTCAACAACAATACTACATGATGATCAGTTCTGATGGATGTGGCCATTTTCAACAATGAGATGAACCAAATTAGTTCCAAAAGAGCAGTAATGAACTGAACCAGCTATGCACAGCAAAAGAACTCTGCTCTGGGAGATGACTATGAACTATTACATAGAATTCTCAATCCCTCTAATTTTGTACGTCTGCATTTTGGATTTCCTTCACAGGCTAATTGTACACTATTTCAAAGTACGATTCTTTTTGTACAGCAAAACAACTGTTTGGATATGTATACATATATTTTATTTAATTTATACTTTAACATATGTATTGGTCAACCTGCCATCTGGGGGGGGGGGAGAAGGGGAAAAATTAGAACAAAAGGTTTGGCAATTATCAATGTTGTAAAATTACCCATGCATATATCTGGTAAATAAAAACTATTAAAATAAAAAAATAAAATAAAATAAAAAATAAAAAAGATTCTTTTTTCTGAACTTCAATTTTGTTGGGGTAAAGGAAGAAAAAAAGAAGAAGAATTGGGATCTCTTCTTTCATGAATATAAGGAGTTCCTTTGCAAGAAATGTCTCTATCAAATAAAATGATTACTTTCTCTACTATTGTATTATTAGAGAATTTTTTGAGACACTAGGATATTAAGTGACTTGCCCACAGTCACATAGTCAGTACTGTATGCATCACATCTGTCTCTTAAACCCATGTTTCCCTGATTTTCTGACCATATGTATATTACATATGTACATATTCATGTACAAAGTCGTCTTTACTTCTATTTCTGAGGGTGACTGTGAATTAGTGAGACAAGAAAGAATATCCCTGAAATATTAAAAATACATAAGAATATAAAAAGAATTTCAGAAGTGGATACACACAGATCTACTTTGTCACTACCTCATTAAATTAAATATACCATTCAAAACCTATGAAACAGATGACATTTTGTGAACAATCATATGTCTTTGTAGTATGTTGGAATTATTGTGTTTGTTGATGCCTATGAAATTTGAAGCAAAAAGAAACTTTTGAGTAAAAGAAATAAAAAAATAGCCACAATATACATTTGTTGATAATGTCAAACTGTTGATTTATTTCTTCTAGCCATATTTTTTCTGTTAGGATGGAGAGTTATACTTTAGAGAATGAACGAAGATCATTTAGAAAAACTGATAATAAAACACTTAAAAAATAACTTGTTCAACAGTGTGTGTTGCAATTTATTAATTCAATAGTTACCCCAAATGCTATCATAGGATTAAATCTTTAATTGAGGGTTAGATAAATTGTTTTAGCTCTGGAATTTCTAAATCTATTCCTTTAATAATTCATTTTTTCATAATTTTATGTTTTGTAATGCTGAATGCAAGTAAAGGAATTGTTTAACAATAATAAGCTAACAACAAAATAATTACCACTTGCTTTTTAAAGGTGTCTTATTTCATTCATGAATATTAATCTATAAAGTATACAGTTCTAAGAAAATAGACTTTACATTAGGCCTTACAAACAAGTGTGGTAACAGTGTATCATTTGTGCTGTAGTTTTTATGGGAGTGGAAAGGGATTTAATGTAAACTTGTGAATTGAATTTTCCCCTCACAGAATTAACTTAAAACTTTGAGATTTTTGCTGTCTTTGTATCGTTATTATAATAATAGATTTTAAAAGAAAATTAAAATCACAGTGCATAGGGAGCTCAAAAATTATATTTATTTTAGAGATAATATATTGGGGCATGCATTCTTAACTTTTTTCCCCTTCCAGTATCTGCAGAAAATTATCCTTTATTCCTGTCAATATAGCATATGTATTAATGTTTGTATAAAGGTTTTCTTTTCTCAATCCCCTTGGGCTAATTGCTGTATTCCTTTAATTTTGTTTCAAGATTGTGTTATATACAGTAATAGTAACATTGTTTAAAGAACAACTTTGAGCAAGTACATCATTTTGACTATTATAATACCTAAATTAACTATGAAGGACACATGAAAGAAAAATTCTTTCTGCATCTAGAGAAAGAACTGACAAAAAGAAATATGCATAAGATGATTTTACATATACCCATTTTGCTGTCTAATAATAGCTATGTTTAGAGTGAAAGAGGGAAAAATTACACAATAATTTTATTATTACAGTTTTATGTGCAAATGCTTGCTTTTTCATAAATTAAAAATAAAATAGATATTTTTAATAGCTAAAAAGAAGATTGCTCCATATACAACATTTTCCTCTCCTTAATAAAATTTCCTTTTAGGGAAAACATTTCTTTATTCACATTTAGGAAGGAAAATTCTCTGATGCATACATTCCTTTTTTCTTGCAATATAGCACTTTGTTAAGCACTCATGAGTGTTAGGTTTTTACTAAGTGCTAAGTCAGTATGTAACAATTCTCTAGTTCACACCTTAGGTTTCCGCCTTTAAGGAGAGTTTTACCCCTTTGAACTTCTGAGGAGGAGTTTACATATGAAAAGAAGTTTACACAACCTTTAAAAGGAGCAAGTTCATTGGCTGAAGTAATTTTCCAATAAGCCCTTGAGTTCTCATACGCCCCTTCTCTGGAAGGATAAAAGAAGCAACATTGGGCCTGGAGAAGGAGTCTACTCTAGGTCAGAGTTGGGATGGCTCTCTAGAGGAAG
Organism: Sminthopsis crassicaudata; assembly: GCF_048593235.1. Lineage (NCBI taxonomy): Eukaryota > Metazoa > Chordata > Mammalia > Dasyuromorphia > Dasyuridae > Sminthopsis > Sminthopsis crassicaudata. Next base: position 305,465,684 of record NC_133619.1, on the reverse strand, counting down.
AAGAGTCTGGCCCGGAGATTGAGTTGAGACAGCAGATCTCCTCCCAGAGAGCTATCGGCAGTTTATGGAGACAACAGAACATTATACACGAGGTCCTTGTTTCATAGATATGTCTATTGATTGGATTATATATACTTTGATTATATAGCCTTCAATAACATAGTTCTACTATTCATAATTTTAAGCCATTTGCAGAATGAATTAATTTTAAAAATGATAAGTTGGTTGGGTCAAATGTACTAATAGCCAAAGCATTGGTTCAATTTGAATTATTACAAAATTTCAAAAATGAGAGGAAACATTCCAGATCTAAGTGGTCAGTATGTTTCATGGAAGAGATGGGGCCTCAATTTGGCCTAGAAGCATGGGTAAGATTTGAGTGACAGAAGGTAAAGGGCATTCCAAGGATCAAGAATGAGATGCATGATGGTGGGAATATGTTCAAGGACAATGAATAGACCTATTGGTTGTCACAGAGATTTCATATATCAATGCCTCTGTTTCCTATTACTGAATGAATTATTAGGGGATATCATTTATGACCATTTGCAAGATGCAAGAAAATTCATTCCCCGCTTACCTTGGGAAGAGTTGATCCCTTCTCCCATCACAAAGACAATCATTCTTTTGTAGCATGATTACCTCATTTAGTGCCCTTTGAGAGTTATTGCAGATAGGTAATATTTCACATGCAGTTTATCAACATCACTAAGCAAAAATAAATCTATTCAACAAGTGACTTAAATGAAAAGGAAGACTAAAAGTTCAAAAATTTTGTTAGCCAAGTCTTTCCTTTCTTACACAGTTCAAATAGCAAACATTGCTTCCTCTAATGACATAGAAAGGGTGTGTAGTAGATTTTATTTATAACAGGTTTTTTGATCACTGGGCACATCTAAGAAATAACAAGCCCTTGGTTATTAAAAAGAGATTATAATTTGGGAAGTTATGTTTTAAAATTGACTTTTAAGAACAACACATAAAAAGCAATCAGAAAACATACAATTTGCCTTTCAGGTCAAATTATCTGTCAGCCTATCAATCAGTCTTCCAGCCTGTCTGCTTGTTTATTTCCCTTTCTCTCTTAACTAATTAGAAAATAAACAATCAGATTTCTCCATAATCAATAGAAGTTGGATGCTAATTCAGTTTAAACAACCAATAGTCAATTCAATAGTCCATTATTCTCTTTGCCTGCAGCTAAAAGACAGCCATCCAATCAATTTGGTGGGTGATATTGTAGAATGTCACTTACTATGAGAACAATTAATATGTCTAATGAAGTTTTCTCTCATCCACATGGGTAATTAAGGAATAATGCTATGCCACAAAGCTGCTGTAGATAATAATTCCTAATCCCTTTCTCTGGCACTTCTAAAACATTTAGAGAGAATGGGTTGATTATTTCTCTAAATGAAATTCTAGTTTAGTAACTTTACCTTCTTAAAGAATATATACTATGTACAGGGTACTGTGTTGAAATACTGAGAAACACAAAATAATTAAGACAAATGTCCTTATCTTCAAAAAGTTTACAGTCTAATAGAGGAGATGAGTCACTAACAAGAACAATTTTGCTGAAAAATAGAAACTTGGTCATTAGAGGAGTATAATAGTAATAATCCATAATTCTATATAACTTGAAGGTTTGCAAAGTATTCGCCTCACTATATTGGGGCAATGGGGCACAGTGATAAGAAGGCTAGATTTGAAGTTAGAATCAAAGTTTTGCAGTTGCCTTCCATTGCAACTGTTGACAGGCCATTTAAAATTCTATGCCTCAGTTTCCTTACATATAAAATGAAGAATTTGGGTTGCATTCTAAGATCCTTTATATTTTTTTTTATTCCAAGAAATTGAGGCTCAGAGAAGTTAGAAGTATTACTAACAGTGACACAACACAATTAGCAAATACCAAAGGTGGACTTTAAACAGAGATCTCTGTCAGGGCAAAAAGAGGCAGAGGAGTCCAGATATTTGTGACTTTCCTTTTAGGATCAGTCCAATGGAAGGCTTCATGGAATGAGTAATATACAGCATAAGCCTTTATAAATGAGTAGGAGTTGAAAAAAGGATTAGAGAGTAAGCAAGGTAGAGGGAATAATAGAAATAAAGAGATGAAGTTGGGAAAGCATGGAAGCTGCTCAAATGTATATATAAGTTATATGTAGAGTAAGATAAAAATACAACCAGATATTTATATAGCACTTTTGAGATTTACAAAATGCTTTATGACCATCAGCTCATTTGATCACAACAGTCCTCTGATGTATGTAATACAATTATAACTGTACCCATTTTACAGAAAAAGAAAACTAAGGTTGAGCAATGTGCCCAAGATTACACAGCCATATATGTGAGAGACAGTACCCAAACCCAAACTTTTCCTAATTCCAAAGTCTGTATTTTTCATGCTACCATGCATTGTCTCAGATGTGGTTAAGATGATAACATAATTTTAAACCAACTTGTGTTGGATCTTGAATTCCAGGTTAAGGAATATTAATTTTATTTGCTGGTTAAACTGCCATTGAATTCAAAATTTCAAACAAGTAAGACAGAAAATTCCAATATCTTTAAACATGGAATATATTACTCTAACAGCTATACATAGCCTATAATTCTTTATTTGAATGTTTCATAACAAATATAAAACTTAGCAAAATCATATCCATTACTTGAAAACAGCTGTATAACTTATAACAAATAGAACTAAATCATCAATAAATGTGTTCTATTGCTTTTAATGCTTTGAGGATAACCTTTGCCAAATTATTTGAATTTGTTTTCCAAACAGTGCTTTCCCAAAGAGATACAAAATGTTCTCTAATTGACATGATTACTTTTTGTTGTGGGTAAAGAATGTTAATATAAGAAGATTCAATACATGATCACACACATGCATACACATGCAGAGGGTTCAGATTTCTCCATGTTTCAGAAGGAAATGAAGTATCAAAAGTTAGATGTAGAAATATGAGTAACTCTTTCATTTGACAGAGTTACGACTATTTTTTTTTCTTTTCCATGGCAAAATGTAAATTTCTGTACATCTTTCAAAATGTTCTGGAACCCTGCATTCTCAGAAATAACAGAAATTCATATAACATATTTCCTTATATCATAATTGTTATCATTAATAATTACTTGCTTTTCTGTGTATGTGTATGTTAGAAGTGGGTTTCTTTGGATGTGTATGTATGTATATGTGTTAGTGTATGTGTGTATGTGTGTGTATACTATTATCTCATTTTAATCTCAACACAGTCTGATAAAATACGTACTCTCACTCTATTTACAGGGGGAAAAAAAGGACTGGCAGATATTATGATGGACGAATAGCTAATGTCATAATAAGGATTTAAAGACAGATAATCTTGATTTTGGGTATACTTTCAGCTGAACAAGAGGTGCCAAAGCATGGCTCCCATGCATCCCATATCACTCCCAAGATTAGCTAGAATCAGATTAAAATGGAATTGAAAAACAGTTAACACAATGAAGCAAAAATAATACTGTCAGTTTTCTTTGTCAATATGTAGCCTTCAGGAATCCTTATATATGACTTAGTGGCTTCCAATAGTAGACTTAGTTACCACTAAACAACACAATCCCCCCGCCCCCGCACTATGACTTACATACTAAAATCTGTTCTTTCTCTTATTGTCTCTTGGATACCCTTGTCTACCATTTAGCTTCAGCAAGATTGTAAGGCTTGCTATGGAATCTAAGCTGTCAGAAGACCAATCTCTTTTAGCTTTCAATTTCAACTATATATTGGAGAAATAAGCATTTTCACTACCATAATATAACAACTTTTAAAAAGCCAGTACAAAAGGTATTGCTATCAGATTTCACCCCACTTCCAATCCAACCACTGTTATGGAAAGGCTTGGCTATGCTGACAGGCTATGATTCTCACTTTTATTTTCTATTCTAAATATTTTAAAGCTTACAATTTGCAGGTAGAGGACCAAAGATTTTATTTTGTTCTAAACTCCATGTTATTTTAAATCCTCTTTCGTTAAGTCAACATAATTGTAAGACAGAATTATTATTATTATACTTCTTTTGTATCAAGCATGTGATAAATATCAAAGCAGGAAATCATGGCTGGAAAAAGTAATCTTTGAAGTTGAAAGCATGAAATGTTCCTTCACCCCTTTTGTTTATCATATACTATTTGTGGGGAGAATAACCCTAATTAAAAAGAGAGAGAGAGAAACATATATAGTTAGATACAGATATATAGATATAACTAGAGACATCTATATAGCTAGCTATAATGTATGTGTGTATATATATATATATATATATATATATATATATATATATATGCATACACATATACATATACAAATGTGTGAATTGTGTGTGTATATCTCTAAATATATAGCTATATGTATCTCCATATCTCTCTTTCCATATGTACATATATATATATATATATATATATATATATATATATATATATATACATAGATAGACTACATATACATATAGCCTTCTATTTGTAATATGTGTATATATGTGCATATATATATATATATATATATATATATATATATATATATATCATTGACCTTGCTTTGTATAATTTATTAGTTATGTATTCTTAAGTACTCAATGACTTACCTCCCAGATTATTTTGTATTAAGCTACTTTGCCTATATTTTCATTTGTGTTAAATTTAATTTATTTTATATATATGTAGGTTGATAGATGAAACTATATCTATAATTATATGTACTATAAAGTATATTGTTTATATATATATATATATATATATATATGCATATATAATACAATTAGATAGCCACAACAATATATGTGTGTGTGTGTGTCTGTGTCTGTGTAAAAATCTCTTATCTATCTATCTATTCACTAAGGATCTGGCTACTGTGCATACTACATATTCCTGGAGGCACAGGTGAGAGTTCAGTGTCAGGTAGACACAAAGGTAAATGAGAAGCCCAAGAAAAGTGCTCAGCAAGCCCTCATACCAGAGGTACTAGTCGTCCATGAACACCCCATACAATCTCAACAGAGGGTCTCTCTCTCTCTCTTTTTTTTTTTTTTTTGATTTATCTGTCAAAGTTCTTTTTTTAAAAAAATTTATTAATTTTATAATTATAATTTTTGACAGTATATATGCATGAGTAATTTTTATAACATTATCCCTTATATTAATTTTTCCAGATTTTACCCTCCTTCCCTCTACTCCCTCCCCTAGATGACAGGCAATCCCATACATTTTACATGTGCTACAGTATAACATAGATATAATATACGTGTGTAAATCCAATTTTCTTGTTGCAAGTTAAGTATTGGATTCCGAAGGTATAAGTAACCTGGGTAGATAGACAGTAGTGCTAACAATTTATATTCAATTCCCAGTGTTCCTTCTCCGGGTGTAGTTGTTTCTGTCCATCATTGATCAGCTGGAAGTGAGTTGGATCTTATTTATGTTGAAGATATCCACTTCCATTAGAATACATCTTCATACAGTATTGTTGTTGAAGTGTATAGTGATCTTCTGGTTCTGCTCATTTCACTCAGCATCAGTTGATGTAAGTCTCTCCAAACCTTTCTGAATTCATCCTGCTGGTCATTTCTTACAGATCAATAATATTCCATAACCTTCATATACCACAATTTACCCAACCATTCTCTAATTGATGGACATCCATTCATCTTCCACTTTCTAGCCACTACGAACAGGGCTGCCACAAACATTTTGGCACATACAGGTCCCTTTCCCTTCTTTAGTATTTCTTTGGGATATAAGCCCAATAGCAGCAATGCTGGGTCAAAGGGTATGCACAGTTTGATAACTTTTTGGACATAGTTCCAAATTGCTCTCCAGAATGGCTGGATTTTTTCACAACTCCACCTAGCAATGTATCAGTGTCCCAGTTTTCCCACATCCCCTCCAACATTCATCATTATTTGTTCCTGTCATCTTAGCCAATCTGACATGTGTGTAGTGGTATCTCAGAGTTGTCTTAATTTGCATTTCTCTGATCAGTAGTTGATTTGGAACACTCTTTCATATGAGTGGATATAGTTTCAATTTCATTATCTGAGAATTGTCTGTTCATATTTATCAATTGGAGAATGGTTTGATTTCTCATAAATTAGGATCAATTCTCTATATATTTGGAAATGGGACCTTTATCAGAACCTTTAACTGTAAAAATATTTTCCCAATGTGTTACTTCCCTTCTAATCTTGTTTGCATTAGTATTAGTATTAGTACAGAAACTTTTTAGTTTGATGTAATCAAAATCTTCTATTTTATGATCAATAGTGATCTCCAGTTCTTCTCTAGTCATAAATTCCTTCCTCTTCCACAGGTCTGAGAGGTAGACTATCTTCTGTTCCTCTAATCTATTTATGATCTCATTCTTTATGCCTAAATCATGGACCCATTTTGATCTTATCTTGGTATATGGTGTTAAGTGTGGATCCATATCTGATTTCTGCCAGATTTCCCAACAGTTTTTTTTTCAAATAATGAGTTTTTATCCATAATGTTGGTATCTTTTGGTTTATCAAACACTAGATTGCTATAGTTGTACCCTTTTTTGTCCTTTCTACCTAATCAGTTCCACTCATTAGCCAATACCAAATGGTTTTGGTGACTGCTGCTATATAATATAGCTTTAGATCAGGTACACCTAGACCACCTTCCTCTGACTTTTTTTTTCATTAATTCCCTTGAAATTCTCGACCTTTTATTCTTCCATATGAACTCTGTTTTTATTTTTTCTAGGTCACTAAAATAGTTTCTTGGGAGTTTGATTGGTATAGCACTAAATAAATAGATTAGTTTGAGGAGTAGTATCATCTTTATTATATTTGCTCGGCCTATCCAAGAGCACTGAATGTCTTTCCAATTATTTAAATGTGACTTTATTTTTGTGGCAAGTGTTTTGTAATTTTTCTCATATAATTCCTGACTTTTCTTTGGTAGATGGATTCCCAAATATTTTATGCTCTAGACATTTGTTTGGAATGGAATTTCTCTTTGTATCTCTTGCTTCAACAGAGGTTCTCAAACAAGTGGAAGATAACTGACAGAACTCAAATATGTCAATCAATTAAGGGGATGTCTACCCCAAACATATCAAGACCTCTGCTGGTAGAATGAATGGATGAAAAGAATTTGTTTCAATGGTCAGGAAGGCAGCTGGAGCAGATGCTATGAGATATTTAAGGGCATGGTGAAATATTGAAGATGCTAGGTCATCCACAGCACCCTGGGCCATTACCAGTACATTGGTTTTTATCTTACACTGGACTTCAATGACTCTGAAAGAGAGTGAAGTTAATGATTTTGCTTCACTTAAGTCATGACATCATCTTATTTTGTCATTAGTTCTTCTCGAAAATGGATAAGCAATGATAGAGATAAATATAGATATGGAGAAATAGTTATTATATATATATTATGTTATAGTATCATATACATAATATTATGCTATTATATATATATTTATACTTATATATATTACATATGTATGTATATGTACCTCAATTTCTTCATCTGAAAATGAGGATAATAATTCCAGGATTGCTATGATAACCAAATGAATATAGTTAAAATGCTTACCGTAATACCTGGAACATAGTAGGACAATAAACGCCTTTTCTCATTTCCTTGTTTACCCACTAGTAAAAAGAACAATGATAGGCACCAAAGATCTAAGACAAAAATGGAGGGAATATCGAATTTATAACCTTCTGTAAGAATTATTTTTTTAAACTGTCTTCTAGTTTATCACTTCATTCCTTTTCAATTTTTTTTTTATACAGAACATTTTTGCTAAGTAGTAGTGATAGACAACAAAAGTATCCTAATACTCAAAGAGCAGATATCCTAAGAGAAAAATATGAACATTTACATGAGAAAATAGGTATAAAGTATTTAAAAAGTCATTTCAAGAAGAGAGGGACAATCATTGGGAAGAAACTAAAGTTCTCATGTAGGAGTTTTTTATTGAGCTGTTTTCTTAGAAATAAGGGTGGAGTGGGGGAACCATGATAATGAAAGATGCTATTTTATAGCATCATAAAATTATAAACTTTGTTCAGTGCTAATCTTCAGCACACCGTCTTTTTCCTTATTCCACACTTATTTTCAAGCATGTGAACATTCTTTCTGAATATTTAATGATAATCATAACAGTAATCACCATTCTCTTTGAGACAGAAACCTTATAAGACAATAATTAGCCTGCAATGAATTTTAGTTGATTCATAATCCTTGGCTTATAGTAGATATGCTGATAAACCCTAAGAAGGACATAATAAAGGTATATTTTTAAACATCTATTTTACTCATGTTTTATATTAATCCTTTGGAAGTTTGATATTAAAATCTTTTTCCCTACTGACGTATGATTCTCCAGGTTGAATGTATTTGAGTTTATTTAGATAGAATTGCTCCTAGCAGTCATTTGTTGAACACTGATTTTTTTCTATTGTGAATCATTTAAAGCACAAAAACACATATCCAATAATTTCATGGACTTTACAAGAAAGGGTATCAAGAGGAAGAAAGGTAAGTTAGGTTGTGGTCTTCTGAACTTTTTAAGGTCTCATAGGTACTATTATACTGTGGTAGCTAGAGGCAAATTTATTAGACTCTGCAAAGTGTGTACTCTAAAACTTCAATTTTATGCCATGTAGATGTAAAGTCTGTCTGGAAGAGTCGGAAATGTGTTTCTAATTGCATTTTCCATGCAAAAGAGATACAATAGATTACTAACAACAGACCTATTAATCATCAATCTAAGTGCAGTTAGTCTTCTGCATACAATATTTATGTGTTGATATACTTCTTACTAATGCTCACAATCAATGCCTGTTTGTTGAACTAATCTATAGAGTTGCCAAATGTCTAAATCTCTTGCTAGTATTTATGTTGCTTATAATCTTTATTCCAGATTATTTCTGGGATTTTAAATATATGATGTATGTATGCATGCATGAATCCATGTATACATAGACAAATTTAAATGTTTGCAATCTATGTATATACATATATGTATATTATAAATATTTATATTTATTGAGTGGAGAAAAATATTACTGTGGGATTTTTCTTATATGTAGTTAAAACTTTTTAAAATTAATTTTTGAATTAAATATTTCCATATCAAAGTTGAAATTGAATAAGAAAGGATTTTTTTCCTGCTTCTGTATTTCTGAAAGGCACCTCTAAGTACAAGGTTGCAATGGTGATGGAATAAAAAACAAAATCCAATTATTTTAATAGTTTAATAGGGAACTTTCAGGTCTTGAGAGACCAAAGCTCAGTCCTCATTAATTTGCAAATATAGTTTGGCTACATTTCACACTGTTCTAGTTTTTGGAAACATCTATTTACATTCTAGAGGGGATAATCATTAACCACTGGTCAATCTACATTCTACATTTTATTTTTCCTTATTTAGTGATGTTCAAACAAAACATTGCAAAGTACATAACAGAAGTATGGATATTCCTATTTATTCTCAATTTTTTGTCAAGATAAATAATGATCATATTAGAATTCTTAAGTCTAGAATCACTTTAACCTTACCCTGAAAGACAATGCCCATCAAGCTTAACATTTAGTCTTATATTTTAATATTAGAATACAAACCAGGGGAAGGCAGGATAGGGTTCAAGACTAGACACTATTTTTTTCCATGTGGGACATCGAAAGCTATTGAAAGTTTATGAATAAGGGGAGTCACATAATGAAAGTAGTAGCTCAGAAGGATTAATCTTGACCCGTTTTTTGGCATGAACATCAAACAATAGTTTCAAGAAGTAAAAAAACATTACCTATGTCAGCCTCTAGGAAAGAGCATTAAGCTGAAGCAGAAGATACAGACTCTAACTTGTACTGTGTGTTGTCTAAATACAGAAAGTTATTGAGAAGATAGTGTCATAAGAACAAACTGAGATGAATTGGAATTTAAAGAACTAAGGATTATGAATATTGGCTGAAATTTTTCAGGTTAGTTGAACCACCCATTTTTTTTAGGCTTTAGGAGAGTAAAGGTACATTTATTATTCATTACAGAGTCTTTTTTTTTTTTATCAATGTCTGGCTCATAGTTTTAGGCTAATTAATGTTTAATACTATATTAATCTGGCACCTGTGTCACCATGGAGAAGGTGCCAGGCCTGGAGTCAGGAAGACTCATCTTTCTGAGTTCCAATCTGGCCTCAAACGTTTATTATCTGTGTGATTCTGGGCACATAACTTAACTATGTTTGTCTCAGTTTACTCTAAACTGAGTTGTAGAAGAAAATGCCAAATCAGTCTAATATCCTTGCCAATAAAACTCCAAATGTTGTCAAGGAGTCAGACATGAAAGAAGCAACTGAACAACAATAACATTTATTAATCAGAATCAATTGAATGATTAGAATTAATTTTTTAAAATTGAAGATTTAGTGTCACTTAAAGGTCAGGATTTAGATATCTGCAATAGACAACAAATGAAAGCTAGTAGAATTATGGAGCAATTGTAAAAGATATTTCTTTCCTATTTTCTTTTTTCTATTAATTTTAGAATAGTCAATGCAGTGATAAAATTTCAGGTTTATACTGCAATGAATGACTTGTTGATTATAATATTTCAAAAAAATGAATTTACTTATTAAAAGGAAATAATTTAACTAAAAATAGAATCTGCTTCTGTCTGCCTCCACATTTCCTGAGACATTGCATAAAGTAATGAGACATTGTAATCAATCACAGGACCTCAAAGTCCCTTTAGCCTAAACTTTTTGTGACCTTACTCTTGAAAAGCAAACAAATACTAATGGCAGAATCATTACCCTTTTAACAGGAAACAACTTCACCTACGTAAAACAACTTCACCTATTGCTTTATTCTACTATGTGTCACATGCTTCTAGTCCATCTTTTCCCTGCTCCTTTGCTTTCTTTTCTTTTCTTTTTTTTTTAACTAGTTTTTAGATATCAACAACTTTTTCTCCCTCCTTGCTTGTTTTTTTTTTTCAGCTAAGAATGAACAGGTAGAGAGAGGAAGTAAGAGCAGAAATGTAATACAGAGAATAAAAGAAAAAAGCCTTCCCTCCTAAAACCACAAGATAATTAATTATTTAATTAATTAATTTAATTATTTAATTGATTATATTGTAATTAATAATTAATTAATTAGTTCCCTTTAGGATGCTTAGAGGTTAATAAGCTTTATTAGTTGTCTAAACAACTAAACAACTAAACATAGGGTTTATGATCAGAATTGATTTCTAATCATTTTGATCACTTTACATATAAACAAGTTTTGACTTGGGACTTCAAATACTTCTCTCTATTAATGCTGTAGACATTTCTATTTAAATTCTTCCTGACTTTATCTTGATGAATGAGCTTTCGATGTTGCAAGGTAGATTTTACTAAGAGAAGCTACCCTTCTTTAGTAGTTTATAAAAAGAGTTTAAATTTTATACCGAGATCAAACACACAAACATACACACACTCACACACACACATACACACACACACACATACACACACACTTTTCACCTTTTAGATAATAGACAATTGTCATGTAAAATTAAAAGTTTTTTTAAAAACCTAAAGCTTGGATGTTACTAATGATTTCTTGGAGTGAATATACATAGTACCTATTGGTTGTATAGACTTGAAGCACATTTCTGACCTCCCAGACTGGAGAATCAGTAGCAAATATTAGCCTGAAAGATGGGTGATTTGGAAAAAAAATGAACCACTTGCTCAAAGTTATTAGAATTCTCCATAGCCTGTCTCCCAAGTGGAAGTATTCTTAGAAACTAGGATTTCAGAATCTATACTTCTAGCAAGAAAACAGGCAGTTTTTGACATCACCAATTTTTGGATTCTATTACCAACAATCTCCCATTTGAAAATTTGAGATATCTAGGAACTAGTCTTGTAGGGAAATAATGGTAATATCTGAGCAGTACAAGCATCTGGAGAAAAAAAGATTGGAGAGAGAAAGAGGGGTGGGAAGAAGGAGAGAGGGAGGGATGGAGGGAGGAAAGGAAAAAGAGAAGGAGAAGAGGAAAAGAGGGAGAGAAGAGGAGGAAGGCGGGGAGGAGGAGGGAAGGAAGGAAGAGAGGGAAGAAGGGAAGAAAGAAGAGGGAGGAAGAGAGGAGGAAAGATTATGTATAGAAAGAGATATAGATTGATAGATATAGATAGATAGATATTGTACACAGATATAGTTGTTCAGTTGTTTTCAATTATCCTTAACTCTTTGTGATCCCATTTTGGGTTTTCTTGGCAGAGATACTGGAACTATTTCACCATTTCCTTCTTCAGTTCTTTTTAAAGATGAGAAACCTGAGACAAGCATGTTTAAGTGACTTGCCCAGGATCACACAGATGGTAATTGTCTGAGGCCAGATTTGAATTCAGGAAGATGGGTCTTCCTGACTCCTATCCACTTTGCCAACCAACTTTCTTTTCTCCCTCTCTCTCTCTCTCTCTCTCTCTCTCTCTCTCTCTCTCTCTCTCTCTCTCTCTTTCTCTCTCTCTCTCTCTCTCTCTCTCTCTCTCTCACCCTCTCTCTTTTTCTCTCTTTCTTTTTTTCTCACTTTCTCTCTCTCTCTCTTTCTTTTTCTCCTTATTTATTCTCCTTATAGAATAATAAGGATAAGTATTATAAGACTATATTATGATTTGAATTGCTGTAATGAAAATGGGCCTCACTGGAATATCAAGAAATTTTCTGCTTAACAACCACAAGTTCATTCCATTTCTGAACAGAGTTCAGCCCAGTGAGTGCCGCACTGCTTCTAGGAGATTATAAAAGGTCCTAGGAAAAAAAAAAAAAGTATACCAAATTGAAGAAAGTGGGGCTGTTCTTGCCATTTATTACTAATTCTTAACACCTTTTCTGCATTTGTTGTGATTTGAAATAAAATTTTCACCAATTTTACAGTTATTTTTGTAATACATTTATATTTATTTCATTAAATTTATCCAAATTACATATAATAAATGAAAATTCTTTTTAAAATTTAATTCCAAATCTTCCCCCTTCTTACCACTCCTGGCAAACACTTTGAAAAGTCAAATGGTATATCTTACATATGAAGACATCAAACATATATTTCCATGTTAGCCACATCCCAAAAGAAAAAATAAGCAAAAAACCAAGAAATATAAAGAAAATTAGAAGAGCCATGTTTCCATCTGTATTCAGAATTCATTTGTTTTCTCTCTGGAGAAAGGTTGCATTGTTCAAAATGGGTTCTTTGGAATTGATTTTTATTGTTGTTTTTGTCACAGTAGCTGAGTCTTTCATTCTTGATAATTCTTATAATATTGCTTTACTGTATGCAATGTTCTTCTTGTGGACATTTTACTTTACATTATTTCTACAAGTCTCAGGTTTTTTTCTGAATCTATATCCCTTGGCCTTTCTTGTAGCATAATAATATTCCATCACAATCATATAACAAAATTTGTTCAGCCATTCCTCAGTTGAGGGGTATCCCCTCAAATGCCAAATCTTTGTCCTTACTAAAAGAGGAAAAAAAAAGAGCTGCTCTAAATATTTTTGCACAAATAGATCCTTTCCCTTTTATCGCATTTTTTTGTGATACAGAATTACTAGTGTATCATTGGTTCAAATAGTATGTACAGTTTTCTAACCTTTTAGCAGCATTCCAAATTGTTCTCAAGAATTGTGGTACTAATCCACACCTGCATCAAGATATTAATGTTACCAGTTTTTCTACATCTCTTCAGTCATTTATCATTTTTTTCTGTCATGATAGCTTATCTGATGTGTGTAAGGTGGTTTCTTAATGTTGTTCTAATTTGTCTTGCTTTAATCAATATTCATTTGGAACATTTTTTCATGTGACTATAGAAGCCTTGAATTTTTTTTCCTCTTGAAAATTGACTGCATATCCTTTGTCCACTTTTCAGTTGAAAATTGCTCTTATTTTTATAAATTTTTATTTCTTTCTGCTGGGTTATCTTGGTAGTATATAGAAATACTGATATTTGTGTGGGTTTGTTTTGTATTCCTCAAATTTTCTAAAGTTTTCAATCATTTCAACTAGATTTTTTTTAGTTGATTCTCTAAATATACATATATATGCATATATATGTATAAGATATATATTATATAATCTACAACGAATTATAGTTTGGTTTCCTTATTGCCTATTCTTATTCTTTCAATTTCTTCACTCTTGCATTATTGCTATAGCCAGTATTTCAGATACAATATTATATAATGGTGTCAATAATGGATACCCTTGTTTCATCTCTATGTTTGAGAAGGCTTCTAGTTTTGCTCCTTTACAGATCTCATGTATACTTAGTATTAGATAGATATTAATTATTTTAAGAAAGACTTCATTTAGCTTATATTTTCTGTCATTTTTAATAATAATGGGTGTTAAATTTACTTGAAATCTTTTTCTACATTTATTGAGATAATCAAGAGATTTTTATTGTTTTTGTTATTATATGGTGAGTTATGCTGATGGTTTTCTTAATATTGAACCACCTCTAAATTCCTGGTAAAAATCTCATCTGGTCAGAGTCATAATATTTGGGATTTATCGTTATAATTTTCTTTTCTAGTATTTTATTTAAAAGTTCTACATCAATATTAATGAAGAAAATTGGGCTATATTATTTTCTTTGCTTTTGCCCTCCCTGGTTTAAATATCAAAACCATATTTGTGTCATAAAAGGAATTTAGTAAGACTCAAATTATTTTTAAAGTAGTTAATATGTAATGGAGAATAATTGTTCTTTAAATGTTTTATAGAACCTCTTTATTAATCCATCTGGCGCTAGGGTTTTTTTTTCTTAAGATGCTCATTAATAGCTTGTTCAATTTCTGTTTTTCTAAGATAGGATTAAACATTCTTTTTAGTCTTCTGTTAATTTAGTTTATGTTTTTAAATTTTCATCCATTTCCCTTAGATTGTCAGTTTTACTGGCATGTAATTGGGCAAAATCATTCTTAATAGTTGTTTTAATTTCATATTTATTGTGGGGGCATTTGTCTTTTGCATTTTTGAGACAAGCAATTTAGCTTTCTTATTTTTAAAAGCAAATTAAACTATGTTTTTTCTATTGTGTTTTTCCCCAATAAAACCAATTTTTGTTTTATTCATCAGATTAATATGGGACTTGTGTTTTTGTTGTTGTTGTTGTTAGTGTTGTTTTGTTTTACTTTCAGGTTTTTGAATCTGTTCTTAGAAATTCTGCATTTATATTTTAGTTTTAATTATGATTTTAATTTATTCTTAATTTTTAAATTGGATTTTTTTTACTTCAAATGTTTTACTTATAAACAACTTATTGGTGGACTCTGATTTCTAATTCATTGTTTTACAAACATATTTTATTGGTGAATTCATCACATTCAGATACATAGTTATGATTACCATCTGTGGGTTTCCCTCCATCCTATTTTTACTGCTTATCATTTTTCTTTCTTTTTATACCATTCCTCCTCTAAAATTATTTGTTCATTTGTTTTGCTTCTTACTAGTGATTTTCTTCACACATACCCCATTTTACCACATCTCTCTTTTTTATTCTTTTCTTTTTTTATATACTCCTGCTGGGCAACATAGATTTATATGTCCAGTTAAATGTATATGCTTTTTCCTATGTTTAAACCAAATTAGATCAGTATTTCAAGTATTGACCTCAAGCCCCTATTTTCACCTCCATGTTAAAAGTGTTTTGTTCATCTCTGTGTAAATAACTTACTTTTCCTTTTTTCGTCTCTGACTTTTTCCTTCTCTCAGGATATCCTTTTTCTCATCCTTCAACTCATTTCCATGTCCTCTCTCTATATATAAAGTCATTTTAACTCATCTAACGATGATAAATTTCTTGGAAGCTCTATTACTTTCTTCTGATAAAGAACAGAAAAACATTTAACAATATTAATTCCCTTATTCTTTCTCTTTTATTTTATATGCTTATGTTTCTCTTAAGTCTTGTATTTGAAAGTTCCTCTTTTTTTTTCTATTAAATCTGATATATATTTTTTTATCCGGATTAATTTAAAGTTCTCTACTTTATTGAATATCCATTTTTCTCCTTAAGGAGCATACTTAGTTTTTTAGGTTAGGTGATTCTTGGTTGTAATCCTAACTTTTTTTTTTCCCCTTCTAGACTGTCATATTGCAAGGCTTTTTTCTCATTGAAACTGCTAAATCTTATGCAATTCTGAGTGCAGCTCTAGGATATTTAAATGATTTCTTTTTGGAAGCTTGAAATATCTTTTAGTCTGTAATTTGGCTACAATGTCTTTGCAAGTTTCCATTTTGGGAACTCTTTCAGATGGTGATCAGTAGATTCTTTCAATTTTTATTTTACCTTCTGGATCTCAAGATATAAATGCCATTTTTATAGTTTCTTGAAATATGATATCTAGGTTCTTTATACATGGTTTTAAATAGTTTGATAATACAAATTATATTACCTTAACATATTTTCCTGATTAGTTGTGTGTTTAGTATGAGACCTTTTAGATTATTTTTCTTTTTTTCTTTATTTGACTTTGTTTTTTATAATTGTTGCTATATTATAAAGTCAGTAGTTTCAACTTTCTAAATATTAAATTTTAAGAATGTATTATCTTCAGTAAATTTTGAATCTCATATTCTATTTAATTTCTAGCTTTTAGGAGTTATTTTCATTGGTAACATTTTGTATTGTTTTTCCATTTCACCAATGGTATTTTTTAAGTATTATGTTCTTCAGTATATTTGGCACATCTCTTAGCAAGCTATAAATTCCCTTTGTATAATCTTCTTCTCTCAATTTCATTTCCTTTTTTTATTATTAAAGCTTTTTTATTTTTCAAAACATGTGAGTGGACAGTTCTTCAACATTAGCCCTTGCAAAATCTTGTGTTCCAATTCCACACACTCCCCTTCCACCAGTCACATTGTTGGAGACCTTATATGTTGATATTTTAACATTACCATGTTCTTCTGATTCTTTATCTTAATCCTCCCTATCACCAAACTAGAGATTTTATGCTCAATTTATTTCTCTTTTGTTGTTGTTTTCTCTTTTCCCAGCCTATTCCATGACTTTGAACTTTGTTAATGGTTAGTTTTATTTCTGGTATGGAGGTAGCAGACCTAGAAAAGGATAACTTCCATACTTCAGGTTTTTTTTCACATAACTCTTTTCAGAGCTAGTCCCAGTGGCTTGAAAGCTGTCAATGTGTCCAAAGTGGTGAAATCTGGTGAGAGATGTGGTCACTGCTCTCCTAGGTTTGCACATTGGTCCTCAAACCAAAAGGGACCATGATCCTTCATGATTTCAATATATACTATTCCTCAGGGTTGCTGCTCACTTGGGACTGAAGTGATATTGTTCCTCTCAGATTTCAGAGTCCCTGCCCCTTTGTGATCCAAAGTGATACTGCTTCTCATAGCTTATTCTCTTATCACTGGGAGTACTTCTTTCCACCCTTGAACTGTAATCCAGAAGTGAGTATTAGCAAAGGAGTTGCCAAAAATGAGCCACCCTGCAGCCAGTACTATTATTAGGAATCCCCTTGTGATCTTTTTTTTCTCAACAATTGCTAGATTCTCTTACAATTTATGGCTTGAATACTTCCCAAACTGTATGTGTTTTTGTTATCAATACCTACTCCCATTAATGGTGTTGAATTCCTATAATCTTCAGTCTAGTCTAAACCCATGTCACACATCAAGAGTCTTAGTCTGACCTTGTGTTGACTATGTCACTTCAGAAATCAATTTGAGGCATTATTAATTTTTAAGTTGTTTAGAGGGGTATTATATGAGCTTAGATGAGTTCTTCATCTAATCAGCCTTATTGACTACAATTACTTATTTTAAGTGCTTGCTCCTAAAAGTCCTATAGGCCAATGTACCCATCTTTTTTTGATATCCATGTTCGTTTTGAAATATATTCTAAGATCTTTCAGAAGCAAATCTTAATGATAATAAATGATCCCTCCTCCCAGACTGTATCAGAGAAGGAACTTTGGCCACAATAGTGAATACAATTTAAATCTGTTTTTATATATTGAATCAAAGGGCTGAAAGAAAAAGGGTAACTTTTTAAAGAGTAACTTAAAAAGAAAAAATGATGATTTCTTTTAAAAAATCACATTATTTGTTCTCATGTTCACATTTGTGTATGAAAATTAAGCTACTCTACCTTTTCAAGAATAAAATAGTGTTTGAGGAACCATTTTTGAGGCCTTAGGATGCATTCTTATAGACTATGGCAGTCCTTGGATGTTTCACTCTTAGGTGGTTTGTTAGGATTACTAGGTGAGAACTCAGGTTGTCTGGACAATGACAAGGTGAGAATTCAGGTTGTCTGGACAATTACAAGGTGAGAACTCAGGCTGACTTGATAGTTCTCTGGCTCAGATTCTAAGAGGAGCAACCTCATTGGTTGGAGTACTTCTTCCCAGAAGCCCTTGCATTATCCCACACCCATTCTCTGAGAGGATAAAAGAGGCAACATTGGGCCTGGACAAGCAGTCTGGACTGGGGAAGGACAAGAGCTGGAGGAGATTGAGAGCCAGGATTCAGGAAGAAGAAGAGGCTGGGTGGAGGCTCCAGAAGCCTCCCAAGAAACCTGCTCATAGAGGAAAAGATTATACAGAAAAGAAACCTCCTCCCAAAGAAGGATCACAACTGAGAGACGATCAGAACTTTACAGTGGTTGATATATTTAGCACAGTGACAGACAGTTTCGATGAAAGATACTTTTCCAAACCAATTCACTAATCACCTTCCCTATATTTGAGTGGTCACAAATTATGGAATAGTCTCTAGTAAAGCATCCCTTTTCATTTCCTGCTAGGGATCTAAGTATAGGGAATGTGTTTCTTCACAAACTATCACCATTGTTTCTTCCAACCTATGTCTACTCAGTACCTATGTACATTCTGTGAATGATGCCATCTGGAGAACACATTTCTCTAAATACCCAAATCACTGCATGGCTTAGTATATATATGCTTATATGTATGTATATATAAATTCATATGTATATGTGCTTATATTTTGGATTCTAAGTGATGACAAATTTGATAATTTGCTTTTTTGTGGTGTAGGCAAAGATAATAGATAATTTTGCTTATATAAATCAAGATCATGAGAATATAGCCTGGCCTTTGATTTGCATATTATATTAAATATCTGTTAATTGTCAAGAAGCACACTTATAGAGGAGAAAAAATATGTTCTCCTCTCAGACAGACCCCCAAAATCAGTTGTAATGTAAAATTCAGAATATTTGTCAGAGCTTTAGTGAAACGCATGTTCTCTAACAGTCATCTGCATACTTCCATAGTTAAACAATTGGAGATTTTTAGCAAGAATTGCTTCTACAGTATCTGTGCATCTGTTCAGTATTGTTGCCAGGTATGCAGTCTTTTTGATGGATAATGAAAACTAATTAAGCACAGCAATGCTATATTTATAATATTTTAACAGTAGAATTTAACACAATCCTAACATTTTCTTCTTTAAAATATTTGTAATTTCCATATGAATGATTTGAAGAAAACATCAGATTGAAACTCTCTAATTAAAGTGGCAAAGCATGATGCATGCATAGAAAAACTGAAATACAAGTGATGCAAATTTCCCAAGCTATCAGAGACATTTAGGGTTATAAGTTACTCTGCTCTTTTAAGGGGGAGGAGCTTTTATTCTAAGTGGATGACCAGATGCAATACTGACATTTATGACAGAAGTTTCTGCATGGAGAATCTTTTAAAAAGTTCAAATAGTTAATTTTATCATCTTGATCAGTCTCTTACTGATTATTTAACTTGTCTTGAGATTTAAAATAAGCTGGTAGCTGCTTCACTCTTAAGCAATTTTAAACATCCTTCAAGAGCTTTCTCAAAAGTTATTACTGGCTTGTGTACATACAGAAAGATTGGCATCAGAGTTGAGGAAAACATTTTTTGTAAACATACTAAAGAATCTTGCTACAAGATTATGCTGAGGGCAAATGAATGTCAGGTCAAGAAGCTTGCTTTTTAAAACAAGATGATCTAAAAGGCTTTTAGGAGTTGTGAAAGTTAGAGTATTCAGAGAATAGTCCAAATATTTTAATTTACTATATGTGTTGTCAGAAAATGTTAGAGTCACTGGTAAATATTTTTTCAATTAATTTTAAATGCATAGTCTGGATATTTCTTCACTTCTGCTTTCCCAAATGAATTGTAATGGCCTCATTAAATGTAAGAAATGATGATGCCCATGTTTTAACTGATGAAAAAGACTTTATATTGAGAAATGTGTGTGCTAAGTACATGATATAAGGTTATTTTTATGAAAGCCTACAATAGACCTATAATAGAGTCCAGATACATTAGAACCATTTTATGCTAAACTTCAGATAGTACACTGAAAAATGAAAATTGAAAATTAAAGTATGTTTGAACTTTTGAAAATTATCATGTCACAATTATGTATCTTTCCTTATGTGTATATTTCATCCTATAATAAAAATATCTTAAAAATTTGCTGTGGGAAACATTTCCAAGATAAAAAACAACATGATATCATTTCAGGTTCATAACTTCAAAATTCAGATTCTGAAGACTAAGTCATGAAGACAAATCAGATATAAAATATCTTATACTTAAAATATCTCATTCACAGTGGAGAAATCTTTCTTCTATAACATACTCTAGCAAATTACCATATGTATATTTCTTTACTACCTCTGCTGAAAAGAAAAATTGACTATTATTTTAACTTCATGACATTAATGAAAACAGTTTTAAATGGTTTCCCAAAATTATGAAAGTCACTAAGTAAATTCCATTTTAGCTTAGTGAGTCCATTTTCCCTGTAAGGAAAAAGTAGAGAGAGTGAATAAAGTAATGAACCTACATTCAGGAAGATGACTTTAAGTCTATCCATAAACAGATATAACTCTATGAACCTAAGCACTTTAGCAAAATTCTATTTGTCTCATCAAAATGATGTTTTATATAACACCTGTTTTCCAGGGTTGTAATGAAGAAAAAAATGAGAGAATATTTGTAAAGGGTTTTGAAAATTTTAATGTGCTATATAAAGCTAGATATATTATTGTTGTTGTGTTATCATTATTATTATTTTAAAAGAACATTAACCTTTAGAGGCACTATGAACTATATAAGTAGTCACCAAAGTATGAACTATGGAAAAACTTGGAGAGAGAAGCAATAGTTTGATTCTCCAATGGTATATAATGAATCAAAGACAAGATGGTGATATTGGTTTCAAACACATTCTTCACTTGGACAATCATGGCATGTCTTCAATACAACTGTATCAGTCCCATAAATCACAGATATCCCCCCAATCCTCCCTTTTGCATCCCAGACTCCCACAGTAGCAAATATATCCTTGGGGATAGGATCTAGGAAAAATAGATGATGAGTAAGACTCACCCTTCTTGCTTTTCAGTCAGAAAAATCAAATGGAACTGAATTAGTAGTAAGCCAGGTGATTTACTAAAAATTCACTAAGTTCCAGGGTAGCTATGTGATATGGAGCAGCCAGGAGATACAGCAGATACATTGACAGGCTTAGAATCAAGAAGACTTATCTTCTTGAGATGAAATCTGACTTCAGACACAATAACACTGTGATCCTAGACAAGCCAATTAGCCCTGTTTGCCTCAATTTTCTTAAGTGTAAAATGACTTGGAGAAGGAAATAGGAAATCAATCTGGTATCTTTGCCAAGAAAAACTGTGGTCATGAAGAATTAGAAACGACTAATCAACTGAACACAGGAGTTAGACCCTCTGCAAATCATTGAAAATACAAATTAAAGAGGGCAGCTAGATTGCACAGTTGGTAGACCACCAGCCCTGGAGTCAGGAGGACCTGATAATACAAATAAGGCATGAATAGTTCCTATTCTCTTTCATTTTATTATAGGGATAAATACAATACAATGACTAGGAACAAAAACTATATGATTTGAAGGATGGCTATTATAAAAATATAGAAAACCATATCTGAGAAGAACAGGAAAGGTCTCCTAGAAAATGTGGAATTAGAGATGACTCTTAAAGAAAATAAAATCTAAGAGGTAGTTAAAAGTAATGACAATACTTTAGGCACAAAGGGCAATTAGTTCAATAACAAAAAATAGGAAATGAAGTATTCTGAGCAAGGAATAGCAAGAAGGTCACTATTGGAAAATAACATATGTGTGGGGCCATTTCTTGGGTACAGAATGAATTTTACATTAAAATAATAATCAAAATCCAGAGCTTTTAAATCAAAGAATATGAAGCCATTATATAAACATAAAGAGTTCAAATACCAGGAAGTCACATGTTGCATCATACAAAATTAAATGACTAGTACTATGAATGAAAAATGCATTTTTTATCATTTTATCTTTAAATTTAAATAATAAAATTTTATATTTAAAAATAATCACCTAGACAACAGAATAAAACTATGGAAAGAAAAAGAATCTTCAATGAAATAAAAGACACCCATTAATTCCTTATGAAAAAAACAGACCTTTGAAATGCAAACAGATGAACAAAGAAAGATGAATACATTTGCAAAATTGGAAGGAAATATATAAAGATGAAGTATACAATACAGTGTGAACACTGTATAAATATTGTTCACTTAACCTTCATATCATTAAGGGCCTGAAAAATTAAATAATACATAGATTTTAGAAATGACTTTGTTATGTTTTGATGATCTCAGAAGAATAAGAATCTAAGAGCAAGAAAACTGGAAGAATTGAATAAAGTATAGAAGAAGTGGGGAAGACAAAATAGAACATTATCTCCCACAACTGAGGTGTGAAAGAAAAAAAGATTATATTTCATATAGACACCTTGTATAAGTTTCACATAGAGATAATAAACCTAACTCAGAACAGTGGAAAATGAGATGGGTTGTATTTCTAAAAGTAAGCTTTACTTTTGATCATCTTAAATTACATTTTTAATTTTAAAAAATTTCCCAGTGAATCCGCATTATAATGTGCCATAGGAATTCACTTTGTAATTCTCTCCAAACTCTTGCTTTCCTCTTTATCCTTCATTCTCTTATTACTCTGTTTCACTTCATCTGTTTTGTTTCTGACCACTGACTCCCTTGATCCATTTTCTTTTCTTTTACCTCTCTTTTTATCTTGCCCCCCCCCCGCTTCCCTACTGCTTAAAGTAGATTTTTATGTATAGCAGATTATGTATGTCAGTCTTTCTTTGAACAAATTCTGATATGAATAAGATTAAAGCAATGTGCAACACCTCCTCCATTTTCCTCTCCACTATAAAAATTCTTTCTTGCATGCCTACTTTGTGTGAGATAATTTTCACCACTCTTCCTTTCCTCCCAGCAGATCTCTCTTTTTATCATATCTTGTGAGATCATTTCATCTTAATCAAATCCTATTCATACATTCTGATTTTGTAAATCCCTTAAAATAATGAACAAATTCTTAGAAATATCTTATATCACCTTCCTATAAAAGAATATGAAAAGTTTAAGCTTGTTGAGTCTCTTATGACTTTGAACCAAATACATTGAGATTATGGTTCACAAAATGTTCATCCCCCTCCCTTTGTTCCCTCAACTCTAATATATATTTTTTGCCTTTACACAAGATGTAATTTATCCCATTTTATTTCTCCTTTCCTCTTCTTCCATTATGATACCTTTTCTACCACTAGTTCCTTTTTAATATTATCACAATAAAGTCAAATTATACCTACAACCTCTGAGCATACTCTAAATAGAGATAGAGTTCTCAAAAGTTAAAATATCACCTTCCCATATAGACAAGTAAACATGTTTAACTTTTAAAAGAAAACTTTTTTATTTCCTTTTACCATTTTATGCTATTCTTGAGTTCTGTATTTGAAGATCAAATTATCTGTTTAGCTCTTGTCTTTTCATCAAAATTAAATGAAATTCACCTATTTCATTGAATATCCATCCATCTTTTCCTATGAAAAATAATGCTTAATTTTGCTGAGTAGTTGATTCTCGGCTACAACCCAAGCACCTTGCCTTTCAGAATATTATATTCCAGGCTCTTCCATCCTTTAAAGTCAAATTTTCTAGGTCCTGGGTAATTCTGATTGTGGCTCCTCAATATCTGAATATTTTGTTGTTGTTGCTTTTGTTTTGTTTTGTTTTGTTTTGTTTTTTAATTCTGGCTTCTTGAAGTGTTTTTTCCTTGATCTGATAATTCTGAAATTTAGTTATAATATTCCTTGGGGTTTTTATTTTGGATTCTCTCTCAAGGAGTGATCAATGAATTATTTCAATGGCTATTTTACCCTCTGGTTCTAGGATATCAGGGCAGTTTTCCTTGATCATTTCTTGAAAGAAGTTGTCTAGGCTCTTTTGTTCATCATGATTTTCAGGTAGTTCGATAATTCTTAGATTGTCTCTCCTGGATCTATTTTCCAGAGGAGTTGTTTTTCTAGTGAGGTATTTTACATTTTCTTCAAGATTTTTTTTTGTGTTTGACTGATTCTTGATGTCTCATTGAGTCATTCACTTCCATTTGCTCATTCTATGTTTTTAGTGAATTACTTTCTTCAGTTAGCTTTTTTTTATCTCCTTCTATATTTAGCCACTTGAACTTTAATTTAAATGAATTCTTTGCTTCATTTTTCCCATTGCACAAATTCCATGTTTTAAGGAGCTATTTTTTTCCATTTAGTCAGATCTATTTTGTAAAGAGTTATTTGTTTTCATTTCTCTAAATCTATTTTAAGTAGTTTTCTTGATAATTTCTGTGTTTTCTTTTCTAAATTTTCCTGCAAATTTTTCATTTCCTTTCCCCCTTTTTCTTCAAACTGTCTTTTAAGATCTTTTTTTGTATTCTTCCAAGAGACTCTTGAGAGATGAAGATCAAATCATGTCACCCTTTAGGGATACTCTCAGGATTTGAAGTCTGTTCTTCTCTGTCTCCATAAAAACTTTCTATGGTCATAGCTATTTTTGCTCATTTTTTTAAAGTTGAGGTCTGTTCTTAGGGAAAAGGGGAGTTGGCTCAAGCTTCCTCTATAGGCCACAGAAACTTCAGCTACCCTGCCACCAATGCTGCTGACTTCTTCCAGTGCTGGGTGGGCATAGCTAAGTGCCAAGTTATTCCGGGCTTCAGTGGCTCACTATTTGCCTTTTGACTTGCACTGGATGTCTCACATATAATCTGCTGATCCACTCACTTCCCATCCAGAATAAAATAGTTCACACTGCTGTGTTCTGGCTAAGAGCCTCCCAATAGAATTTCATTGCATACAGGCCACTCCATGATCAAATTATTTTTTTTTTTGTTATTTAGTATTTTGTTTTGCTTTGTTTTGTTTTTCTAAGAATTCTTGATTTTGAACTTAATGCTAAAGTTAGTGTCTGATCACTTTGGAGTAGGTTAGCACTATCATTTTGCTGTTTGCAGAGCTAGTTCTTACAGTCCATAAATTGTGGATGATTTCAAGGTAGTATGACCAAGGTGGTATGATCTCTCAGTTTGCTCTGGTTTTTACCCAGGAAGAATGTCTGCTTCTCTGCATCCACAAGAACTAGTGATTCTTTCTGCCCTACAACTATAAACCATGACTCCTTATGAGCTATAGAATTGACAATTAACGCTCAGTCCTAGACCCAATTCTATCTCAGTATTTTCTTTAATTTCTTTCGGATCAATTTAATGAACTCTGTATTAACTCTACCATAAAACTTCAAGATGCTGTTGCTGCTGCCATTTTGATGTTGCAGTAGTCTCCAACTTCCAGTACTGGTGTGGCTACCAAGCATCTTCATGTCACAGCCCTTTCCTTTAAGTCTCCTCAGTTGTTTAGAACTGGAAAAATCTTACTCAAACCTTTTTGTTACTATGTCACTGCTGAATTTAATATAATCAACATAATAATGTATTATTTTAAAGTTGTCTGGAGAAGAATATTGGCATACTTCAATCTTGTTACTATTCCTACTCTTCCTTCTTGCCTTTAACTCCTAAAGCAAGTGTTATGAAAATGTTTTTTTAATCAATGAAAAAATCAAAAATATATACGATAGTCTTTATGACCTCAATATAAAAATTTTTAATTAATCACCATATTAGTAATCCTCAAAAGGAAAATAAAATTAAATATTTAAAAATTAAAGAAAAGAATTTAAAATAAAGCAAAAAAACTAAATTGAGAAAAAATGTTCTTATTTTTTAATGCATTGATCATTGGGTTATTGAGTCAATCTTTTTTTTTCCTTTCTCTGTTCCATAGATGTATTACATGTTTCTTAACTAATAAAACATCTTATGATAATTATTTTAATGTAATTTAAAATCTGTACTTTGTATTCTTAAGTGGTTGGTTGCTAGCCAATAAACTATAGAAGCAATCATAAAATAATAAAATAGACAATTTTAGCTTTTGACTGAACAAAATTAATATGGATTGAACAATATAAGATACTTTTTAATAATAGCACTCTTAAAGTCAAATATTTGAAACAAAAATTTGAATATATATATAGATACCAGTATTTATAGGAGAATGAAGGAAATGTATAAGACATTCATCCCCCAGAAAGAAATACAAATTAAAACAACTTATACCTACTACTCTAAAACATCAAAGACAAAAATATACACTGTAAAAATTAGCTAAGGAATAATGAGAACATTTATACTAACTTGGATGTTCTGTGAATTGGTATGTTAGAGGGAGAATTTAGAATTTTATTAAGAACAGAGATTGAAGACAACCCAGCTGAGTTCTCTTAACATTTCCCTCCAAACAAAAGACCTTTGAAATAACAACATGAATAAAATTTTGTAGTGACAGAACTAACAAAGTAGGTAAGATATTTTTGGTTAAAAAAAAAGAAAGAAAGAAAAGAAAAAGTCAGGAAAAGTTTATGACTTTAAGATAGAACCCATGCATGAGAAAGCAGAAATAGTGCCTGGTGTAGCAGCAAGAGATTCAGAGGCTCTTAATTCTAAGGTGGTAAGAGAGTTAGAAACAAGTTATAAAGAGATTACAGCGGACCCTTTACTGGTACTGAGTAGGGCTGATCTTTAGTGGGCAACTCTATTGCCCACAGGAACTTCTGGTTAACAGTTCCAAGGCAGAGTTTTGTACTGAAGATAATTGCCAAGAGGCATGGAACTTGATCACAATTTCAAGACAAAACAGAAGTAGTGTTTTTTGTTACAAGAATACTTCATGGCTAAAGACAAGTGTGCAGACCAATAATCATATCTTTCTATGGAGCATACTAACTAGGAAGCATCAAAACACAGCTCTAACAACTGTGTCATAAAAAAGCCAAAAGTTTAAAACAATCACCCCACCTAATAAAAAAGGTAAATAATTGAAATTTAACAACTCAAGGGGGAGTCAGAACCCACAAAAAAAAATATAATGGAATAATTTGCCATTACAAAACAACTTAGAAAGGATGCAGGAAAAGATTGTAGGGCCTTAGGAAACCAGGAAGCCAAAAGTGGGTCTTGAGAGCCACTGAATCAGCAACACGAGAAGCAGCAGCAATAGCAGCTTCCAGAAATCTCAGCCTATAAATGATAAGAGGGTCAAATAGCTGATCAGAAAAATGTCTCTTTACTAGCACTGAGACAGGACTCTGTTGATTTGTCCATATTTAAATTCAGGATGTAGTCCTGATTCTTAGTTCCAGAGCAAGAAAGACCACCAGAACACTAGAACTTGCCACAGAGTAGATCAGTGATTCTCCTCACAGTTCCAGTGCATAAAAGAATGTTTATAGTCACTCACAGACTAGAGCATAGAATCTATGAAAACAACTGCACAAAACTACTGAAGTTTGTGACATTGCACTCTTTATACTGTAAATAAAACTGTAACAAAAAAGTGAAAGCTGAGTAATAAAGGATTCTGAGCACAGAAAGTTGCTATAATGACAAGGAATATCAAAACCCACATTCCACAGAAATAACAAAAGCAAAGTTCCTACATGAAACGTTTCCAAGGGAAATAAGAATTGGTCTCAGATGATGGAAGAGTTCAAAAGGAATTTTTATAATTAAGTAAGAGAGAGAGGAAAAATTAGGAAGACAAATGAGATTGATGCTAAAGGAAGGACCAAAAGCAAATGAAGAAAAGACTACTTACAAATACAAAATAATTCCTTAAAAATTAGAATTAAGCAAATGGAAGCTAATGATTTTAGAAGAAATCAAGAATCAATCAAACAAATCGAAAAGGAAAAAAAAATCAATTATCTCATTGGAAAAAAAATATATTGTTCTAGAAAATAGATCCATGAGAGATAATTTTAACAATAATTATATGACCTGACAGCCACGATCCTCAAAAAAGCCTAGACATCATTTTGCAAGAAATTATCAAGGAAAATTATCTTGATATTCTAGAATTAGAGGATGAATTAAAAATCAAAAGGATCCATCAATCGCATGTTGAAAGAGATCACAAGATGAAAAATTCCAGCAATATCACTGTCAAATAATGGTCAAAGGATATGAACATACAATTCTCAGAGGAAGAAATTTAAACTATATCCACTCACATGAAAGAGTGTTCCAAATCACTACTGATCAGAGAAATGCAAATTAAGACAACTCTGAGATACCACTACACACCTGTCAGATTGGCTAAGATGACAGGAACAAATAATGATGAATGTTGGAGGGGATGTGGGGAAACTGGGACACTAATACATTGCTGGTGGAGTTGTGAAAGAATCCAGCCATTCTGGAGAGCAATCTGGAATTATGCCCAAAAAGTTATCAAACTGTGCATACCCTTTGACCCAGCAGCGCTACTACTGGGCTTATATCCCAAAGAAATACTAAAGAGCGGAAAGAGACATATATGTGCCAAAATGTTTGTGGCAGCTCTTTTTGTTGTAGCTAGAAACTGGAAGATGAATGGATGTCCATCAGTTGGAGAATGGTTGGGTAAATTATGGTATATGAAGGTTATGGAATATTATTGCTCTGTAAGAAATGACCAGCAGGAGGAATACAGAGAGGCCTGGAGAGACTTAAATCAACTGATGCTGAGTGAAATGAGCAGAACCAGAAGATCACTGTACACTTCAACAACAATACTGTATGAGGATGTATTCTGATGGAAGTGGAAATGTTCAACATAAAGAAAAACCAACTCACTTCCAGTTGATCAATGATGGACAGAGGTAGCTATACCCAGAGAAGAAACACTGGGAAGTGAATGTAAATTGTTAGCACTAATATCTGTCTGCCCAGGTTGCATGTACCTTCGGAATCTAATGTTTATTGTGCAACAAGAAAATGATATTCACACACATGTATTGTACCTAGACTATATTGTAACACATGTAAAATGTATGGGATTGCCTGTCATCGGGGGGAGGGAATAGAGGGAGGGGGTGATAATTTGGAAAAATGAATACAAGAGATAATATTATAAAAAATATATATATAATAAAAATTATTAAGTAAAAAAAAATATCACTGTCAAATTCTGGAATTCCTAGATCAAAGAGAATATATTGCAAGCATCTAGAAGGAAACAACTGAAGTATAGGGGAGCTAAAGTCAGGATAAAACAAGATTTATCAGCTTCCATTTAAAATACCAGAAAGCTTATAATATGTTATTCTGGAGAGCAAAAATCTAGAATTACAATGAAAAACAAGTACAAAGCTGAAAAAACCTTTATAGCCATTGTTTCTATGAGTACATGAAAGATCCAAGATCTAATTCAGAAAAATGCAACATTTCTTTGGGGGGGAACTACAAACAGAGCATCCAAGAAAATTGAACTAAGGCCCAAAATAGAATTGCAAGGGAAAAAAAGAGATGTGTTGTAAAGGGAAAAAAACGGAAAAAGAAAGAAGACATACAAGAAAATTATGAAAAGAGAGTTAACAACTTGAAAAAAAGAAACACACAGAGGGCAGAGCCAAGATGGCAGAGAGGACATTTTCAGGCATTTTCTTAAACTCTCTTTTTCCTTATATCTATTTTGTTGAAATTCAGTCACAGAATTAGTGCTTGACTGTCAGAATCACTGAATATTGGGAGTACAACACATTACCAATCTAAAATAATCTGGAAATTCTCCAGAAAAGGTTTGTTTTGCTTGTGCATGTGATAGAACAGGGTTAGACCAGGCATAGACTCAGGAACATAAGCAATGAGAGCAGGGGAAACAACTCACACTGAGCAGACCAGAGGGAGGCGGGGTGTGGTCTGTGGTGGCAGAAAATCTGGGAAAACTCTACCACAGTGTGAGCTACTGGCAGCAAGCCAGTTGATCAGCAGAGAAGCTATAAATGCTGGGGGTAAAGACTATAACCCAAAATGCTAAAGTGTCTCAGGACCTGGCCACACCCACCCAGCACCTGGAGTTACTCATTGTGATAAAGGCACAGTCACAGTTACTGGTCCCAGGACCTTTCTGCTGCTGCTGATTTCAGCACAATGCTAATCCCAGTTCAGCCAGTGGGTATTGTCCGAGTGCCTTTTCACTGCCACTTCCTGTTGTCTGTAGAGGCAGTTTAGAAATACCACTGCCCCCATAAGTAGACTGTATTTTTTTTCCTTCAAAATAAGCAAAAAAAAAGCAAAGTGCACTCTAACTATTGATAGCTTCAATATGGAAAGAGAGCAGACTTCAACCCTGAGGAGACTTAAAACAGATTGTCTCTAGATCAAAAGATGGATATGATCTGGTCTCCATCACCCAAGGCTGTCATAGAAGAAATTTAAAAGGATCTTAAAAGAGAGCTAGAAGAAAAAAATGGGGAAAAGAAAGGAAAGTTTTGCAAGAGCTTCAGGATAAGTCATGTTACTCATTAAAAGATAGAGTGGATAAAGAAATCAGTTCACTGAAAAACAGAATTTGCAAATTGGAAAAGACTCCCAGGAAAACAGCATTTTGTGAATTGGAAAAAGAAAATCATTCTTTTAAAAAAATGGCGAAATGAAAACAAACAAACAAACAAACAATTCATTTACAAACTCAATTGGACAAATAGAAAAAGAAATAAAAAAGTAAATGAAGAAAATAATTCATTAAAAATCAGACTTGAATAAATGGAAATGAATGACTCGAGGAGATACCAAGAATCAGTCAAGCAAAACCAAAAAAGTGAAAAAAAAATAGAAAAAATATTAAATACCTATTTAGGAAAACAACAGACCTGGAAAATAGATCTAAAAGAGATAATCTAAGGATTATTGGAATCCCTGAAAAACATGATGAAAAAAAAGAGCCTACACACTATTTTTCAGGAAATCATCAAAGAGAACTTCCCAAATGTTATAGAAACAGAAGACAAAATAGACATTGAAAGAATTCATTAATCACCTACTGAAAGAGATCCCCAAATCAAAACTCCAAGAAATATTGGGGCTAAATTCCAGAACTATCAGACCAAGGCAAAAGAACTTGGTATGCAGCCAAGAATAACTTATCCAGGGCACAGAGCCAAGATGGCGGAGAAGGCACACGCGACTTTCTAATCTCCTCTCATACCTTCAGGATAAATTATTAAATTCAGTCTCAAAAATAGACTTTGACTGGTAAAATTTACAAAGATTAGAAGTGCAATAACTTACCAGCTTAAAATAATTTGGAAGATTGCCAGAACAAGTTTGTCTTGAGTGGCCATAGCAGATCAGTGCAAGCAGGGAGATAGGAGAGAATAGCATCCAGAGAGGACCAAGGGCAGGGGTGTCCTCTGTGGCTAGATAAGTTGTAGAAATGACTCTGCCATAGGCTGGCTGCTCTGCCTTGATTACAAAGCAGTAGACCAGCAGAGCAATTAGAGCCAAAGGTAGAGGATACTCTAAAAAAAACCGCCAGAACCTAACAAGATCTGGCTATACCCACCCAAAACCAGAAGTGACTCAGCACAGACCACAACATCAGTAAGCATCATATGTAATGGGGATAAACTGGAATCATTCCCAGTAAGATCAAGAGTGAAACAATGTTTCCCACTGTCACCATTACTATTCAATATTGTATTAGAAATGCTAGCTTTGGCAATAAGAGTTGAGAAAGAGATTAAAGGAATTAGAGTAGGTAATGAGAAAACCAAGTTATCTCTCTTTGCTAATGATATGATGGCATACTTAGAGAACCCCAGAGATTCCACCAAAAAGTTATTTGGAAATAATCCACACTTTTAGCAAAGTTGCAGGATACAAAATAAACCCACATAAATCATTAGCATTCTTATATGTCATTAACAAAATCCAGCAGTTAGAGTTACAAAGAGAAATTCCATTTAAAGTAACTACTGAGAGTATAAAATATTTAGGAATCTATCAGCCAAGGGAAAGGGAAAGTCAGAAACTATATGAGCAAAACTACAAAACACTTTCCACCCAAATAAAGTCAGATCTAACCAATTGGAAAAATATTAAATGCTCTTGGATAGGGTGAGCAAATATAATAAACATGACAATAATACCTAAACTAATCTATTTGTTTAGCGCTATGCCAATCAGACTCAAAAAAAAAAAAAAAAACTATTTTAATGACCTAGAAAAAATAATAACAAAGTTCATATGGAAAAACAAAAGGTCAAGAATTTCAAGGGAATTAAAGGAAAAAATTATCAAATGAAGGTGGCCTAGCTGTACCAGATATTAAATTATATTGTAAAGCAGCAGTTACCAAAACCATTTGGTATTGGCTAAGAAACAAACTAGTTGATTAGTAGAATCAGATTTTGAAATACTGTACAATTAGCCTGTGAAGGACATCAAAAATGCAGTGGACAAAAATAGAAAGATTGGGAATCTGCTAAAGTTGTGGATTATTTCTTTTTTTATTATATCTTTTTTATTTACAACAAATATGCTTGTGTAACACTTAACTTATACTTAACATATTTAACATATATTGGTCAATCTGACATCTGGTGGAAGAGGTGAGGGGAAGGAGGGGAAAAGTTGGAACAACAGGTTTTGCAATTGTCAATGCTTAAAAATTATTCATGCATATATTTTAGGACTTACTTCATGACAAGCCTCGGAGTTAATGCTTGACCAGAAAAGAAACCCACAAATAATCACCAAAAAAAGATATTCTTGAAATTCGCCAGAAAGGGTCTGTGTTTGCTCAGGGGAGGGGATGAACAGACTGGGCGCAGACTAAGGGCAAGCAGTGAGAGCAAGGCAGGCTACTCATACAGCTCAGACCAGAGGGGGGAGAGGTGCTATCTCTTCCATTTCTGCAAAGCTACTTTTACCCCAGTGTGGATATTCTGTCTTGGCAGCAAGCCAGGAGCAGCAGAGAAGGTGTAAACACTGGAGGTATAGAATAAAACCCCAGAAACTAGTGTCTCTCAGGACCTGGACACCCCCACCCCAACCCAGAGTGACTCAGCGTGTTCTTAGAGCCTCAGAGCGCAGACACAGCGCAGCCAACCCTGTCCTGCTAGTGCCTCACTGCTGTCTTCTGCAGTCTGTAGAAGAAGCCTGGTAACACCATCCAGCCCCATTCCCCCCCAGAAACAGACCAATTGTTTCTCTTGCCAATTTGCTTTCTTTGATTCCCACTCTTGACAAAATGAACAAAAAATTTAAAAGATCTCTAACCCTTGACAGCTTCTGTATGGAGAGAGAGCAGACTTCAAACCCTGAGGAGACTAAAAGCAGATTGTCTCCAGAGGAATCCCTTCAGGGGGATATGATCTGCTTCTCAATACATAAGACTGTCATAAAGGAAATCAAAAAGGCTCTCATAAGAAAGCTAGAAGAGAAATGGGAAAAGGAAAGGGAAGGTTGGAAAGAGAGTCAGGAGAAGTCATCCAGAGTGTATAAAGAAATCAAATCATTGAGAAACAAAATTAGTGAGATGGAAAAAGAAAACAGCTCTCTAAAAAATAAAATGGATGAAATGGAAAAAAAAATTCCATTGAAGAAAAAAACTCACTTAAAAACTCAATTGAACAATTACAAAAAGATATAAAAAAAGTGAGTGAAGAAAATACATCATTGAAAATTAGACTCAAACAAGTAGAAATGAATGACTCAAGAAGAAACCAAGAAGTAGTCAAGCAAAAAAAGAAAAACAAAACAATTGAACAGAATGTAAAGTACCTTATTGGAAAAACAACAGACCTGGAAATCAGATCCAGGAGAGACAATTTGAGAATAATTGGACTCCCTGAAAAATGTGAGGAAAAAAAGAGCCTGGACACTATTTTCCAGGAAATTATCAAAAAAAACTGTTCAGACATTTTAGAAAGAGAGGGTAAAATAGACATTGAAAAAGTTCATTGATCACCTACTGAAAAGGACCCTAAAATCATAACGCCAAGAAATACAATGGCCAAGTTCAAGAACCATCAGACAAAGGAAAAAATATTGGAAGCTGCTAGAAAAAAAGCAATTCAAAATGAATTCCACCTATTCTTGATGAAAAAACCAGATCTACACAAAATGTTTGATCTTCAAATACATAACTCAAGAGATTTCTAAAAAGGTAAAAAGAAATCTTGAGAACTATATTTCTTCCATAAAGATATGTAAAGAACACATGTATAATTTGTCCTAGAAACCAGAGGTGGAAAAGAAATTATGTCATAAAAAAGGGTAAAGTGGTGGTACTACATCTCATGAAGAGGCAAAGGTAATCTATTATATCTGAGAGAAAGAAAGGAGGGAGATGAACATAGTGTGTATCAATAGACATATTTGATTTATGGTGAAACTTCTTCCACTTCATTGAAAAGTGAAAGGGAAGGAGTAAGCTAAGGGGAAGGGAATACAAAAATTGTGAGGAAAAGGGATAAAATAGGGGGAGAAACTTTAAGGTGGGAGAGGGATACTAAAAAAGGAGGGCTGTGAAAAGCAAGTGGTGCTCACAAGTTTAATACTGGGGAGGAGGGTAAGAGGGAAGGAAAGGAGAAAAGCATAAGCAGGGGTTAACAGGATGGCAAGCAATATAGAATTAGTCATTCTAACCATAAATGTGAATAGGGTAAACTCCCCCATAAATAGGAAGCAGTTAGCAGACTGGATTAAAAAACAGAATCCTACTATATGTTGTTTACAGGAAACACATCTGAAAGAGGGTGATACATTCAGAATAAAAATAAAAGGGTGGAGAAGAATCTACTATGCTTCAGGTGAAGCCAAAAAAGCAGGGGTAGCCATCATCATTTCAGATCAAGCAAAAACAAAAATTTATCAAATGAAAGGAGATAAGGAAGCGCATTATATCTTGCTAAAGGGTAGCATAGATAATGAAGCAGTATCAATATTAAACATATACATACCAAGTGGTGCAGCATGTAAATTCTTAAAATAGAAATTAAGAGTGCTGTTAGAAGAAATAGACAGCAAAACGATAATAGTGGGAGATCTCAACATTGCACTCTCAGAATTAGATAAATCAAACCACAAAAGAAATAAGAAAGAAGTCAAAGAGGTAAATAGAATACTAGAAAAGTTTGATATGATAGATCTTTGGTGAAAGCTAAATGGAGACAGAAAGGAGTACACTTTCTTCTCAGCAGTTCATGGAACCTATACAAAAATTGATCATATACTAGGACATAAAAACCATTACCAACACAATCCAACAGCAAGAGATACAAAGAGAAATTCCATTCAAAATAACTGTCAATAGTATAAAATATTTGATAATACATCTACCAAAGGAAAGTCAGGAATTATATGAGCAAAATTACAAAACACTTGCCACAAAAATAAAGTCAGATTTAAATAACTGGAAATACATTAAGTGCTATTGGATAGGGCGAGTGAATATAATCAAGATGACAATACTCCCTAAACTAATCTATTTATTTAGTGCTATACCAATCAGACTCCTAAGAAACTATTTTAATGACCTAGAAAAAATAACAACAATATTCATATGGAAGAACAAAAGGTCGAGAATTTCCAGGGAAGTAATGAAAAAAAAAATTAAATGAAGGTGGCCTAGCTGTACCTGATCTAGAACTATATTATAAAGCAGCAGTCACCAAAACCATTTGGTATTGGCTAAAAAATAGACTCGTTGATCAGTGAAATAGGTTAGGTTCACAGGACAAGATAGTGAATAAAAAAAGCAATCTAGTGTTTGACAAACCCAAAGATCCAAATTTTGGGATAAGAATTCATTATTTGACAAAAACTGCTGGGAAAACTGGAAATTAGTATGGCAGAAACTAGGCATGGACCCACCCACTCTTAACACCACATACTAAGATAAAATCAAAATGGGTCCATGATTTAGGCATAAAGGACGAGATCATAAATAAATTAGAGGAACATAGGATAGTTTACCTCTCAGACTTGTGGGAGAGGAAGGAATTTATGACCAAAGGAGAACTAGAGATCATTATTGATCACAAAGTAGAAAATTTTGATTACATCAAATTAAGAAGCTTTTGTACAAACAAAACTAATGCAAACAAGATTAGAAGCGAAATAACAAATTGGGAAAGCATTTTTATAGTTAAAGGTTCTGATAAAGGCCTCATCTCCAAAATATACAGAGAATTGACTTTAATTTATAAGAAATCAAGCCATTCTCCAATTGATTAGTGGTCAAAGGATATGAACAGACAATTCTCAGATAATGAAATTGAAACTATTTCCACTCAAATGAAAGAGTGTTCCAAATCACCATTGATCAGAGAAATGCAAATTAAGGCAACTCTGGGATACCACTACACACCTGTCAGATTGGCTAAGATAACAGGAACAAATAATGATGAATGTTGGAGGGGATGTGGGAAAACTGGGACACTGATGTATTGTTGGTGGAGTTGTGAAAGAATCTAACCATTCTGGAGAGCAATCTGGAATTATGCCCCAAAAGTCATCAAACTGTGCATACCCTTTGATCCAGCAGTGCTAGTACTGTGCTTATATCCCAAGGAAATACTAAAGAAGGGAAAGGGACCTGTATGTGCCAAAATGTTTGTGGCAGCCCTTTTTGTAGTGGCTAGAAAATGGAAAATAAATGGAAGTCCATCAATTGGAGAATGGTTGGGTAACTTATGATATATGAATGTAATGGAATATTATTGTTCTGTAAGAAATGACCAACAAGATGAATACAGAGAGTCTTGGAGAGAGTTACATCAATTGACGCTGAGTGAAATGAGCAGAACTACGAGATCATTATACACTTCAACAACAATACTATATGAGGATATAGTCTGATGGACGTGGATATCTTCAACATAGAGAAGAGCTAATCCAATTCCAATTGATCAGTGATGGACAGAATCAGCTACACCCAGAGAAGGAACACTGGGAAATGAGTGTAAACTATTAGCATTTTTTTTGTTTTTCTCCCCATGTTATTTTTTACCTTCCCAATCCAATTCTTTCTTTGCAACAACAACAATAAAATTTGGTTCTGCACATATATATTGTACCTAGGATATGTATAATATATTTAATATCTATGGGAATGCCTGCCATCTAGGAGAGAAGGTGGAGGGAAGGAGGGGAAAAATTCGGAACAGAAGGAGTACAAGGGATAATGTTGTAAAAAAATTACCTATACATATATACTGTCAAAAATGTTATAATTATAAAATTAATTAAAAAAAGAAAAGAAGCAATAAATTGGGAAAACATTTTTAGAGCTAAAGGTTCTGATAAAGGCTTCATCTCCAAAATATATAGAGAATTGACTCTAATTTATAAGAAATCAAACCATTCTCCAATTGATAAATGGTCAAAGGATATGAACAGACAATTTTCTGATGAAGAAATTGAAACTATTTCCACTCATATGAAAGAGTGTTCCAAATCATTATTGATCAGAGAAATGCAAATTAAGACAACTCTGAGATACCACTACACACCTGTCAGATTGACTAAGATGATAGGAAAAGATAATGGTGAATGTTGGAGGAGATGTGGGAAAACTGTAACACTGATACATTTTTGGTGGAGTTGTGAATACATCCAGCCATTCTGGAGAATGATTTGGAACTATACTCAAAAAGTTATCAAGTGCATACCCTTTGATCCAGCAGTGTTATTACTGGGCTTATATCCCAAAGAGATACTAAAGAAGGGAAAAGGACTCGTATGTGCAAAAATGTTTGTGGCAGCCCTTGGTAGTGGCTAGAAACTGGAAATTGAAGGGATGCCCACCAATTGGAGAATGGCTGAATAAATTGTGGTATATGAATTTTATGCAATATTATTGTTCTATAAGAAATGACCAGCAGGATGAACACAGAGAGGCTTGGAGAGACATACATAAACTGATGTGAAATGAGCATAACCAAGATATCATTATACACTTCAACACCAAGACTACATAATAATCAATTCTGATGTACATGGCTCTCTTCAACAATGAGAGGATTCAAATCAATTCCAATTGATCTGTAATGAACAGAACCAGCTACACCCAGAGAAAGAACACTGGGAAATGACTATGGACACAACATAACATTTCCACTCTTTTAGTTAATGTTTGCTTGCATTTTTGTTTTTTCTTAGGTTATTTTTACCTTCTTTCTAAGTCCTATCTTTCTTGTGCATAAATATGTGTGTATGTACATATATTAGTACATATAGTACTTATGTGTATGTACATATATTAGTACATATGTACATATAGCATTTTTACATATTTAACATGTATGGGACTACCTGCCATATAGGAGAGGGGGTGAAGGGAAGGAGAAGAAAAGTTGAAACAGAAGTTTTTGCAAGGGTCAATGTTAAAAAATTATGTATGAATAGGTTTTGTATATAAAAAGCTATAATAATTTAAAAAAAGAAAAGAAACACACAAATGTAATTCACCAAGAAAAAGGATTTCTGCAGGCAGAAAGTAACATTCAAGTGCAAAATTTCAGTGGATGACAATTAATGCGGGGGTGTGTGTGCTTGTAGCTTAATAGCGCTGGGGACCTAAACCAGACAAATGATG
Organism: Sminthopsis crassicaudata; assembly: GCF_048593235.1. Lineage (NCBI taxonomy): Eukaryota > Metazoa > Chordata > Mammalia > Dasyuromorphia > Dasyuridae > Sminthopsis > Sminthopsis crassicaudata. Next base: position 305,426,753 of record NC_133619.1, on the reverse strand, counting down.
ACCTGGACTCAGATCTGTGTAAGCCATTCCAAGAATAACAAAACTCTTTCTCTTCTCAGAACCTCAATTGTACAGGTGGTGTTGCCTTTTAAACTAAGGTAGGAGCTAGAAGTATTCTTTTAATAATCACAACTATTTACTTTGCTAATCTGTTCTGTTTGAATGGTGTGCTGTTTTATTTATGGTTCCTGTCTTGTCCCTTAGGAAACAACTCACTGGATGAATGTTTGATCACTGTTAGTAAAATTATAATTATCCAAAACCACTCAGTCAGATGAAAAATATTTTTTTTGCAAAGGCACTGTTAAGTGTTAAGAACATTAACACAAATGAAAAGAAAGTAAACTCTACATTCAAGGCACTTAAATTCTATTTGGAGAATACAATATATAGGAAGAAAGAAAATTGGGCAGTATGAAAAGGATAACCCCAGAGGCAATATGGAGAGAAACTGAGTATTTTGGTGTAGCCTAATGAGAAGTGAAACTGGCATGTCTAGAGGGACCTTATTAAAAAAATTAATAATAGAAAAATCTGTTCATTTCATCATGTGTACATAAACTAACTACCAGTTACTGCTTATTGTTTTTGAAAGAAAATAGTAAAGGATGTTGGTTCAGTGGATCAGTCCGGATTCATCTCTCTAAGGAGATGAATCTCCCTAAATTCAAATCTAGCCCAAGAGACTTACTACCTGAATGACACTAGGAAAAAAAAACAAAAACAAAAACAAACAAACAAACAAAAAACCTTAACACTGTGTGCCTCAGTTTCTTCTTCTGTAAAATTAGCAGAAGGACACTCTCTAGCATGTTTGCTAAGAAAACCACAAATGAGGCCAGAATCAACATGAAAGAAAAATAACCACGAAAGTGTTAAATGTAATGAATTGAATATGCCAAAGTATTTTAAGCATATTTCTTCAAATATGGCCATTTATTTATTTTTTTTAATTTTATTTTTTTCCTGAGGCTGTGGTTAAGTGACTTGCCTAGGGTCACACAGCTAGGAAGTATTAAGTGTCTGAGGCCAGATTTAAACTCAGGTCCTCCTAAATTCAAGGCTGGTGCTCTATTCACTGCACCACCTAGCTGCTCCCCACTATTTTTTTCTTATGTGAATCTCTGAGGCTCTTATAGCTATAGCATACACCATATTCAAATGTTTTCATTGTTCAACAGGCTTGTTACCTTTTTGCTTGGAATTTCTTAACTTATTTTTATTGGGAATTATTTTGCCTGCTTCACAAAGCCTATTGATTACTCAAAATGTTTTATTTTTAATATTCATAATCAAAGAAAATTATAAATTTCAGTTAGAAGATAAAGAAAAAAAAAACAACTTTTTTCCAAGTTCATTGATCCTTTGAAGTAGATTAGTTATTTAAGATTAAGTAGATTAAGAAGATTTCTTCTGGGGGCAGCTAGATAGTGCAGTGGATAAAGCATCAGACCTAAAGTCAGCAGGACCTGAGCTCAAATCTGCCCTCAGACACTTCACGCTTCCTAGCTGTGTCATTTAATCCCAGTTGCCTCAGCAAAAAGAAAAGATTTCTAATTATTTTTTTTCCTTAAACATCATTTCAGCTACACATGGAAAGTAATTCATGATCTCTAGGATCAAAGGATAATAAAGCTTGAAAGGACCTTTGAGGTCATATAGTCTAAATCTGTCTAATATAATGAATTGCTATTAGGCATTGATTCAAGGATCTATACATAATTACTCTTTCCGAAAGTTTATATGTATATATATATATATATATATATATATATGTATATATATATATATATATATATATACATATATTTAAAGATATAATTTAGTGGGTGGTGCCTTAGCCCTGACATCAGGAGGACCCGAGTTCAAATCTGGTCTCTGACACTTAACACTTCCTAGCAGTGTGACCCTGGACAAGTCACTTAACCCCAATTGCCTCAGGGCATATATATATTTAAAGATATATCATTTATAATATATCATTTATCAATAAATGTCATGGAATATTAATCTTTCTATTTTGCAGTATGTTTCCATGAGTTTCCCAAGTTTATATTTAAAAATACTTTAAGTTAATATTATATTCATGATTATCTTTCCTCTTACAAAGTTACTTTCATTTCAATAAATTGCTCTGGTGACCAATTTTCCTTAGCAAGTGCAAAAATTTCTAGCAGCCTCTCTTGGCAATTTATCAGTATTAGTAACAATTTAAAATTTCCCATAGCCTATGAGGATACATTATGTTCTTTTTTTTTTCTTTGTTTGTGGGGCACAAGGGAGAAAAAAAAATCTTGATTCTTTAATGCATTGTTCGGAATACTGACTCATATACATCAGTGGAAAGGCTTTGTATAGATTTCTTCTAAAATATGGGCTATACATGTCCCAGGGATCCCCCTACTTCGTACAGCTCACTGGATCCCAAGCAGTGATAATAGAATGATCACTTCTATATTTTGTTCTCTAATATTATACAAAAAGGCTAAGAAGAAGTGTGGCAAATGACTTCCAGTTAGGCAGCTAAATGGGACACTGGATAGGTTTAATGTCAGAAAGACATATTTTCCTGAGTTCAACTGGTCACCTCAGTTTCTTCATCTGTAAAATGAGCTTGAGAAAGAAAGAAATTGAGAACTATTCAGTGTCTGTGCCCAGAAAGTCTCAAATGAGGTTATAAACATCCAGAAACAGTTAAACAATAGAAACAATTGTAGCATGAGTACTCTCACAAGCTTTGAGGGTCTCTTTAATCAGAAAGCATATACTTTATGATGAAAGGAGGAGGGAAATGGAGTATCCTGGATAACCTATTAATCCAGGGAGATAAATACTAGTTACAGAAATCCACATGAAGAAAATATTGAGCAATGACAACATTTTAATCCAGCCATGTGTGAGGAACTAAAACCCACTAAATGCTGGTTATTTTATTAAAGCTGATAATAATAGGGTGGCAATTAAAATTACCTACTTTAAAAACTCCTACAATGCTACTAATGCATTATTTCAAAAATGTAATATGATTTGCATATTGGTGGGGTCAGAAGGTCACAGAATTTTTTCCTTGGTGCATTCCCACTATCTTACTACTGTTAATAATAACAAATCCTGCTGACAAATCACATATGACTGTGAGGCACAAGTAATAAATGTCAGTGGAAACCTGGAAATATTTTAAGTGCTATAGAAATACTAAACAAAACATTCAAACTTTTTCTGACTTTGTACAATAGGAAGGATATTCTCAGCATCTAATGTGATCCCTAAAGCAGCATAAATCCAATTTTCCAGCTATTCATGCAAACTACTTGCAGCAATTTTAATTTTAGGGCTCTTAAAATGTGTAGACCCCCCAATGAGAATCATTTCCTATTTCACAGTTTTCAGGGTTGGTGTTTCTTTTAATTTGGTTCTTAGATTATTATATTTCTATTCAAAACTCCTCATTGTGAACCAGTAAAATCAGGAATGATAAAAGCACATCTTGGTTTATCAGCCCCACATCTCCATTTAAAGTCCTAGCATTCTTGCCTACCTTCACTGGAGTACGAAAGTACCCTGACAATATTGTAAGCAATTGTCTGAACAAGGTTTGGTTTTGTTATTTTGTTTTGTTATCTTTTAGTTGCTACAGTACAGTTGTGAGATAGCATGACATTGTGGATAGAGAAGTGATCCTGAAGTCCCCTGGACACATGATTGCAAAGCCTATTATATGACCAAGGACAATTCTTTTAGAGTTCCAATGTTCCAGGCAATTCCGTAGGATTATATATTGTAGAAAACAGTGACAGAGAAAGTTTCCTCATCTGCTTGATAGTCTAATAAAATCATAGATAAGGACTAATTTTTTTTTAAATGAAACACATTCTTGCCTGTGTAAGTTACGGTATTTTAATGTAACTGATTATGATGGTGCTATAAAATTACAAATATTCTATGAATTAGAATGAAATAAAATATTTAAAAGAATTATAGAAACAGCAAATACACAGAAAATAAAACTATGCAAATACGGGTTTTGCTACACTGTCTCACACACATATGCATCTCTCTGTCTCTCTCTCATCATATGTGTGTGTATGTATAAATTCTGGGGTACCCAAGAGCATATAGTATCTTTTTATCTTATTATATGATCTATTTATCTCCATTAATATATAAATTTCTTTCATGATATCTTTTGTATCCTTCTTTTCTTTAACAATTCTTCATTAATAATAGGCTGTAGCTCATTTTCAATTATCTTTTAAAATCAATATTTTTTCTAGATACAGGGATACAGTGATTAGAGGATAGACCTTAGAATCATAGAGATCAAAATTCAAATGTTTACTCTAAAACCTACCAGTTTTGTGACCTCTCACCACTTATTTAACCCCTATGTAACATGAAATTATTAAAACTCTGTTGCATATTTATCTTACTAGAAGAGAGAATTATTATTTTTAAACCATGTGAACTAGAGACATGAAAAATCCAGACAAAGGAAAAAAATTGTTCTAATAATTATGCTGATGCTCAATACTTCAATGCTACCTAAACTATAAATAGCTAATTGTAGTTCTGTGTTCTAAAAGAAAACAAGAGAAAGCTTTGCCTTCTGATAATGCACAATAAACTAAGGAAACAAAAGCTCATATAGTCATGTGTGAAGAAAATAAAGATAAATAACAAATATTAATTCTTGCTTTATGAAAAAGCCATTCCAGAAAATAAAATAGAAAATTTATGAAGAATCTATTTTCTATGATCATCTTTAGAAGATTGAAGAGGTCATTAGTCTTGATTCTTAAAGGCTGTTCACTGATAGAGCCTTTTTCAAAACCAGTTGTTTTAGAAATTAGAAATGAGCAAAACTATTTCCTTGTGAAATCTGGAGTGAGGCTTTTAATTGGTTGACTGAACATGTCTGAATGCATTTTTAAGTTTTAGAATAAATATTCAAACAATGATGGTCAACATCAGTTTGGGAGCATAACACAAATCATCACTTGTAAACTTGCAAAATTCGAAAGAATTGTCAAAAATTGCTATTGGATGATATTTTTAAATGATTGATTTATTGGTAACAACACTCAAGTTATGGATTACTAGATAATCATAAGTGAAATATTTGATAATTTCAGATCCAGTAATTCTTTCTAGATTAAATCACAGTTGCTTTTGTCATTTATTCATTTCAGTCATGTTCAAATCTTTGTGATCTTGTTTGGGGCTTTCTTGGCAAAGACACTGAAAGGCTTTTGGCATTTTCTTTCCCAGTTCATTTTACAAATGAGGACCTGAAGGAAACAGGGTTAAGTGATTTGCCCACGGTCATACATCTAGTAATTTTCTGAGGCCAGATTGAACTCAGGAAGAAATGAGTCTTCCTGTTTCTAGACTTGGCACTCTTTTGAGTATACAACCTCGCTGCCCAGGTCACAGCACTTTTTAACATTACTTGGCTTCCCACCCAAATTCTTTGGGCCACTACCACTTAAAACAATAAAAACATTTAAGAGAGATGTCCAGAATTTGCATCTGAGAAATACCTGAATGCTGATGGCACTCTCACTTTGTACTTTGGCATAAATTGAAAAAAAAAAAACTAACTTAAAATGAATTAATATTTAAATGAAGTAATTTTTAAAGGGCTCTGATCCAAGTACTTCTGTTAATCTAGTGAAAGCACACATTTACAAATAGTCCTTTTATATTTGCAAAGGATTGTCTTTACTGCTAGGTAGACAGTGCAAATTGCATTACCTCCATTTTCAAAGCTGGTAGCATCATACATTTAGAGCTAGAAGAGATTCACAAGTCAATTAGTCTCACATAGGTACTATAAATACTGTATAAAGAAAGATATTCCTATTCACAATAAGGAAATAGCATGAAAAACATGAACAAAGTGTATGCAAGATAAATTGGATATAATCAATAGAAAAAAGACATTTATATTACAGAGGATCATAAATGCCTTCTCATAGATTATTGAATTTTAACTGTGACCTGAAGAAAGCTGCAAGGCAGAAATGAGGAAGAATGGTGTTCAAGGTGTGGAGAATAAGCAATGAAAATTCCTGGAGTCTAGGGATGGAGGGTTTTGTGTGAGGAAGAGACAAGAGATCAGTAGTATAATGAGATCACATAATGTGTAGGAGGAGTGAGATGTAAGAAGATTTGAAATGTAGGAGAGCTGTAGATGGGGAAGGACTCTGTCTGAATGGCAAATTATATTTTGTCAAGGAAATGACAAGGAACTGCTGAATTTTATAGAACAGGGAAGTGAGACATAGTCAGACCTGCATTTTGGGAAGATTACTTGACACTTAAATGGAGGAAGGACTGGAATGGGGAGATAAACCAAGAGGACAAAACAGCAGAATGCAGACTTTATGTATTAAGGGTCAGGCTTTAAAGTCAAGTCTTCTTGGTTTGAAGGACAGAGTTCTGTCCTTTGTATTATGCTGCCTCTTGTACATAGCACATAGTAAGTGTTTAAGAAATGTCAATTGATTGATTCATTGGTGAAAAGGAAAGGAAGAAAACAGACACAGTGAATCAAGCACACATACCTGATAGATACTGGCACTTCTGTGTCAATCCTGTTCTCCAATATTATAGAACATTATTACATAGGGGCATTCAATAACCTTAGTAGTAAGAGAGTTGCCTTCTCCTTTTCGGTCTATTTGAACACGTTCCCAACTTCCACTAGACCTTTGAAAATATAAGACAGATCTTACCTTTAAGCATGCAGTAAGTTTTATTTTATTTTATTTTTTTTATAAAAATATGAAAACCCAGTCCTTATATCTATTTAAATTCACCATGTATGTTAGGTATGAAATATCAAAAGTAATAGTTTGGGAACTAATTTTCTGTTTGCCACATGAACTATTAGTACTATACTTTATAATTATTCCTTAGACAAAGTTTCTGAGTTACATTATTGCTCAATTTGTTCATACCACAGAGACATCTTATTTTAGTTATTTGCTTTATTGTTATCTGAATAGCTACCTGATAACAATAGCTAAAAATCATTTAATAAATTGAGAATAGATCTTAAAGTAAGTTGGTTATGAATTTTCCAATTATCAAACATATTGATTTGTAAGAATTCTTATTAAAATTCATCATTATTTTTTCAAAAGATTTTATGAGTTATATATATATATATATATATATATATATATATATATATATATATATATATATATATATATATATATATATATATATATATATATATAAAGTTTTTTTTTCATTTTTCCACCTCCCCCTTTTTGGAGAGATTAGATGGTAAAGTGGATTGGTGATCAGGTTGGAAATTAAGAACAAATAATTATAGTCTTATTAATTTGTGTTTTGACTAACTTACCGACTTATATTGGACAAGTTAGTGGACATTATTTTTAATTAAAGTAATTTAAAATGGTGATTCTAATTCTGATTTCTTTGACATAGGTGCATTATTCATTGTTACTTTGATGGCATTCATTCTACAGGGACGCTTTGCTTATCAGTGCCTAAAGTATATTTAATATCAATCCACATAGAGAATTGGTAATTGAAATACATTGTTCTTTGGGATTCCAATTGCCTTTATTTTTATTTAACACTGTAAATCTGGATTGGACAAATCTGTAATGGGCGCACAAATGGACATGTTTAACAATAAATCTAATAATTGAAAGGAAAAACAAATTATACAGCATGAATTTTATGAAGTTTTATTTTTTTTAATTTTAAGAATTTTTTAAATTAAAAGAAGTCCTGAATATAGGAAAAAATTGAAAAACAATATGATTTTACTTGTACATTTCTTGTTGAGTATTACCAAAATAATAATATTTAATACATTACAGTCATGAAGCAAAATAACAAATATCCAATGAAGAAGCACAGAATTAGACACAAGCAAAAAATTGCTTCTCTATAGAAATTGCACTCAGAGAATACATACATACATGCATACATACATTAATACATACATATGTGTGTAGGTCTATACAACATTGGTGGGGTTTGAGAAATGATTGAAGTATCTGAACTAAAAGCAAAAAAAAATTCTGATACATATCTAGGCAATTCATAATTCATACAAAAAATGAGGAAAAAGTAGGAAGAAAAACAAGAGGGAGAGAATGAGGGGGAGGAAAGGAGAAGAGTAGAAAAAGTTAAAGATAGAATAATAAAAGGAGTAAATAAAAGAGAAAAAAGGACAAGGAAGAAAAAGGAGATGAGAGGACAGGATAAAAAGAGAAAAAGAAAAAAGAAGGTGAAAGAAGTGGAGATGAAAGAAGATGAGGAGAAAGATAAAGTGGAAAAAAGGATGTGGGAGATAGGAAAGGTGAATCAGTGGAGAAGGGGAAGAGGAAGTAAAAAAAATGTAGAAGCAATTTGAAAAAGAATGAATTACATAAGTGGAAAACAAACAATTTTTTTCTCTTATCTTGTGCCAATATGACAATTTCCAATGTCTAATCATTGGAAAAGTTTGAGTATCTCCCATTGACTCCCAGGAAGTTGTCCAAACTATGACTGGCTCAAATACCATCTACTCTTATTAGTAAAAGCACATCACTGTCATTCCATGCATCCCTTTCATGTTGATCACAGGTGTGGAATACCAAGTTAACACATAGTATGGTTTGGAAACAAGTCTAATGTTGCTATACAAAAAAGGAAAAATGATTCTCTGTCCAATTTGAGAATCTCATTACTTGGCAATAACTAAATGCACAAAGTAGCTGCAACAATTCTCCAATTAGAGCAGCAGTTTTATCCTTTGAGAGCAACTTTCATCAGTAACAGACAGTTAGTAAACTGATGGAGCAGAAATTGTTATGTACCTTGTCTTACCTTGAGCAGTGGCAGAAAACAATTCAGTTGTACATCCATTGGCAATGTCACCTGAGATCAACTCAGAATATCTTATGAGAATTTTCATATTTCCTACCATTGATGATACAAAATTAAATGAACTTCTCTCTCAGCTTGTGGCTTTAGTTCCTTTGCTGTCCATATGACACAACATCATACTCTCCCAGATGGCATAATGTAAAACATCATAATATCATCATCACCACCAATATAAAGTTATCATTGTTTGTTCTTTTTATTCTAGTTATTCTTAAAATATGCTTTAACATTTCTTTATATAACTTAATAAAGTAAAATGCCCATCAATTTTCCTATCTCCCCAGGCTGTCAGAGATTCTAGTTATTTGACACTGACGGTAGTTTTCCAATTTCTCTTCTGACATCAGAAGTATTTATGTTATTGCTTAATGGTTCAATCCAAGGAAGAATTTGTCATTTATACTGACTTATTTTGGGGGTTGTGGTCATAAGCAAGGACCACAAATAACAATATCTCTATTATCACTGCTGTCATCATCAAAACACCATCATAAGTTTTTGTTGTGTACTTATATGCAGAACACTGTACTCAGAACTAACCTTGAAGTCCAGAAAGTCATCTATTGTTGTTAAAGTACAACCAAAGTCCTGTATACAAGAGACTACCCTATGACACAATTGTTAAAATAATTCATATACTTGATTGTATTTATTTGTTTTAGGAGGAAATGTTGCTTCCTTCATCGTAGCATACTCCTTTCCAGAAGGATTGCTATACAGGGGGAGAAAGAATAAAATCCAAGTAATGGGTTCTCTTCCTCTCTACTCCCCAACCCATGCAATTCCTTAGAGATTCCTATGTACAGAGAACTACCTTGTTATTCTATGTATAAATTGCTCTCCAATATCCCCTTTTCATATACCAGCAAACTCTTTTGCATAAAACCAAAAAGAAGTCCCCTAATTTGCCTTTAATTTCTTCATGTACTCTTGATTATTACATTTATACTCTCCAAGCAATGAATGCAACTTTTTTTTCCCCAAAATCCTTTGATCAGTCTTACTTCTATCCTCTCTTAATCTTCATTTCCAAGCTGTTCTTTCCACTTTTAAAAAGTCAAACATCAATCCTAAGGATATGTTCTAGAGTTCTTAAATAACATCATGAAATTTGGAGCCATTACATTCATCCCACTCAACCCTCCCACCTTACTTCTTGTGTTACCCTCCTTTTGACTTCCATATCTTCGATGGACCATGAAAGTACTCATTCTCTAGACATTATAATTTACTTCTACTTCCTAAAGAAGAGGAGGAGCAAGTGTTCACAGCCTTTAAAAAATGAATTATATAATTACTCCTGGCTGGAGGAAGATGTTGATAGCCTTCTTAAAGACTTTTTGATCCAGGGCATTTCCAACATTTTTGCATCATTTTATTTCACTTCTATCATACTTCCCTGTGCACAAAAAGTTGAATATTTCTAAGTACAATTTCAATCCTTTCCCCAAACTTCTTCCTGCTCAAGTTTCTTCTTCATCAGAATACAGAAGAGGTATAAGATGTTTCTTATTATTCAATCCTGAAGAAACTGATCTCTCCTTTCCTACTTATGTCCCTGATTACTATGAAGCTGCAAAAATATCCTGGTCCTTTCTCATTCCCAATGTCTGACATATATATGGGATGTTTTGAAGAATGCTACATGATCATTTCATGAAATTATCTTCCCCACTGGTTTGTCACAATGCACATAAATAAAAATCCAAAATAATGAAATCTTCAGAATGTAAATAACAAAGTAAAAAATAATTTTAATATGGAAAATGAAGCTATGATCTGTCATTAACACCTTCTCTTCAATGAAAGTTTTATAACAGTAAATTAAAAATCAAGACCCAAAGAAATGGGGACATAATATTAGAGAACTTTGACATAGAAAACCAGGAAAAATATATACAATGAGAAAATACATGTAAGTAGAGATTTAGAAAAGAAGCTATAGGCAAACAGAGAGAGAGAGATAAAGAGAGAGAGAGAGAGAGAGAGAGAGAGAGAAAGAGAGAGAGAGAGAGAGAAGGAGCAGAATGAGGAGGAAGAAGAGAAGGAGGAGAAGTAGAAGAAACAGAAGAAGTAGAAGCAGCTGCAGCAGCAGCAGAAAGAAGAAGAAGAAGAAGAAGAAGAAGAAGAAGAAGAAGAAGAAGAAGAAGAAGAAGAAGAAGAAGAAGAAGGAGAAGAAGGAGAAGAAGGAGGAGGAAGAGGAGGAAGAGGAGAAGGAGGAAGAGGAGGAGGAGAAAAAATAAAGAAAAGAAAGAAGAAGAAGAATAAGGAGGAGGAGGAGGAGGAGAAAAAAGAAAGAAAAGAAGAAGAAGAAGAAGAAGAAGAAGAAGAAGAAGAAGAAGAAGAAGAAGAAGAAGAAGAAGAAAGAAAAGAAAGAAAAAGAAGAAAGAAAGAAAAGAAAGAAGAAGAAGAAAGAAAGAAAAGAAAGAAGAAGAAAGAAAAGAAAGAAAAAGAAGAAAGAAAGAAAAGAAAGAAAAAGAAAGAAACAAAGAAAGAAGAAGGGAGGGAAAGAGGAAGGGAGGGAGACAGACAGAGAGAGAAAGGCAGTGAACTATTAAATGGAAATGAAAAGAAAAAGAACATCTATCTAATCACAAAATATTACTGATAATTTTCTCTACTTTGAAAATTTACATATTCCTAGATTCAATCATATGGAAATAGAAAGCACAAGGAAATTGTGACATTATTTTTGGATGGTCAACCTATCTGTCCTAAGAAATAGAATGTTTTGTTTAACTGATATATTAAAATGCATATAAAATGGGGAAATAATGAAATCTGTGATTTAACTCCTGAATGAAGATATTTTCTCTACAGATGTAGGTTGTCACCCTCTCTAAGATTACTACCTTAGAGAGTTGACAAGATCAGCAAGAGGTTAGAGGAATTATCCAAGGTTACCTAGCTAGGAAATGGCATTGACAGGCATTAATCTCAAGTATTCCTGGACATATTGCTCCCCTATATGCACTTTCTATAAACATAGCAACATAACTACACTGTCCTGTTTCCTGTTTCTCACACCAGATGTTCTAAATCTTATCTTTTCTTTGAACTGGTTGAGTTTCATGCCTGGGATGCTCTCTCTCTTCAGATCCATCCATTGAAAGTCCTGACTTTCTTTAATATTTGACTCAAACACTATCTTTTCAAATTTCCCTTTCTTCTATCTATTAGTGGTTTCCAATCTTTCTGTGTTGTTTTATGCACTTATTTGTATATTTTTTTCTCTCTCGTTAGATTACAAGTTTCTTATGGAACAGAAATGTTTGCTTTTTCTTTTTATTTCAAATACTTGACACAGACCTTGTTTTTTTTTTTTGTTTGTTTGTTTGTTTTTTGCTTTTTGTTTGTTTGTTTGTTTTTGTTTTTATTTTTATTCTGGCTTATTGTTTGTTTGATTTGCTTACTCATGTAGCCCTTCCCAAATTTAATGGTGCTCAGCCAACAAATAAACCACATCAATCCCAGAAGCTCAAGAAAATGCATACTTTGGGTTTCTTTTCCCATTAGTACTCTGTCTTTGAGTGGGCAAAGAAAGGCAAATGAAAAAAAAATTAACATAATATTTGAGTCATACCATCTGGTCCAATATTAAGATGAAGAATAGGAATTCTGGTAGAATTCTGAACCCAGAAATTTCTTCATGGACACTAGAATTTGGAATCCAGGGATCATAAGTAAAGATAAAAGCACTCATAACCCATATTTTTCTCAGTCTTTGTTGTCTTATGATTAGTGAGTATCCTTAGCTTTGTTTCAATGCAATTAGATCACACCTTTTTAGATAAGGTTGGATGAATACAGTGACTTACTGAAGCAAGGAGAGTTCTCTCACTGCCATGATGGTTAGGTGACTTTTATTGAATATAGATATTATATTCCTTGCACCCACTTGCTTCAGGCCATATCACTTCTTGTGACAAATTTTCTTTTAAGTACCCCCTTCCTTCAGTAAAAGCCCCAACATTTTCACCAATAAGGGTGAAGGTGAAAATTTAAACTCTTATTTAACTCCCTACCTTTTTTAATTGTTTATGCTATTTTTTCTATCTAGAACTCCCTTCTCTCCCACTTCTGCTTGTCCAAATCACACTCATTATTAAAAGTGGGATCATATACTACTATCTCCTTGAGTCCTCCTTGAATTCAAAAGACAGAAATTATTCTTCCTTTCTCTGAACTTCCATAACTATATTTACACCTTTTGATTAGCACTTCATAATTTCATGTTATAGGTTTTTTCTCGTTGTCTTATCGTCTCTATGTAATTGCAAACTCATAATTTTGAAACTCAAAAGGTTCTTGACTGTAGAGTCCAACCAATGACTGAAAAAAAAAAAAGGTTTTGGTTTATTTTAACCCACCTCAAATGTGACTATGTTCTTTGCTTCTTTGCTTCAATTATGGAAACAACCCTTCTCGTTCTTTAGTTACAAATTTCTATATCTATATCTATATCATCATTTCCTCCCAACTTTCACAAATCCTTGTCAAAAAAATCCTTTTCTTTGTCTTGAGTTTAATTAAATGGACATTTATTATTGTAGAATCATCCTACTTCATTAGATTACTTCATATTTAGTACAATTTTTAAACTTTTTACAGTATATTATAATCACTTATAAAAATATTGGGAATTATTTATCTACATCACAAATAATAAAATTGATACTTTCCATGAAAATGTTCTCTTTATTAATTTCATTTCTATAGATTGTTTCCTTTCTGATATTACTGAACTAGATTCTCAAAGAAAGAGTGGTATCATTAAAATTACATCTTATATCTAATGATGATGATAATAATATTAATAATAATAATAGTTTACATATAGCACTGACAATATACAGGGCATTCTCACATCCATTTGTTTATTGTGAAACTAATCTGATCTAATTTTTATTTTTATATTATATAAGGTGATTTATTTCCAATGAAAAAGAGTGGCTTGCTTAAAGATATATTACTAGTAAGAAGTGAATATAAGGTTTGAACTCAGTTTACTTGATTCCTTGTATGAGACTCCTTTCTATATCCTATTTTATCAAATAATCTTTAGTCTGCCTTCAAACCATTATAAATTATTTAAAATTATCAACTGCATTTCACAATGCTAGAATGTAAGGCAAACTACTTATAATGCACCCAAGGTTTCAAAGTGAGGTCAGGAATGGAACCCAGGGAAGCATTAGATTATATTGAATGAACTTTTAAGTTAATGTAAGAGATTTGCTTTAAAGCTCTCAGTAACCCCAAAACATCAGAACATGGATTACAGCACATTTTGATCAATAATTGGTTCAGTCTTTAAACCAGAGTCAATACATGTGGACTTCTATCAACATTGTGATTATCATTATATAAAATAATTTGGAGAAAGCTTTTTAAAGCAACATAGCAGTTTAGCAAGCTAATTTTGCCACCATCATCATCACCATATAAATTGTTTTGCTTAGCCCAGAAGACAAAACTGAAACCAATAAAGGTAAATGACAAGTATTTATTACATGCTATGCTATGATAAAACCTTTTAAAATAGCATTTCATTTGATCTTCAAAATAACCTTGTGAGATAGGTGCTAAGTTATTTTTGCTTTACATATGAAAGAATTAATATGGATTAAAAATTAAGTGAATTGCTTAGGTTCACACAAAAGTATCAGAGGTCAGAATTGAAGGTTGGGGTTTCTGATTATAGACGCTGGTTTCTTTCTGTTCACTTTACTAACTAATTCTCTCCAGGCAAATGAACAAGATTTGACTAAAAACAATGGGAAAAAATCTAAGGAATTAGATATACCTCATGAAGAAAGATCTAAAGTTATGTTAACTCTAACATAAAAGAATAAGATCTAAAGATGTTCTGAAGATTTTTGGATAACCACTTGTAGGAATGTTCTAGAGGACATTTCTTTAAGTGGGTGTTGCAATAGATAACTTGAGGACTTTTCCAACTTTTTATTCTTCTAAGATTCATTACATGCCCCATGGCATAATTTGGAGCGTTATTTTCTTTCTAAATGTAAATTCTTTCTAAATTATGAGAAAATGTAAATTCATTATAAGTTAAGCAGTGTCCTATTAAATGAGAAAATATAAGGAGATGTCTCTGCTTTCAAAGGGACTGATAAAAGGAATAAAAAGGGAAAAAAACTGTCAGTAGAGTTGGAGGCAATCTAGTTTAGCATCAGAAAATTTGCAACTCTGAGAAACTTAGAGGTTTTTATTTTATTGAACAAATATTTGAAAATAAAGTTTAAATGATCAAACTTCATTATTGAGAATGGATTAAGAATGATTCTCACTATGTGAGAGATAGATAATGTACAGAGAAATGTGATTTTTGACATGATCAATGAGGGAAAGGTTTTTTTTTCCCTTAATATTATTCCAGAGTTCATTTTTTTCCTTCTTTTTCTTTCTTTATTTCCTTCTTTTCTTCCTTTATTCCATTTTTTCATCTTTAATTTATCTGTCTTCCTCACTTTCCCATTTTTTTCTATTTTCTTTCTTTTTTCTTGTATTTTTTTGCCTTTCTCCTTCCAATGTTTATTGGAACATGAAAGGAAGAAAAAATGCTTGGTGATTGAAAAAAAAAAAGAAATAAAAGTAAGGAAGTAAAGAATGGAGGTTGGGGGAAACCACGATGTCAGAGTGCCAACGTCTTTATCTAAACTTGTCCTGGCATCCCACTGATCAACACCAGATCAAACCACTTAACTAGTTTTTTTAATGAGAGAACCCACAAATATTTGGAGTATAAGAAATTTACATAAATCATCAGCATTTTATATATTAAAATAATATATATTAATACAGCAAAAGATACAAAGAGAAATACCATTTAAAATAACTGTCAATAATATGAAATATTTGGAAGGCTATCTGCTAAGGCAAAGTCAGGAACTATTTCAACACAATTACAAAACAGTTTCCACCCCAATAAAGTCAGTTTTAATCAATTGGGAAAATATCAATGGCTCATGAGTAGACCAAGCTAAGATAATAAAAATGAGGATACTACTTAAATTAATCAATTTATTCTTTACCATAGCAATAAAACTCCCCCAAATTATTTTACACATCTAAAAATAATAACAAAGTTTATCTGGAAGAACAAAGAACAAAAGTCAAGAATTTCAAATGAATTAACGAAAAATGCAAATGAAGGTGACCTAGCTATACCAGACCTAAAACTATATTATAAAGCAGTGGTCATCAAAGCCATTTGGTAATGGCAAAGAAACAGAGTGGTCAATCAGTGGAATAGGTAAGGGTCACAAGATACAATAGTCAATAACTAAACTAATCTTGTGTTTGATAAACCCAAAGATCCCAGCTTCTCACCATCTAACAAAACTTTCTGAGAAAATTGTAAATCAGTATGGTAAAAAATAGACATTAACCCACAATTATACCAAGATAAAGTCAAAATGGATTCATGATTTAGATATAAAAAGTGATATTGTAAGAAAAATTAGAAGAGCAAAGGATAATCCACCTCTCAGATCTGTGGAGAAAGAAGAAATTTGTAGCCAAAGAAAATTGGAGTGCATTATTGAGTGCAAAGTGGATAATTTTCATTATCATTAAGCTACAAAGTTTTGTACAAACAAAACTAATGCAGCCAAGATTAGCAGGAAAGTAATAAACTGAACAAAATGTTTACATTCAAGGGTTCTGATAAATGCCTCAATTCTAAAATATATAGAAAATTGACTCATATAAGAAATCAAACCATTCTCCAATTAATAAATGGTCAAAGGATGTAAACAGACAATTTTCAGATGAAGAAATTGAAACCATTTCTATTCATTTGAAAATGTGCTCCAAATCACTATTGATCATAGAAATGCATATTAAGACAACTCTGAGGTACTACTGTATCCCTCTCAGATTGGCTACAATGACAGGAAAAGAAAATGATGAATGCTAGAGCAGAGGTGGAAAAATTGGTTTAACCATTCTCAATAGCAATATATAACTT
Source organism: Sminthopsis crassicaudata (assembly GCF_048593235.1). Classification (NCBI taxonomy): domain Eukaryota; kingdom Metazoa; phylum Chordata; class Mammalia; order Dasyuromorphia; family Dasyuridae; genus Sminthopsis; species Sminthopsis crassicaudata. The sequence continues at coordinate 305,409,841 of NC_133619.1, read as the reverse complement.
TGCCCAGAAGAATATCAAATTGTGCATAACCTTTGATTCATCAGTGTCTCTCCTGGGCCTGTGTCTCAAAGAGATAATGAAGGAGGGAAAGGGACCCACATGTGCAAAAATATTTGTGGCAGCCTTTTTTGTAGTAGCAAGAAAATGGAAATTGAATGAATGCCCATCAATTGGAGAATAGCTAAATAAGTTATAATATAAGAAATTTATGGAATATTATTGTTTTGTAGAAACAATCAGCAGAATGATTTCAGAGAGGCCTAGAGAAACTTAGATGAACTGATGCTAACTGAAATGTATAGAATCAGAAGATCATTATACATGCTAACAGCAAGATTATCTGATGATCATTTCTGATGGGTGATTTTATTTTCATGAATGAGATGAGTTAGACAAGTTCCAATGATCTTGTTATAAAGAAAGCCATCTACACCCAGAGAGAAGACTTCAAGATATGAATGTGGATCACAGTATAATATTCTCTCTTTTTGTTGTTGCTTGCTTTTTGTTTTCTTTCTCATTGTGTTCCCTTCTGGATCTGATTTTTCTTGTGCAGCATGAAAATTGTGGAAATATGTATAGAATAATTACACATGTTTACAATATATTGGATTATTTGTCATCAAGGGGAATGGGTGTCGGAAAAGGAGTGAAAAAAATTTGGAAACACAAGGTTTTGGTGGAGGTGAATGTTGAAAATTTTAAACTAATTTATTATTATTCATTTTCTCTGGGGGTTTCTCCAGATAATAGTGAATTTGGCTGGAATGGAAGGTCTGTGCTTGGCTTTAGTACATATTAAGGAGGGAATGATTGGTGGGACCAAATACCATCAACTCCATCTGGAAACTAAATAGTAGAATGAGACGAACTTCTGGACAGCTTCCAAGAGTTTTTAACAACATTTTCTTTTTCTCTCTCAAGTAGTGTTCAATACAAAGAAGTGTTTTATCATTTCCTATGAAAACATTCTGTTAAACTGTAGCCATAATCCAATTAAGTTGGAATCAATAGCCTGCATTTTAGAAGCATCTGAAAGCAAAAAAAAAATCATTTTATTCAATTACATCATTAAATATCAATTCAAATGGAGTGCAAAGCCCTAGTTTTCTAACTTTTTGTTTAGTAGGCAAAGTTAAATGACTTAGAGTCACACAGCCAATAAGAATCAAGTTTTTAAGGCCAGACTTCAGGTAGTCCTGATTCTAAGGCCTGTGTTCTATCTACTGTACCACCTCACTACCCCTTTTCTGGCATTCTTGCAAGTTTCCTGATGCACAGCTAATTTAAGTCTCCAACTTCACTCATATTCCTATCTCATTTTTGCATTCACTTTCTCTTCCCTTTCTATTTTAATTCAAATAGAAAAATTTCAATGAATCAGCCTATAGATGTTAACTCTAACATAAAAGGATAAGAAATATCCTTTTTTTGAAATCCAGTCACACTTGATAGCTAGATCAGGTAAAACAACCAAGTGCATTTGAAGTTATTTAAATGTATTTCTCTATCTGGCCAGGCAAAGTAATTTGCCTAAGAGTTTCATTTTGTTTTAAACATTAATTTGTTTGTTTTTTTTGTTTTTGTTTTTAATTTTCAGAATAGATGCAAAGGTTGTTTTCAGTATTCACCCTAGCAATACCTTATGTTTCTAATGTTTCTCCAACCTTTCTTTCCCACCCTATCCATTAGATAGCAATCAATCAAATTTATGTTAAACATGTGCACTTCTTCTTATGTATTTTCACAATATCATGCTGACCAAGAAAAATCAGATCAAAAAGAAAAAAAAATTAGAAAGAAAATAAAAAGCAAGCAAACAACAATGGAAAAGGTGAAAATATGATTCTGTGATCCATATTCAGTCCTCATGGTACTCTTTCTGGATGCAGATATTTTTCTCCATTACAAGTCCATTAGAACTGGCCTGAATCACCTCATTGTTGAAAAGAACCATGTTCAACTGAATTGATCGTTACATATTCTTGTTATTATTGGGTTTAATGTAAGTCTCTCCAGGCTTCTCTGAAATCATCCTGCTGATCATTTCTTATGAAAAAATAGTATTCTATAGCATTTATATACTATAACTTATTCAGCTATTCTCCAACTGCTGGGCATCCACTCCGTTTTCTGTTCTTTGCCCCCCCACAAACATTTTTGCACATATGCATTATTTTCTCTTTTTTATGATCTATTTGTAATATAGACACAATAGAGACACTCCTGGATCAAAGAATACATACAGTTTGATAAACCCTTTGGGAATAGTTCCAAATTTAAGCATTAATTTCTAAGTAAATTTAATCCTTAAATTTTCATTTAGTAAACATTTTAATAATAATGTCCAAAAGTGTGTTTTTTTTTTTCTTTTTAAGGTATCTTTCTTCTCTATTAAAACTGTATGAGCTATAAAATATTTGTCCAAATTCATCTGGAATGAATTCAGGCCCAAATTCAGCAACCATAGATATAAAATTCTGACCCCTAAAATGCAATTTCTCCTTGTTCTGAATAATAGTTCTTCATATAACCTGTACATTCACCTTTGCAATAGTATTTTTTTTCTCTTCAATTCCACAATGTTGTTTTTTTCATATTGATTTTTGTCCCTCTTTATTTGAAACTACATTCAAAAGCAACCACATCTCTAGTAATACAAATTCATGTTGGCATGTATTGATTAAGGTATATTGTTATCGGTTGCATTACAAAGTTATTGACAGATCCAGGAACATCATATTTCGTTTGAGGGATCCTCAAAACCCAGCACTTTTTCATCAATGTCATATTGTTTTCCCCTCTGGTTCTTAATAGCTTTGTTATATGAAGGACAAAAAAGGAAATGAAAATAAAAACAAATAGTGGACTACATCTAAACATATTAAAATAGCTGCAAGACAATTTATTCACAGTAGATTATATCAGGATCTAGATACAGTTGATCTCTTAACTATAAGTTCCTAAACCTGCTAGGAAAAAAAAAAGCAGTGTGATAAGAAATGAGACCTAATCGTGATCAGAATTTCATTGTCTAGTAGTTGAAGTCTCATTATTAGTGTTATACATACATAGCTTTGTGCAGTTTAATAGTCTAAGGACTCCAAGTCACTAAAAATAGGTCACCCATATAAAAAACTTTCAAATGAAAAACTCAGCAGACCAAGTAATCCAAACTCCATTTGCTCAGGGTTTTATTATTACTTCTCCATAATTCATTTTTCTGTCATTCCACAAAATCTAGCTACAGATATAGTAATAACAAGTATCCATATAAAGTCCATGTTATGTACTTTTTCTTGAAAAGTCTCTTTTCCAGGAGACTTTAGGTGCATACAAATCTTTTCACATTGCAAATCTTTTCACATTAATTGACTAGGTAACAGCTACTTTAGTATTCATATTGTTTATTATATTATGCAAAATCAGCCCATGTATTTGGGGGCATCAACTCATTGCTCCCTCTTTAGTAGTAATGCATGGAAATGAAATGATATGACTAATTATCCTTAATTAATTTTTTAAGGGAGAGGGTCCAAATAGTGCATATACTAATTATCCTTAATTCATTTTTAAGAGAGAGGGTCTAAATAGTAGAAACCACCATTATGATTTTTTTTCTTTATCTTTTACCAAGACAGTTAAATGTCCCAGCTGGTAGGCAAATAATGTTTTGACATTCGCCTTTTAAAAGAGAAGATTTGGTTAATATTTTTCCATATGCCTGATTGTTTCTGGGTTTCTCAGTAGTTGATTACACTTTTAGAAAAGCATTGATTTCAGGGACAGGTAAGAGACACAGTGAATAGGACACTGCCCCAGGAGTGAGGAGGGCCTGAGTTCTAATCTAGCTTCAGACATTTGATATTTGCTAGTTGTATGACCCTGAGCAAATCATTCATTCCTAAATGCCTCACCAAAAAAGAAAGAAAAGAAAATAAACGATCCCTGTGACCAGTTTCCTCCCTTCTTTCTCTCTGTCTTTCTGCCTCTGTCTGTCTCTGTCTGCCTCTGTCGTCTCTGTCTGCCTGTCTCTTTCTCTCTCTCTATTTTTTTATCTGTCTCTCTCTTTCTCTCTGTCTCTCTCTGTGTCTATGTCTCTGTCTCTGTCTTTCTCTGTTTAAATGTAATTGTTTTTTCACCTGATAATGTTCACTTGAATTTTCCAATAAATATAGAAAACATTAAACATATATGACTCTTCCAGGAGATCCCATAATATTGTTTCTCTGATGCTTAGTCTGATTAATGGATTCAAACCTCACATTAATATTATCTTCTTTGGCTTCTTCTATTCAATCATTCACCCTTTAATATAATGTAATCTGACATACTTTATCTCATTCTTCCTTGTGTTATTTCACTCTGATTCCATCAATTTCTTCATTTCTTTTGTGGGGTTGGCGTTTTCTTACCTATTATGAATCATTTCAGGATTTTTAATGGTATCTTCAATCACTTGCATATTATCTGAATGACTATTATTGATAAGGTAGACTGCTATGACTCTTGCCATCATAAATGGAAAGTTTAGTCTGCTGGATTTTATTTGTATATGTAAAATTACAATTTTACTGGCATATTGCCCTTTGGGAGAGAGAAACTGGGTACCTTGAAGAGGTTAAGCTACTCAGTAAAAGGACATTTCTATTATAATTAGGTCTATATGCATCTTAAAGAAATGAATTGTAGCATATTTAGCATGATCTTATGAACTTACAACCATAGCTATTCCCATGTCTAACACAATGACAATGACATGTATTTAGCTAAACTGCTGGCAACCGAGAATCTGGACAATCTAAGTGATGTACTATGTCCATTGATATAATTATTTGCATTGCCACAAATTATCAAGTCATAAAACATGAGAGCCAAAGAGAACAAAGAGATTGTGGAGTCCAGTCCTCATATTCTGTGGATAAATCTGAGAGAGTTTCAGTGACTTGGTCTTGAAAAGCACACACAACTAACTGATGGTATACTTACTGTAGAACTCAGGTTCCCTGATTCCCAATTCAATGGTCTCTTCCCTACACCATGATGAAGAAACATGAACATTCCTAATTTGATTGCTATGGTGAGAATTTGAAGTTTATCCATAACTATTCAATTTGCTAGATATAGAAGAAGCATTTTCCACCCTCCAATTCTCCCCAATAATTGCAGATTTAAAATACCTAGAGATGTGCTGATAAATATTTAACAAATAACTCTTGAAAAAATTATGCAGTACGCATTAATTTAAACTGCATTATCAAAATTTCTCCACCTCTTAAGCCTAGATAAACAAAATAACAACTCAAAGCCTGATTTATATATCTTTGGCCAATTGTTGAAGTATAAATGTTCACACTGAAAGTTTAATAACTGGTTCTCTTGAGTCAGTTCAAATTAAATCAAGAACACTACTGAAGCCACCATAATATAAAAAATAGTAAATAACCCCCTGACTAATTGCAAGCCTGTTTACTGTATATATAGGACCATTAAGAGCTAATAATTATAAAATTCATATCCTGGTCAACGTTGACGACATTTTTATAACTTCTTTCTTGCTGTTTGCTATCCTCCACTCTGTATTTATACAGTTAAGAATTGTTTCATTGCCAAGGCCATGAAAGCCTTCTTCCACTTATAGTTCAATCTACTAAATAATAAATTTGCAAATCACAATAATGGGTAATTGAGACTCCATCAGTGCCCCCACTATCTACTTCCTCTCCCTTTACCTCCCTCCTGGACCAACTGTAATGCGCAGGAATCCCAAAGCACAGATTTGCAAAAAGGAGGTAACAGATAAGTACCTTTTCTCTCTACCAATCATTCCCTTAAAATCCATGATAATCTAGGAAAGCAATAGCATATTATTACTATGTTTCAGTGATGGGACTCTTTGTATATGTAATGAAAAATGGCAAAGTTATTTTTTACTACTCAAACTAATATGAAGATTGATTGTTTCAGGTTGGCTATGTTCAATCTACATGACTGGAGGAAAGAATAGTCTTCTACTTTAAAAGTTTTTGAAAAAAAATTCACTACCTATGCCTGATTGTTAGATTATTATCAGGAACCCATAGCGTACAAATATAACTCTTCAAAAAAATCATTGGGCTACATCAATTTTGACTATACACTGTCTTTCATTCCTCTGATGTTCTGTTAGTCTTACTCCATAGCTATTCACTTACAGAACTTTTGGGTAATATATACCTTCAGGGGAAGTGACTTTTATGTATCTGATACACTTATGTTAAGGAATTAAATTTAGAATAAAATTGCTTGAAAAGGAACTAATTTGTAATTTTTCTGGATATTGGTTAACTTTAAAAATATATTTAATGAAGTTAATGAAGTAGCCATTTTGGGATAAAAGAAATCTGTGAGCCTGAGAACATGTTCTCTGGTATTTATACAAGAGCAGATATTCAGTAGTTTCTATAGCTTAACAACAAGTAGATAGATGATACATAAATAGATAGATAGATAGATAGATAGATAGATAGATAGATAGACAGATAGAAAAAAAGAAAGAAAGAAAGAAAGAAAGAAAGAAAGAAAGAAAGAAAGAAAGAAAGAAAGAAAGAAAGAAAGAAAGAGATATAGGTAGACAGATATAACTATATGAAAGAATATGATAGACTAGGGATTTATCACATTATCAAATGGGTAAGGCACAAACTGGATACCATCTGTTCCAAAAGGATGTAAATTTCTATTTCAAGTTTCAATGTTGTTTTATTTACATTTGTCATGGAAGTTTTTATACTGGTATTTTCCCACCCTGATGACATCCCAGAGCTTGTTGAGCTATATATAGTAGCACCTAGAACTAAGTAAGGCATGGGAAGAAAAGTTATTTATTTTATCTTCAAAAAAATCTAATTATACAGAATCTAGTGTCTTTAGGCTATGAATTAATTTTTACCCCCCATCATTTAGTTCAGGGCCTTGCACATTATTGGAACTCAATAAAATTTACTATAAGTGAATTATATGTGTGTGTTTATGTGAATGAAGGATGAATAGCACCAGAATGACAAATGAGAATTTTTGACATTGATTATCATTTTGAGAGCTGGGAAAGTGCTATTTTTTATCCCAGAGGAATTAAATGTATTTTCCTTTCAATTTTAACAATGGGATATCATGAACCATAGCAAAAGACACTTTTCAGCACTTGATTCTCACATTATCAGCATACAACAGATGTCAGAAGAGAACCTTTTGAAAATGATTTGGAGAACAATTACAAATGTGATTGAAGTTTAGCACTAGGCAACATATTTAGAACAGCAAAAAAAAATAATAAACCTATTAATTAGGTTTCCCATTACATAATGGGAAAATAATACCTCCTGTATTTAAAAAAATGTTCTTTATCAAAATGCATAAAAGTTATGATATGAAAACTCAAAAATCCATAGATGAACGTTTTTAATGATCTAGTTCCTCTCATATAATTTTATAACTTAATGAGATTATCCAGCCCTGTTCTATAACATTTTCCTGCATATTTTCTTCTGTTCCATTTTAAAGATGAGAAAGATGAAGTCCAAAATTATTACTTCACTGTTACATGTTTAGTTACTAAAAGAAGAAAGATTAAAACTTAGGCAAATGATATGATTATAGAGCTTATGACATAGTCTCAATTTCTATTTCTGAGAAAATGCTATTGGAGTAGTTTGAAGAGATTATGCATTAATTAATCAAAAATGGTCTCAGCTTGAGATAAACAATCCATGGGAGAAATATTCCAAGATTACATCTATTTTTATGCCTGGGGAAAGTGGTAAAGGACAGAAATTACTCACTTCTAATGAAGTGCATTCACATTTGGAGTACATAATTAGTGACCTTTAACTTGTCCGACCAGGTGAAAGGATATGAACAAGCAGAAGAAATCAAAATTACTACTGATTGGAGACACCATCTTATATGTATCAGATGGCTCGCATGACATAAAAAAATGGAGGGGGTATGGGAAAAATGTGACTCTGATATAGTTGATGGAGTTGTGAAGTAGTCCAACCATTCTGGAGAGCAATTTTGAAGCACACCCAAAGGGCACACCTTTATCCCAGAAATAACACTCTAGCTCTATGTCCCAATGAGATCAAAGAAAAAGGGAAAGGACCTATATGTTCAAAAATATTTACATTAGCTCTTTTTACAATGGAAAGGAATTAAAAATTGAGGAGAAGCCCATAAATTGAGGAATAGCTGAATAAACTATAGGTTATAATTGTGATAGAAGAGTATTGTGCTGTAAGAAATGATTAAACAAGATGCTTTCAGAAAAACTGGGAAAAATTTGCACTAATTGATATAAAGGAATGTGAGAAAAACTACTAGAACCTTGTACAAAGTTAACAACAATATTGTAAAAATTATAGAGTGTGAAAGGCTTAACTAATCTGATCAAGTCATTGTTCCAAAATAATTCCAAAGGATCTAAAGCAAAAAACAAACAAACAAACAAACTAGCAAGCAAGCAAGGGAAAACAAAAACAAACAAACAAACAACAACAACAAAAAAAAAAAACAACCTGCAATCCACCTTCATAGAGAGAACTGATGAATTATAAATACAGACTAAAGCATACTTTGTACCTTATCTATTTTTACTTTTTTTCTATTTTCTTTTGTAATATGGCTAAAATAGGAACATGTTTGGCATACTTTCACATTTATAATGCAAATCAAAGTCTTTCCTTCTCAAGAATAGAGGATCAGCAGAAAGAGGGGGTTGAATTTGGAAATATTGGGTGAAATAAAAAGAGAATATAAATAAATTATCTAGATGAAAGAATGTCACTAGTTTTGATTCTGATATATATGTTTCTAGAGACTCCTTATTTAGAACACTACCTGCCTAAAACAATTTGCTTTCTCCCATTAGTACTTATTATTCTTTAGAATTTTTTGTTTGAATTATAAATTTCTCTCATAGTGTGCAGTTCTGAAGTGAGGATGTAGCTTATGCAAACGTGAAAAGAGAGGCACAGTTATAAAAATAATTTAATCACACATATATACACATTTGGCTCTGACCTTGCTTGATTAGAAGCTTTGAATTGCATAACACATCTGGCATCAGCAAAAGAATTGAAGCTCATATCGAATAGAGTAGGCAGACCTCATTCCAAAAGGGATAGGCTAGTTAATGAAATCTAATGTTTTTTGGAAGCTGGAGATTTTTCCTGAATTTCCCCTTGGGCAAGCACAATGCACCTGTAGCAAACTGGCCTTCTCTCATACATAAAGTGCCAATCCCTTTATCCTATCCAATCCAAATTTGACTTTAATAAACACTCAAGTCCAGCTGAACTCCACTGGAGTCTATCCCTCTGGAATCATCTAGAAGAGACAAACCACCTTTGGGAACTTCCCCAGCTGGGAAGTAAGGCAATTAATAAAGAATAAATCAAAATTCAACTAAGAACTGTGGAGTCTGGAATGTTATTATGAGGAGAAAATGAGTTTGAAAAAAATCAGTGTATATTCAGTGAAACAAGAAATATCAGCATTGCTTTATAACTTTCTCTTAAATGCAATTGTTCAGTCAAGCATTTATTGTTAACAACCATGTGCCAAGCGCTACTAGCTACTGGTGCTGTTTAATCATTTTTAGTTGTGTGTGATGCTTCATGAACCTGTTTAACGTTTTCTAAGCAAAAGATATTGTAGTGGTTTCCCATTCCTATTCCAAATTATTTTATAGATGAGGAAACTGAGGCAAAGAGCATCAAGTGACTTGCCCAGAGTTATATAGCTAATAAGTGTTTGAGCCCAGATTTGAGCCCTCAAGAAGGGGAGTCTTCTTGTCTCTGGCCAGGAACTCTATCCACTAAGCTACTTAGTGATAAAAAGATAAAGAGAGAACAGCCATTGCCCTAATAGAGTCTAATAGGTTGAGTAGGAAAGGAAACATTTGTGCATAGATAGAGATAAAGAGAGATAGAGTAATAGATAGATAGAGAGATAGACATATTTAGAGAGATATAAAATACATACACATAAAATAAATAAACCCCTATTAGTGGCATTTTTATTTTTCTTCAAAACTGAGCCCTATAACCACTTCTCAAGAAAACTTAGTCAATTTTTATTCATCTTTAAAATCTATTTTCTCTCTTCAAAATGCCTTGCGTGCACATGCTGTATCTCCTTCATAAAACACAAGGGACTTAAGGACAAGGACTAGTTTTTGTAACCCTTTCACTATGAATAAGAAAATCGATTCTGAACATATCAATAATATTAAAAAGTAGTAGTTAATCCCTCATAAGCAAAGTAATGAATCCCTTGTAGTAATCATATTATTTGAATTCATACTGCCTATTTTCATTTGTCTAGAATCAATTGCCACATTTTATATAATCATAATTTCAAGAAGTACAAATTTGATTACATGGAAGAACTTCAGGAGTTTCATTATTTTACCTCATTTGTACCTACTGGTAATATAACTTTGGAGTGAAAGAAGTTAACAGTAGTAAGAACCAGGAAAGTCCTGATGCAGGAGCTATATTAGCTGAGACTCTATGGGACATTCTTTTATTACAAGACACAGAAAAAAGAATATTCCAGATGTGGACATGAGCTAGTAAAAAGACACAGACATAGGAAATTTAGGAAATCTGTTAGATGGACTTTCAAATTTACAGAACGATAGGGCAGGAAAGTAATTTATTTTATATTACTTATCACCTTGACCTTTTCATAATTTTCCTTATTTCAAATTAAGCCAGATTATAATATTTAATTACAAATTGTGATGCTGCAAACCTATCAGCCACTGTAATTATGCATATAAAAGAAGGAAAGCAACATTTTCCTAAATTTCAAATATAGAATCAGCAGTTTATCATGCTTGAAAGAAATTCATTCAAGTAATTTTTAAAAATTATTCATATCTACTATACAAAAAAGGTGACAGGGATACAAAGACCTAAAATCATTTCCTGTCCTCCAGACCCTTATACTCTATTGAGGGATTCAATATAGGTACACATAAGTAAAGACAAGGTAATTTTTTAAACAGAGGTAATCAAGTAAAGTTTCTGGAGGAGATAATACCCCTAGAAGCAAAAGCTAAAAAGAAAAAAAAAAAGAATGATAAAAATTCAGAGATGAGGAGTTGACAAGGAAACACATTGCATGTAAGAGCCAGTGACTTATGCAAATGATCAAAGGTAAGAAGTAAAATGTCACATTTGGGAAAAAAAACTAATTAATAGTCTTGTTTGGGTGAAATATAGTGTATATAAAGTGGTTGATAAAGTAGGTTGTTCTCTTCTTGTTAAGGATCATAAATAATGGCATGAGAAATTTGTATTTTCTTCCAAAGGAAATTGGAAGCCACTGAAAGTTTTTGAACAGAGCAATAGCAGAATCACACCTGAACATTAGGAAAGTTAGCAGCTATATAACTGAGGAATTACAGAGGAGCAATAATGAAAGTAATGACATTAATTAAGATGTCATTAAATAATCCAGGAGAAGAGGATGAGGGTAGATGAGGACTAAGGGTGGTAATAGTGTGAGCCGAGAGAAGAGAACAAATGTCAGAAATATTCTGGACTTTTAAAAAGTTTCAAAAATTATGTCTGTGAAGAGAATGAGAAGGAAATATTAAGGTAGAATCTGAAGTTTCAGAACTAGGAGATTGAGAGGGTCAGAATGCAATCAAAAGAGATAGGAAAGTTTCAAAAAGGACCACTTTTTCAATATGAGTTTATATGCTAGTGTTATATGCTAATTGAAAATCAAGTGAACATGGCTATCAGTAAACTTACAGTGTGAAAATGCAGAAGTGACAAGAAACTTTCCTGAAGATCTAGATTTAGGAGTTGTCTTCTATGTATATAGGAGACTTTAACAAATCTTAAATGCTATCACCAAGATGACAAAGGAGTCAGACAAGATAGAGAGAGAAAAGGTTATATTTGGTAGATATTCAAGTCTGATCTCCAGAAAGAAGAAAAATGTATGCACAACATATTTGCAATATTAATCTGCATTATTAACTCCAAAACTTTTTCTTCATAACTTTATTAAGCCACCCAATCTCAAAACAATAAATCAATCCTTGATTCAGAAAATATGCTTGTTTCTGAAGGGTAAATATTCACACTGAAAAATTATCAGTCTTCTCCCTCTATAGAAGGTTGAGCCAGCTCCCCAGTATAGTAAGTACAGGCTTCCCCTGGAGAGAAGAAAATTCAAGGTGCTGACCCAGTAAACAAGAATTAGAATGAGTGATTAACCATGAAGTTAGAGAAAGAAAAACTAATTCCACAAAAGCCAGAGGAATACAAGGATCTGGGTGGATATATTGCAATGTCAAAAACTCACAGAGCATATTCACAGAGAAAAGGGTGGTGAATTTTATACTTAAGAGATAATTGCTGGTTTTTGGAGGTTATCTAAAGTGAAAGTGAGAGAAAATCATGTTACAGAAAAAAAAAGAAGAATAAACTGGACTAATGCTCTCCAAAAGGCTAAACATGCATAGCCCATGGTTAGGAAACCCCCATATTCAGGCTAATCATGGAAAAGGAAAAAAAAAAAAAAAAGCTTAACTCATTCCTCAGTAAAAATTTTCAATCCACCCTAATGGATGGACTATTATTTTGCTTTTTTTGCTTGTGGGTCAATATAAATTTGATCTTCAATAGAAATCAGCATGAAAACAATATTCTATAGTCTCAAATTATCTATAATGCATCTGTTCTGTAAAATAAAAGATACAGATAGATTTTATAGATTAATGACAAGGGACATATGGGATATCCAGAGGAGACCAGTACTTCCAGGGTGAGACCTTGCCAAACTGTTTTCAAGGCTATTTATCCATCTTTGCTGTTTACCTGCCACCCAATGTTCACCTGTAGCTGCAGCAAGTGCAGATGGGTTAAAACAAGTTGAATGTAATTGACAGATTTCAAACCCATCAATGAGTTAGGGGAAGAGCTATTCCAAGGATGTGAAGACTTTTCCCAAATGAGTGATTGGATGATAACAATTTGTTCCAAGGGCTATGAAGACAGCTAACATAGGCACTTTAAAGTACTTGGAACTTCATCAGGTATCAAGACATCACTGTATCCCAGGCTATTGCCAATCATCTTGATTTTTTTCCTGTCAATGGACTTCAGTGGCTATGAAAATGACAATAAGACAGATGTTTGTGCAACTCTGCCTCACTGAAATCCAATTCATACACAAGACAAGACATCAATCCATTCTGTCATTTGGCCTCGTTGAAATTAAGGACCAACAACAACTATTTATAATAAGGGATACACCTTTTGCAATGTAGTAACACTTTATATCTGAATCAAAAGCTCTATATGGGTGATATTAGCACAGAAATCCAATGAAAATTTAAGATAAATATCAGCCCCACAAAAAACTCTGAAATTTCTCAATATCATGTATTAACATTGAAAAATAAATATGTATTTTTTCCTATGTGTCATTGAAATATCATGAATCACTATGGACAAAGAACTCATTACCAAAAAGCCAGAATGTTAGCATTGAGTTTTGCTATACTTCATTAGAATGGATGTCCTAGTTAGGTTGTTTGCTTGTTTTTCTGTTACCAAACACAGAAGTGAGACATAATAAATAAAATCTCAGATCTTTTCAGTGGCATCTCATAATTTTAGGAAAATTGGAAAAAGACAAAACACATTGGGGGATTCTTTATAGAATATAGAACATGGAAAAGGAATATAAATACTGGACACAATCATTTATTCAAATGATAATCATTTTCCAAGTGTCCCCTATATTCTATGTACTCTTCCTCATGCTGAAGAGAGGGATGAGGGAGCTTTTACTGATAAAAGTTTACCTTCTAATGAGAAAGATGAAATGGATATATATATATATATATATATATATATATATATATATATATATATATATATATATATATATATATATATAAAATAGAGTACACATAGAATAGGAAAAATAGAATCATTGTTTAATGAATAAATGTAACAAATGCAAAGTAATTAAATATAAGATAGTTTTATTAAAAATGGCATTAGAATGTATGGGGGGGTCAAAGAGACTTTGCATAAAAAGTAGGACGAGTTGTCTCTTAGGAAGATAGGAATACTGAGTAGTAGAGGGAAGGAGTAAGTTCATTCTAGAATTAAAGAAGACAATTAAGGAAGACTAGTAAAAAGATGTAGAGACAAGAGAAGATGTAATATAAGTAAGACAGAGAGAGAAGAATGGGTTGCAGAGCTTAGAATGGTAGATATGGATAACTATACCTGCAGCATTTGAGGGCTTACTCATATCATAAAGATCACAGATCCACTGATGTATACAAGTATTTTTACTTTTATTAATTTTATTAAAGCTTGTTATTTTTCAAATATATGCATTGACAACTCTTCAACATTAGCCCTTGTATAACTCTGTGTTCCAATTTCCCCACCTCTTCCCCCATGCCCTCCCCTAGATGACTAATAATCCAACATAAGTTAAATATGGTAGAATATATATGTTAAATCCAATATATGTAGAAATACTTATACAATTATGTTGCCACAGAAGAAAAAAAAAGAGAAGCAAAATAAAATTCAAGCAAATAATAAGGAGAGTGAAAATGCTATGTTGTAATCTACACTTAGTTCCCAAGGTCCTCTCTTTGGATGTAGATAGCTTTTCTTCAACACTGAATATTCTGAACTAGTTTTAATCTTCTCATTGTTGAAGAGAACTATGTCAATCAGAATTGATCATTGTATAATCTTGCTGTTGCCAGGTATAATTATCTCCTGGTTCTCCTCATTTCACTCAACATGTTCATGTCAGTCTCTCCAGGTCTCTTTGAAATCATCCTGCTTGTCATTTCTTACAGAACAATAATATTCCATAACAGTTATATACCAAAATTTATTCAGACACTCTCTAACTGTGGAGCATCCAGTTTCCAGTTTCTTGCCACTGCAAAAAGGGCTGCCACAAACATATTTGCACATGTGGGTCCTCTTCCCTCCTTTAAGATCTCTTGGGAATATAATCCTAGTAGAAATACTGCTGGATTGAAGCACATACACAGTTTGATAACTTTTTAAGCATAGTTCCAAATTGCTGTAGAATTCAGATGTAAATCCATCTGATCCTAGGGATTTTTTCTTAGGGAGTTGATTAATAACTTGTTCTATTTCTTTTTCTAAAAAGAGGCTATTTATGTAATTTATTTCCTCTTCTGTTAATCTAGGAAATCTGTATTTTTGTAGGTATTCCTCCATTTTACTTAGGTTATCAAATTTATTAGCATAAAGTTGAGCAAAATAACTACTAATTATTGTTCTAATTCCCTCTTCATTGATGGAAAGTTCTCCCTTTACATTTTTGAGACTAACAATTTGATTTTCCTCTTTCTTTTTCCAATATAATTAAGTAAAGATTTATCTATTTTGTTGATTTTTTTCATAAAACCAACTTTTAGTTTTATTTATTAATTCAATAGTATTTTTTACTTTCAATTTTATTAATCTCTCCTTTTATTTTTAGAATTTCAAGTTTGGCATTTGATTGGGATTCTTAATTTTTTTTCCTTTTTCTAGCATTTTTAGTTACAAGCCCAGTTCATTGATTTCTCTGTCTCTATTTTATGCAAATAGGCATGTAGAAATATAAAATTTTCCCTTATTAATGCTTTTGCTACATCCCACAAATTTTGGTATATTGTCTCATTACTGTCATTATCTTGGAAGAGATTATTGTGTCTATGATTTGCTATTTCACCCAGTCATTCTTTAGGATGAGATTATTTTACTTCCAATTATTTTTTGGTTTATTTTCCACTTGGCCCTTGAATGTAATTTTTATTGCATTGTGATTTGAAAAAAAAATGCATTTACTCTTTCTGTCTTTCTGCCTTTGATTTTGAGGTCTTTATGTCCTAATATGTGGTCAATTGTTGTGTAGGTTCCATGAACTGCCAAGAAGAAACTATACTCCTTTCTGTCTCCATTCAATTTTCTCCAAAGATTTATCATACCTAACTTTTCTAGTATTCTGTTTATCTCCTTAATTTCTTTCTTATTTATTTTGTAGTTTGATTTATCTAGTTCTGAGAGTAAAAGATTGAGATATCCCGCTATTATAGTTTTGCTGTCTAATTCTTCTTGCAGCTCTCTTAACTTCTACTTTAAAATTTTAGATGCTATATCACTTGGGGCATATATATTTAGTATTGATATTCCTTCATTATCTGTGATACTCTTTAGCAAGAGAGAGTTCCCGTCCTTATCTCTTTTTAATTAGATCAATTTTTGCCTTTGCTTGATCTGAGATCAGGATGGCTATCCCTGCTTTTTTTTGTAACTTCACATGAAGCATAATCGATTCTGCTCCAGTCTTTTACCTTTACTCTGTTTGTATCAATCTGCTTTAAATGTGTTTTTTGTAAACAACATATTGTAGGTTTCTTGCTTTTAATTCAGACTGCTATGCACTTCTGCTTTATGGGAGAGTTTACCCCATTCACATTTACAGTTAAAAGTACTAATTCTGTATTTCCCACCATCTTATGTACCCCAAATTATACTTTTCTCTTTCCTTTTCCCCTTTTCCCTTTTCTCCAGTATTTTAATTATGAGCACCACTTTCCTCAAGAAGGCCTCCCCCTTTAGAGCCTCTCCCCCATTTCTTAAACTTTTCTCCTACTGTTTCTATTTTCCCTTCTATTAGTCTATCCTTTCCGTTTTCCCCTTTCCCCTCCCACTTTCCTGTAAGATGAAAGATTTTCTCTGTGAACCAAATATGTCTAATTTCTTTCTTTGAGCCAAATCTGATGAGACTAAGATTCACACAAGGTTAATCCCCCTCCCTTCCTTCCCTCAGTTAAAATAGGCTTTCTTTGCCTGTTGGTGAGATGTAATTTCCCTAATTTTATCTCCATTTTACCTTTTTTCTGGTATCATCCCCTTTATATCTCTAGTTTATTTTTTATATTAGAACAGTAAAATCAAATTATGCATGCACTTTCTATGGATACATATAACAGAGGTATATTCTCAAGGCTTCTTTCCTTATTATCTTGTATGCTTCTCTTCAGTTCTATATTTGGAAGTCATTTTTTTTTGTTCAGCTCTGATCTTTTCATCAGAAATAAATGGAATTCACCTGTTTTGTTGAATGTCCATCTTCTTCCCTGAAAGGAAATGCTCAGTTTAGCGGGGAAATTTATTCATGGCTGCATTCCAATTTCCTCTGCCTTTCGGAATATCAGATTCCAGGCTCTTTGATCCTTTAGAGTGAAAGCTGCTAGAAAGTGAGTAATTCTTATTGTGGCTCCTCTGTATTTGATTTTTTTTTCTGGCTGCTTGCACTATTTTATCCTTGGTTTGATAGTTCTGAAATTTAGCCCCAATATCCCTTGGAATTTTAATTTTGGGGTCTCTTTCAGGAACTGTTTAATGAATTCTGTCAATGGCTATTTTATCTAAATAAACAAAAAACCCCAAAACATAACATAATGAGGAACAAGATCATGAAGGGTAAGCAATATGATTATATACACACAGTGAATAAAGTCAGAATTCAAATCTAGCCCTTCTGGAATATTCTTTTTGCTAGAACCAAGATGCAATATGTTTTAAACTATGAAACATAAATATTTGCTATTGACACTGATCCCTTAATTATTCTTTAGATCTCATTGTTCAGTCACTTACTTACCTACTTAATTACACTGATGTAATTAACTGCATTGAAATGAGGACAGGAGGTCTAGGGACATAGAAAAGCAAAGATCTATAGCTGGAAGAAATTTTGTAATTAATCCTTTTCAAACCTTCATTTTTAAAAAGAAAACTCGGGGGGCAGCTAGGTGGCGCAGTGGACATAGCACCAGCCTTGAATTCAGGAGGATCTGAGTTCAAATCTGATCTCAGACATTTAATACTTCCTAGCTGTGTGGCCTTGCACAAGTCACTTAACCCCAGCCTCAAAAAAAAAAAAAAAAAAAAAAGAAAAGAAAAAAAAAAGAAAGAAAGAAAATTGGGACTTTGATATGAAATAATTTGCCCAAAGTCACACAAAAGAGGCAATAATTGAACCCAAATCATCAGACTTCAAATTTAGTGGCCTCTACATTACATTGAACTAGTGATGAATGAATAGTGATGTCAGCAAAAACAAGGGACAGGGATTTGGCCTATAAATTTTTGGTCTGGAGATTTTCCAATTAAAAGTATTCTCTATCCCTAAAGTTGGAATAGAATACTAGAGAATAAGTGATGTCCAAAATCAGTATATTTCAGAGGAAAAATTTGAATCCTTGTCTTCTTGACGCCAAGGCCAGCTTTTTATCCATTTTTAATTCTATTTCTCATAAAGAGTAGTTATCAGTCACATACTCGTGTTATGTACCCTTCTGAGCACCCTTGGGTTCTCTCTGTTGTGAGCATAGAATCTTTCTCAAGGTCTAGAAATGTTGTGGATTACAGAAGAAAGGTACAGTTTCAGCATGCACTCACTGTCTTCCTCCTTATCTTACATAACTAGTTAAGTGGCTCTTTTATTCTGAGTCAAAACTATTGCATAAAACTTTAGTAAAATATTAGAAATTAATAAAGTTGGCAACATCAATTACCAGTGAACATATTTCCTTCATTTCAAAGAACCCTCTTAGTTTTTTCTCTCCCACTCCTCTTTTTAGGAAGCAAGCTAGAAACTTGGGACTTCAATTCTTCAAACCAAACATGAAGGGGACTAGAAAAACATATACTGTGACACTTTCCCACAAATCAAGTATATTATACTTCACAAGTATCTTTTTAGGCAGCCATGGTTAGGGCGATGAAAGGAGACTGGATGTTTCTGAAGAAAAACCCATATAAGTTTTTTTAAAGCCCAGGTCCTTTTTCTTCTAATACTTTAGTTGCATCTCTATCCCCTTTGCTACTGGGAAATGTGAAGATAAAGTGATATCTACAGAGTGTAGAGGGATATTTCAGTTATATCCAAGCTATTGTAAAAGAAGGGCATACATGCCCTTAAAGTAGGGAATTTATTACCTAAGTGTCTCTATATTTTATATTTAGCCCCCTTTTTTTTTTTGCCTTTTCTTGTGTTTCTGAATGTGCTTATTCTATTTATTTGCTTGTATGTTTATTTTTATCTCACTATTTCTTTCAATCTATTTATTTATACATTCATTTATTTGAAAGACTGAAACTTTCCATCTCACTCAATCTGGAAGTGTGAAAATAATGTATTGTCTAATCTCTGTACTGGCATGAGAACTTTGACCTGCTCCACCTCAAACCTGGGAAAGTTTGACTCCTTAGGCAAGGTGGCCTTAAGGACACCTTATAGGCAGAGAGAAATCATTCAAGATGTTGTTTCTGAACTTAAATCATGGACATCCAATCATAATAGTCCATCACAGGTCAGAATTTCCAAGCCCAAGAGATCCATTATCCTTAATGTCCATTATAGCTTAAATTAATAAAGTGGATCACCTAAATCAGAATTTAACTTCTTTTTAAACTGGGCCTTTTTTCTGTCAGAATTAGCTTCCTATGTTTTGTACATAGGACCCACCTGAGCTTCCTGCTCAGGACAAGACTATTACAATACATTCCTAAATTTGAACTGGAAGGAACTATTGAAAATCATTTTACATACTCATTTTAAAAATGAGAAAATTGAGTCCCAGTAAAAAAGCTTGCCCTAAATCACAGCCATATTGAATGACAAAATCAGGATTGGGATTCAGAGAATATGATTCCAAACTTAATGCTCTTTTTGGCAACTATTTGGCAAAGTGACTAAAGTACCTGAAATAAGGAAGACCTGAGTACACATTTGAGTTTAGACTTTGCTAGCCATGTGACCCTGCACAAGTCACAAAATTCCATATTCCTCAACCATAATGAGAAATAATCATAGCTTCTGTCTCCAAGGGTGATTGTGAGGACTAAAAAAATAACATTTTAAAGCACTTAGAACACTGAATGTACTATACAAAATAAAAGAACTGGAAATGTTGTCAATTTCCTTGCTGAAAACCATATGCATTATTTCTCTGACATTTACTAAAATGTAATATTCTAGAAAGTGCACATTGATCTGGTGTCATATCAGAAGAAAGCAGGGTCATAAGTATGGTCTTAGGTTGCAGAAGAAACATTGATAACCAGTCATTAGTCAGGAAAAAGAAGCCACCATTTGGAGGTTCTCCTGTTCTGCCTACCATCTAAGACAGTGACTTACAGCACAGTCTTAAGGAAGTTAATAAACTATGTAGAAACACTGTGAAATAGAGAGAATGAACCACCCACATGCTGACAAGGCTTTTAAGAAATAAGTCATGTAATGTGACATAGTACTTAGAATTAATCATGTAGTCAATCAATCAACTAAACAAGTATTTATTTAGTGCCAGATTGATGCAGGTACTTGAATCCTTTTGAGCATGATGGGCTCAAGCAGCTATTCCTAGCACAAAAACTCTTTTACTAAAATCCAAGGTGGAAATGATATTAAAAGGATATATACTTGGGGTACAAACTATATGCAAAGTAGATAGGTGCACAGCCCTATCTATTCAGTCCAATTTTCAAACAGATTACAAAGACAAGGATTTTATAGAATTTTAGGGGTCTAAAAATTCTAGCAATAGAGTATTTTAATAACTTTTAAACATAAGGATGACATTGCCACTTACCATATTCTCCTCAAGCTGTTATTAGCTATTTTTCCTTTTTTTAAATAATTGTTTTATTTTCACAATATATGCAAAGATAGATTTCAGTGTTCACCCTTGCAAAAGTTATGTTCCAAATGTTTCTTCCTCCTTTCTCCCCCAATCCCTCCACTAGAGAGCAAGCAATCTATTGTTTTAAACATGTGCAATAATTTTTTTCAAGATTTCGATAATCATTATGCTGGACAAGAAAAATCAGATGAAAATGGAAAAAAAAGAGAGAAAGGAAAAAAAACAAGCAAATAACAACAAAAAGATGCAAATATTATTTTGTGGTCCACATTCAGTTCCAACAATGCTCTTTCTGGATGCAGAGGGCTCTCTCCATTACAAACCCATTGGAATTTCCATGAAATATCTATCTTATTTTTGAAAAGAGCCACATCCAACAGAATTGATTATCAAAAAATTTTGTTGTTGCTATGTGCAAAGTTCTCTTGATTGCACTCACTTCACTAAGCATGAGTTCATGTAAGTCTCTCAAGGCCTTTATGAAATTATCCTCCTGATCATTTAGGATAATAATATTTCATAGTATTTATTAACCATAATTTATTTAGCCATTCTTGAACTGATGCCCATCCATTCAATTTTCACTTCCTTGACACTTCAAAAAGGACTGCTATATACATTTTTGCACCTGTAGGTCCTTTTTTCTATAATCTCTTTGAAATATAGGCCCAATAGAGATACAGTTGAATCAAAGGGTATGCACAGTTTGATAGCCCTTTAGGAATAATTCCATATTGCCCTCCAGAATGGTTGGATCAGATCACAACTCCACTAAAAATGTATCAGTGTCCCAGTTTTCCCACATCCCCCTCCAACATTCCTCATTATTTTTCTTGTCATCTTAGCCAATCTGACAGGTGTGTAGTTGAACCTGAGAGTTGCCTTAATTTGGATTTCTAGGATTAATTTTTGATTTGAGCATTTTTGATGTCAATAGAAATGGTTTTAATTTCTTTATCTAAAAATTGTCTGTTCTAGACAATTCTCAGATGATGAAATTGAAACTATATCCACTCATATGAAAGAGTGTTCCAAATCACTACTGATCAGAGAAATGCGACAACTCTTGAAATGCCACTACACACCTGTCAGATTGGCTAAGATGACAGCAACAAATAATGATGAATGTTGGAGGGGATGTGGGAAAACTGGGACACTGATGCATTGTTGGTGGAGTTGTGAAAGATTCCGGCCATTCTGAAGAGCAATTTGGAACTATGCCCAAAAAGTTATCAAACTGTGCATACCCTTTGATCCAACAGTGCTACTACTGGGCTTATATCCCAAAGAAATACTAAAGAGGGGAAAGGGACCTGTATGTGCCAAAATGTTTGTGGCAGCTCTTTTTGTATTGGCTAGAAACTGGAAAATGAATGGATGTCCATCAATTGGAGAATGGTTGGGTAAATTATGGTATATGAAGGTTATGGAATATTATTGCTCTGTAAGAAATGACCAGCAGGATGAATACAGAGAGTTGTGGAGAGACTTACATGAACTGATGCTGAGTGAAACAAGCAGAACTAGAAGATCGCTGTACATTTCAACAACAATACTGTATGAAGATATATTCTGATGGAAGTGGATATCTTCAACATAAAGAAGATCCAACTCACTTCTAGCTGATCAATGATGGACAGAAACAACTACACCCAGAGAAGGAACACTGGGAATTGAATGTAAACTGTTAGCACTACTGTCTTTCTACCCAGGTTACTTATACCTCTGGAATCAAATTCTTAACCTGCAACAAGAAATTTGGAGTTGCACACATATATTATATCTAGGTTATACTGTAACACATGTAATATGTATGGAATTGCCTGTCATCTAGGGGAGGGAGTAGAGGGAGGGAGGGGAAAATTTGGAAAAATGAAATCAAGGGATAATGTTTTAAAAAAAATTACTCATGCATATTTACTGTCAAAAATTTTTTTATAATTTTATAATTATTAAATTAATTTTAAAATGTCTGTTATTATCCTTTGATCATTTATTAATTGGAGAAAGATTTGTATTCTTATAAATTTGAGTCCATTCTCTATATGTTTTAGAAATGAGGTCTTTATCAGGACTTCTGGATATAATTTTTTTTTCTCACCTTTTTACTTTTCTTCTAATCGTGTCTGCATTGGTTTTGTTTGTACAAAAGTTTTTCAATTTTATATAATCAAATTATTCATTTTGCATTTCAGAATGTACTCTGGTTCTTCATTGACCAAAAATTCCTTCCTTCTCCACAGATCTGAGAGGAAGATTACCCTTTGTTTTATTAATTTTATTGTAGTGTCACTCTTTATGTCTAAGTTATGAACCCATTCAATCTTACCTTGATAGATGATGTTAGGTGTTGATCAATGTCTATTTTCCACTTTTTCCCAGCAATTTTTGTCAAAGAATGAATTTTTATCCCAGAAGCTAGGGTCTTTGGGTTTATCAAACACTAGATTACTATAGTCATTGGTTATCATGTCTTGTGAATCTGATCTATTCCACTGAACATCTACCCTATTTCTTAGCAAGTACCAAATGATGACCACAGCTATATAATATAGTTTTAGGTCTGCAACTTCTAGGCCATATTCATTTGCATGTGTTTTCATTGATTTCCTTGAAATTCTTGACCTTTTCTTCTTCCAGATGAACTGTTATCATTTTTTATCATTTTTATCATTTTGTTTTCTTTTTCCATTTCACAAAGTTTGTTTTTTCGGGGAGTTGTTTTCTTTTTCAATTTTTGTCAAATCTATTTTGTATGGAGTTAGATGCTTTTTTTTTCCATTTCACTAAATCTATTTTGTAAGGAGTGTTTTATTCAGATAATTTCTATGTTTCCTTTTCTGAACTTTCTTGCAAACTTCTCATTTTTTTCTACATTTTTCTTCTAGCTCTCTTTTAAAATTTTTTTGAATTCTTTTAAGAGAGTCTTGTGAAATGGGGATCCACTCATATAACCTTTTGAGCCTTCACTGGAGATGTTTTACCTTTGATGTCCTCAATTTTTGAGATCTGTTCTTCCCTATCTCCATAAAAGTTATCTATGGTCAGACCACTTTCTGTTTTTTTTTTTTTTTTTTTTTTTTTTTGCTCATTTTAAAAGATTGAGGTCTGCTCTTAGGGCAAAGGGGAGATTATTCCAAGTTTCCTCTATAGGCCACAGTGGTTTCATGCTGCACTGGGGCTGATGCTGCCGGCTTCCTTCTCATGCTTGGTAGCCATGACTAATCCTGCTTGTTATGCTGAGGTTCATGGGCTCCCTATTTACCTTCCACATTTACATTGGAAGCTAATCTGCTAGATCTACTAATTCTGAACCAGGACATATTAGCAAACACCGCTGTGATTTAGCTAATTGCCTCCCACTAGATTCTCCCCTGCATACAGAGGCCATTCTACCCTGAGAATCCCTGCGCTGTACCTGAGATAGATTGCCATCCCTCCCTGACTGATTGAAACAGACTTTTCCTAAAGTTCTTCCAAAATATCTTCTGCTGGAAATTTCTTACTCTCTGAAAACTTATGAGTTACAGTACTCCAAAACTCATTCAGAGGCTAGATCTGGCATTGATTCTGAGAAAAGCCAGGACAAGCTCAGAAAAGACCTGTCTACTTTCCTTCATCTTGGCTCCACTACCTGTCTATTTGGTCTTTCTCTTGCTTCTCCTTTGTATAAATTAAATTCCTTTTTACTGATATTGGTGTTTACAAACTTCACTGAAGTCTATTGTTCACAGTAAAGTTAGACTAAACTTTTTTTAAACTTTATATAGGTCCATGCAGGAATTATCCTAGAGTTCTATGAGATGAGTCAATGGTTAAGATCGGGTGTCCCTTTTACTACGAGATTCACAAGAAACACTTGAGACATGAACAAAAAAATATTTTGAAATGTCTAAACCTATGAAATCATAAACATTTGATATCATCTACTCCAGTCTCTTTTTAGAATGATAGTACCAATAGATATCTATCTTAGTTCCTCAGTCACATATCCCTTACCCCAATATGAATTATGCTCTATCTTTCCCTAAGAGCTGACAAAGATATGATTGGGAGATGAGACCAAAACAAGATTCAAGCAATGTCTCCTTTGACATCTTATGGGCTCTCGTGTTGCATTGCATTTGATTTGATTTCCTGATTATTTAGGAGTATAAAAGATCCAAATCACATGACAAAAATCCCCTTTAGACTTGAGGGATACTTGGTATCATTGTTGACCAACACATATCCTTAGAATGATAAAGAAAGCAATGTACATCAACTTGAACTAAATATTGTGATACAGGCCTTTTATGTTTGAATTAACTAAACCTCTTTTTTCATAATTCAATGACTTATGAGTGCCTAATTTCATCCCAACATTATACATAAGCTAATAAGATAACACATCTGGTCCTTTCCTAACATTCACAAGTGACAAAACTAAAGTTCAGAGAGATAAAATGGTTTATAAAATATTAGATAGCTAGTTAGTGATAGAGCTAAAAGAAAATCTGGGTATTCCTGTCTTCAAATATAGTGCTTTTTATGTGACCTCTCAAGTTTTACTGTATTTATAGGGTTTCAGGGCATAGGATAATTTAAAAATTTCATGATCAAAATATTTGACACAGATTCATTTCCCACCTTATGACTTTCCTACAAAACAATGTAACAACTGGATATTCTAGACTCAGTTCAATTATGTTCATTCTCACAGGGACGTTTGTATATTAAATACTATTAAGTATACACAGGTATATCTGACCCTTCCTCTTCCCATGGCTCATTCTCTTTCTTCTCATTCACATATAATTTTACTTCATTTTATTCTGATATCTAATCAACTAGTAATATTTTCATTTATCTTATACTCAGCTTTTTGAGATCCTAAAACTTTTAACCTTGCTTCAATTGAGTTGTCAGCCCATTTTCTTTTTCTCTTTGTTGCTCTGTATCACTTAGATCCATTTCTCCCTATCATGATTTAAAGGTCCAGCTATGGGAGCCAAGATGGCGGAGAAGAAACACACAACTCAGTGAACGTCCTCACTCCCTCACAACCAATTAGATAAATTAAGTCTCAGAATTAGCTCAGGACTGATAGATACCACAAGGACTGGAAGCACGACTTACCAGCTGAAGAGAATCTGGAGTTTCAACAGGAAAGGTCAGTTCTCAGGGGAGGAATAAGAAAGACCAGCACAGACGGTGGGGTAGGGGCACACTGCGCCCATTGCGCTGGGAAGGGCTCTGGGATCAGAGAAGCCACTGAGGTAAAGGAATCTGGTACAGGCTGTTAGCTCTTCTCTGCTAATTATTTAGCAGTTCAGAGGAGAAAGCCAAAATATTTTAAAACTCAAATTGGATTTTCCCTGATCCTGGGGGTGACTCAGCAGACTCGGCACCAGGGGGTGTGGCCTCAGCTCCCACCTGAGAATAGTTAAGAGATTGACAAGTGGGTGGATACGGCCCAAGGCAACACACACTGCCTAGCTTAGCTGGAGGGAGTGGAACTCAGCTCCAGGAAGTCCCAGAGAAGCGGAACCTTTGAACTAGGGACCGCGGTTTCTGGCAGACACTTCCAGTTTGAGCACAGGGGCTTCTCAAGTCACCTGCTGCAGACATCCACTCCCCACCCAGACACATAGGCTGGGCTTCGTGCTGTCTTCACTATTCTACGCCCTCAAAGAACAGTAGTGCTAATCACCTCTGAAGCACCTCCAGGGAGGGGGTGGGGAACTCTCTCCCAGAGCTCTCTCTTAGCTCAGGCACAGGGGCCACTGCATCCATCCTGTCTGGGAGGAAGCTGGTAAAGAAGTAAATAATTTCCTACCCCAGGGACAGACCCCAAAACATTTTTTTAAATATGAGCAAAAAAGCTAGAAAAACTATAGATTCCTTCTATACAGAGAAAGAGCGGGTATCCAACCCCGAGGAAGTTGACAGCAGAGAATCAACAGATAACAACCTAAAGGGGAACGATTCCTGCCCCCATTACATAACTCTCTCCTAGAAGAAGCTCTTAAAAAATTGAGGGAGATCGAAGAAAAATGGGGAAAGGAAAGGGAAGCTATGATAGAGAATAACATTGTTCTGAAATTGGAGTTGGAAAAAATAAAGAATTCACAGGAGATGCAGGGAAACAAAATTAGTGAATTAGAAAAGGTTAAAAAAACACAGGAAAGTAGGATTTCTGAATTGGAAAAGATAAAAAAGTCTCAAGAAAATAGAATTTCTGAATTGGAAAAAGAAAATAATTCTCAAAAAAAAAATTAGGGAAATGGAAAAAAATTCAATAGAGCAAAATAATTCATTTAAAAACGAAATTGGGCATTTACAAAAAGAACTAAAAACTGTGAAAGAAGAAAATAACTCCTTAAAAGTCAGGATGGAACAAATAGAAATGAATGATTCACAGAGAACCCAAGAATCAGTCAAACAAAACAAAAAAAATGAGAAGCTGGAAAACAACGTCAAATACTTACTGGGAAAATCTATAGACCTGGAAAATAGATCTAGGAGAGATAATCTGCGGATTATTGGACTTCCAGAAAACTATGACCAAAAAAAGAGCCTAGATTCTATTTTACAGGAAATTATCAAAGAGAACTGTCCAGAGATAATAGAAACAGAAGGGAAAGTAGATGTGGAAAGAATTCATCGAACTCCTTCTGAAATAGACCCTAAAAAAAGAACACCACGGAATATTGTGGCTAAGCTGCAGAATTACCACACAAAGGAGAAAATCCTGCAAGCAGCTAGAAAAAAACAATTTAAATACCAAGGTGCCACAATAAGGGTCACCCAAGATCTGGCTGCCTCCACATTAAAAGATAGAAGGGCCTGGAACCTGATATTCCGTAAGGCAAAAGATCAAGGACTGCAACCACGAATGAACTACCCAGCTAAGTTTAGCATCTTTTTCCATGGAAGAAGATGGTCATTCAATGAAACAGAGGAATTCTATATGTTTCTAAGAAAAAAACCAGACTTAAACAAAAAATTTGATCTACATCCACAAGACTGAAGAGAAACAGAAAAAGGTACACAGAACCCTTGAGAACTGTAACTCTGTTGTGGGTATATAAAAAATACTCAAGGATAATTTGATTTTACTGATATAAAAGAAAAAAAGGGGGGGTGTAGTAAAGGGAAGGAGGTCGGTTCAGAAAAAGGGGAAGGAATGATAAAAAGAGGGAAACTACATCCCAGGAAGAGACATAGAAAATACACCATATCTGAGGGAACTTAGTGAGGGGGAGAATCATTGTGTGAATCTTACTCTCATCAGAAGAGGCTCAAAGAGTAAATAATTAACATATTTGTTTTTCAGAGAATTTTCTCTCACCTCATTAAAAGGGGGGAGAGGAAAAGGGAAAAGGAAAAGGAGAATAAGTGAAGGGACTAGGAGGGAGGGGGGAGGGATCCTAAAAAAAAAAAAAAAAAAAAGAGGGAGGGTTGCGCGTCACAAGGGGGGTCTGTAAATTAAATATCGGGGAGGAGGATCAGGGGGGTCAAGGGAAAAAAGCATAATCTGGGGATAATACGATGGCAGGAAATACAGAATTAGTAATTTTAACTGTAAATGTTAATGGGATGAACGATCCCATCAAACGGAGACGGATAGCAGATTGGATCAAAAAGCAGAACCCTACAATATGTTGCCTACAGGAAACACACTTAAAGCAGGGAGATACATACAGAGTAAAGGTAAAAGGTTGGAACAGAGCCTATTATGCTTCAGGTAAAGCCAAAAAAGCAGGGGTAGCTATCCTTATCTCAGATCAAGCAAAAGCAGAAGTAGATCTTGTTAAAAAAGATAAGGAAGGAAACTATATCCTGCTGAAAGGTAGCATAAATAATGAAGCCATATCAATACTAAACATATATGCACCAAGTGGTATAGCATCTAACTTTCTAAAGGAAAAGTTAAGAGAACTGCAAGAAGAAATAGACAGTAAAACTATAATAGTGGGAGATCTCAACCTTGCACTCTCAGAT
The DNA here is from genome assembly GCF_048593235.1 of Sminthopsis crassicaudata. NCBI lineage: Eukaryota > Metazoa > Chordata > Mammalia > Dasyuromorphia > Dasyuridae > Sminthopsis > Sminthopsis crassicaudata. Next base: position 305,381,079 of record NC_133619.1, on the reverse strand, counting down.
TTAGACAAATCAAACCACAAAACAAACAAGAAAGAAATTAAAAAAGTAAATAGAACATTAGAAAAACTAGGTATGATAGACCTTTGGAGAAAACTGAATGGCAATAGGAAGGAATACACTTTCTTCTCAGCAGTTCATGGATCCTATACAAAAATTGACCATATATTAGGACATAAAGATCTCAAAATTAAATGTAGGAAGGCAGAAATAATAAATGCCTTCTTCTCAGATCACAATGCAATAAAAGCTACATTCAGTAAAAAGTTAGGGGTAAATAGACCAAAAAGTAATTGGAAATTGAATAATCTCATCTTAAAGAATGACTGGGTGAAAGAGCAAATTATAGAAACAATTAACAATTTCACCCAAGATAATGATAATGATGAGACATCATATCAAAATCTTTGGGATGCAGCTAAAGCAGTAATAAGGGGAAATTTTATATCTTTAGAGGCTTATTTGAAGAAAATTGAGAAAGAGAAGATTAACGAATTGGGCTTACAACTTAAAAGGCTAGAAAAAGACCAAATTATAAACCCCCAAACAAAAATTAAACTCGAAATACAAAAATTAAAAGGAGAAATCAATAAAATTGAAAGTAAAAAAACTATTGAATTAATAAATAAAACCAAGAGTTGGTTTTATGAAAAAGCCAATAAAATAGATAAACCTTTGGTAAATTTGATCAAAAAAAAGAAAGAGGAAAATCAAATTGATAGTCTTACAAATGAAAAGGGGGATCTTTCCACCAATGAAGAGGAAATTAGAGAAATAATAAGGAGTTACTTTGCCCAACTTTATGCCAATAAATTTGATAACTTAAGTGAAATGGATGACTTCCTCCAAAAATATAGGCTCCCTAGATTAACAGAGGAGGAGATAAATTGCTTAAATAGTCCCATTTAAGAAAAAGAAATAGAACAAGCTATTAATCAACTCCCCAAGAAAAAATCCCCAGGGCCAGATGGATTCACATGTGAATTCTACCAAACATTTAAAGAACAATTAGCCCCAATGTTATATAAATTATTTGAAAAAATAGGGGATGAAGGAGTCCTACCAAACTCCTTTTATGACACAGACATGGTACTGATACCTAAACCTGGTAGATCGAAAACTGAGAAAGAAAATTATAGACCAATCTCCTTAATGAATATTGATGCTAAAATCTTAAATAAGATATTAGCAAAAAGACTTCAGAAAATCATCTCCAAGATAATACACTATGATCAAGTAGGATTTATTCCAGGAATGCAGGGCTGGTTTAATATTAGGAAAACTATTAATATAATTGACCATATTAATAATCAAATTAATAAGAACCATATGATCATCTCAATAGATGCAGAAAAAGCATTTGACAAAATCCAACATCCATTCCTACTAAAAACTCTTGAGAGTATAGGAATAAATGGATTATTCCTTAGAATAATCAGGAGTATATATTTAAGACCGTCAGTAAGCATAATATGCAATAGAAATAAACTGCAACCTTTCCCAGTAAGATCAGGAGTGAAACAAGGTTGCCCACTATCACCATTACTATTCAATATAGTACTAGAAACGCTAGCCTCGGCAATAAGAGCCGAGAAAGAGATTCAAGGAATTAGAGTAGGAAATGAGGAAATTAAACTATCACTTTTTGCAGATGACATGATGGTATACTTAGAGAACCCCAAAGACTCTGCTAAAAAGCTACTAGAAATAATTCAAAATTTCAGCAAAGTGGCAGGATACAAAATAAATCCACATAAATCCTCGGCATTTTTATATATCACTAACAAAATGCAACAGCAAGAGATACAAAGAGAAATTCCATTCCAAACAAATGTTGAGAGTATAAAATATTTGGGAATCCATCTACCAAAGAAAAGTCAGGAATTATATGAGAAAAATTACAAAACACTTGCCACAAAAATAAAATCAGATTTAAATAATTGGAAAGACATTCAGTGCTCTTGGATAGGCCGAGCGAATATAATAAAGATGACAATACTCCCCAAACTAATCTATTTATTTAGTGCTATACCAATCAGACTCCTAAGAAACTATTTTAATGACCTAGAAAAAATAACAACAAAATTCATATGGAAGAATAAAATGTCAAGAATTGCAAGGGAACTAATGAAAAAAACTCAGAGGAAGGTGGTCTAAGTGTACCTGATCTAAAGCTATATTATATAGCAGCAGTCACCAAAACCATTTGGTATTGGCTAAGAAATAGACCGGTAGATCAGTGGAACAGATTAGATACAAAGGACAAAAAAGGGTACATCTATAGCAATCTAATCTTTGACAAACCCAAAGATTCCAACATTAGGGATAAAAATTCATTATTCGGAAAAAAACTGTTGGGAAAACTGGAAATTAGTATGGCAGAAATTAGATATGGATCCACAATTAACACCATATACCAAGATAAGATCAAAATGGGTCCATGATTTAGGCATAAAGAGGGAGATAATAAATAGATTAGAGGAACAGAGGATAATCTACCTCTCAGACTTGTGGAGGAGGAAGGAATTTATGACCAGAGGAGAACTAGAGATCATTATTGATCACAAAATAGAAGATTTTGATTACATCAAACTAAAAAATTTCTGTACAAATAATACTAATGCAAACAAGATTAGAAGGGAAGTAACAAATTGGGAAAATATTTTTTTTTTCTTTTTTTTTTTTTTTTTTTTTTTATTATATATATATATATATATATATATATATATATATATATATATATATATATATATATATATATATATATATATATATTTATAATATTATCCCTTGTATTCATTTTTCCAATTTACCCCCCCTCCCTCTATTCCCTCCCCCCGACGACAGGCAATACCATACATTTTACATGTGTTACAATATAGTCTAGGTAAAATACATGTGTGCGAATATCATTTTCTTGTTGCACAATAAACATTAGAATCCGAAGGTATATGCAACCTGGGCAGACAGATATTAGTGCTAACAATTTTCATTCCCCTCCCAGTGTTTCTTCTCTGGGTGCAGCTACCTCTGTCCATCATTGATCAACTGGAAGTGAGTTGGATCTTCTTTATGTTGAAGATTTCCACTTCCATCAGAATACATCCTCATACAGTATTGTTGTTGAAGTGTACAGTGATCTTCTGGTTCTGCTCATTTCACTCAGCATCAGTTGATTTAAGTCTCTCCAGGCCTCTCTATATTCCTCCTGCTGGTCATTTCTTACCGAGCAATAATATTCCATAACCTTCATATACCACAATTTACCCAACCATTCTCCAACTGATGGACATCCATTCATCCTCCAGTTTCTAGCTACAACAAAAAGAGCTGCCACAAACATTTTGGCACATATATGTCTCTTTCCGCTCTTTAGTATTTCTTTGGGATATAATCCCAGTAGTAGCGCTGCTGGGTCAAAGGGTATGCACAGTTTGATAACTTTTTGGGCATAATTCCAGATTGCTCTCCAGAATGGCTGGATTCTTTCACAACTCCACCAGCAATGTATTAGTGTCCCAGTTTCCCCACATCCCCTCCAACATTTGTCATTATTTGTTCCTGTCATCTTAGCCAATCTGACAGGTGTGTAGTGGTATCTCAGAGTGGTCTTAATTTGCATTTCTCTGATCAGTAGTGATTTGGAACACTCTTTCATGTGAGTGGATATAGTTTCAATTTCTTCCTCTGAGAATTGTCTGTTCATATCCTTTGACCATTTATCAATTGGAGAATGGTTCGGTTTCTTATAAATTTGGGTCAGTTCTCTATATATTTTGGAAATGAGACCTTTGTCAGAACCTTTGTTTTTAAAAATATTTTCCCAATTTGTTACTTCCCTTCTAATCTTGTTTGCATTAGTATTATTTGTACAGAAACTTTTTAGTTTGATGTAATCAAAATCTTCTATTTTGTGATCAATAATGATCTCTAGTTCTCCTCTGGTCATAAATTCCTTCCTCCTCCACAAGTCTGAGAGGTAGATTATCCTCTGTTCCTCTAATCTATTTATTATCTCCCTCTTTATGCCTAAATCATGTACCCATTTTGATCTTATCTTGGTATATGGTGTTAAGTGTGGATCCATATCTAATTTCTGCCATACTAATTTCCAGTTTTCCCAACAGTTTTTTCCGAATAATGAATTTTTATCCCTAATGTTGGAATCTTTGGGTTTGTCAAAGATTAGATTGCTATAGATGTACCCTTTTTTGTCCTTTGTATCTAATCTGTTCCACTGATCTACCGGTCTATTTCGTAGCCAATACCAAATGGTTTTGGTGACTGCTGCTATATAATATAGCTTTAGATCAGGTACACTTAGACCACCTTCCTCTGAGTTTTTTTTCATTAGTTCCCTTGCCATTCTTGACCTTTTATTCTTCCATATGAATTTTGTTGTTATTTTTTCTAGGTCATTAAAATAGTTTCTTGGGAGTCTGATTGGTATAGCACTAAATAAATAGATTAGTTTGGGGAGTATTGTCATCTTTATTATATTCGCTCGGCCTATCCAAGAGCACTGAATGTCTTTCCAATTATTTAAATCTGATTTTATTTTTGTGGCAAGTGTTTTGTAATTTTTCTCATATAATTCCTGACTTTTCTTTGGTAGATGGATTCCCAAATATTTTATACTCTCAACATTTGTTTGGAATGGAATTTCTCTTTGTATCTCTTGCTGTTGCATTTTGTTAGTGATATATAAAAATGCCGAGGATTTATGTGGATTTATTTTGTATCCTGCCACTTTGCTGAAATTTTGAATTATTTCTAGTAGTTTTTTAGCAGAGTCTTTGGGGTTCTCTAAGTATACCATCATGTCATCTGCAAAAAGTGATAGTTTGATTTCCTCATTTCCTACTCTAATTCCTTGAATCTCTTTCTCGGCTCTTATTGCGGAGGCTAGGCGTTTCTAGTACTATATTGAATAGTAATGGTGATAGTGGGCAACCTTGTTTCACTCCTGATCTTACTGGGAAAGGTTGCAGTTTATTTCTATTGCATATTATGCTTACTGACGGTCTTAAATATATACTCCTGATTATTCTAAGGAATAATCCATTTATTCCTATACTCTCAAGAGTTTTTAGTAGGAATGGATGTTGGATTTTGTCAAATGCTTTTTCTGCATCTATTGAGATGATCATATGGTTCTTATTAATTTGATTATTAATATGGTCAATTATATTAATAGTTTTCCTAATATTAAACCAGCCCTGCATTCCTGGAATAAATCCTACTTGATCATAGTGTATTATCTTGGAGATGATTTTCTGAAGTCTTTTTGCTAATATCTTATTTAAGATTTTAGCATCAATATTCATTAAGGAGATTGGTCTATAATTTTCTTTCTCAGTTTTCGATCTACCAGGTTTAGGTATCAGTACCATGTCTGTGTCATAAAAGGAGTTTGGTAGGACTCCTTCATCCCCTATTTTTTCAAATAATTTATATAACATTGGGGCTAATTGTTCTTTAAATGTTTGGTAGAATTCACATGTGAATCCATCTGGCCCTGGGGATTTTTTCCTGGGGAGTTGATTAATAGCTTGTTCTATTTCTTTTTCTGAAATGGGACTATTTAAGCAATTTATCTCCTCCTCTGTTAATCTAGGGAGCCTATATTTTTGGAGAAAGTCATCCATTTCACTTAAGTTATCAAATTTATTGGCATAAAGTTGGGCAAAGTAACTCCTTATTATTTCTCTAATTTCCTCTTCATTGGTGGAAAGATCCCCCTTTTCATTTGTAAGACTATCAATTTGATTTTCCTCTTTCTTTTTTTTGATCAAATTTACCAAAGGTTTATCTATTTTATTGGCTTTTTCATAAAACCAACTCTTGGTTTTATTTATTAATTCAATAGTTTTTTTACTTTCAATTTTATTGATTTCTCCTTTTAATTTTTGTATTTCGAGTTTAATTTTTGGTTGGGGGTTTATAATTTGGTCTTTTTCTAGCCTTTTAAGTTGTAAGCCCAATTCGTTAATCTTCTCTTTCTCAATTTTCTTCAAATAAGCCTCTAAAGATATAAAATTTCCCCTTATTACTGCTTTAGCTGCATCCCAAAGATTTTGATATGATGTCTCATCATTATCATTATCTTGGGTGAAATTGTTAATTGTTTCTATAATTTGCTCTTTCACCCAGTCATTCTTTAAGATGAGATTATTCAGTTTCCAATTACTTTTTGGTCTATTTACCCCTAACTTTTTACTGAATGTAGCTTTTATTGCATTGTGATCTGAGAAGAAGGCATTTATTATTTCTGCCTTCCTACATTTAATTTTGAGATCTTTATGTCCTAATATATGGTCAATTTTTGTATAGGATCCATGAACTGCTGAGAAGAAAGTATATTCCTTCCTATTGCCATTCAGTTTTCTCCAAAGGTCTATCATACCTAGTTTTTCTAATGTTCTATTTACTTTTTTAATTTCTTTCTTGTTTGTTTTGTGGTTTGATTTGTCTAAATCTGAGAGTGCAAGGTTGAGATCTCCCACTATTATAGTTTTACTGTCTATTTCTTCTTGCAGTTCTCTTAACTTTTCCTTTAGAAAGTTAGATGCTATTCCACTTGGTGCATATATGTTTAGTATTGATATGGCTTCATTATTTATGCTACCTTTCAGCAGGATATAGTTTCCTTCCTTATCTTTTTTAACGAGATCTACTTCTGCTTTTGCTTGATCTGAGATAAGGATAGCTACCCCTGCTTTTTTGGCTTTACCTGAAGCATAATAAGCTCTGTTCCAACCTTTTACCTTTACTCTGTATGTATCTCCCTGCTTTAAGTGTGTTTCCTGTAGACAACATATTGTAGGGTTCTGCTTTTTGATCCAATCTGCTATCCGTCTCCGTTTGATGGGATCGTTCATCCCATTTACATTTACAGTTAAAATTACTAATTCTGTATTTCCTGCCATCGTATTATCCCCAGATTATACTTTTTTCCCTTGACCCCCCTGATCCCCCTCCCCGATATTTAATTTACAAACCCCCCTTGTGACGCGCAACCCTCCCTCTTTTTTTTTTTTTTTTTTTTTTTAGGATCCCTCCCCCCTCCCTCCAAGTCCCTTCACTTATTCTCCTTTTCCTTTCCCCTTTTCCTCTCCCCCCTTTTAATGAGGTGAGAGAAAATTCTCTGAAAAACAAATATGTTAATTATTTACTCTTTGAGCCTCTTCTGATGAGAGTAAGATTCACACAATGATTCTCCCCCTCACTAAGTTCCCTCAGATATGGTGTATTTTCTATGTCTCTTCCTGGGATGTAGTTTCCCTCTTTTTATCACTCCTTCCCCTTTTTCTGAACCGACCTCCTTCCCTTTACCACACCCCCCTTTTTTTCTTTTATATCAGTAAAATCAAATTATCCTTGAGTATTTTTTATATACCCACAACAAAGTTACAGTTCTCAAGGGTTCTGTGTACCTTTTTCTGTTTCTCTTCAGTCTTGTGGATGTAGATCAAATTTTTTGTTTAAGTCTGGTTTTTTTCTTAGAAACATATAGAATTCCTCTGTTTCATTGAATGACCATCTTCTTCCATGGAAAAAGATGCTAAACTTAGCTGGGTAGTTCATTCTTGGTTGCAGTCCTTGATCTTTTGCCTTTCGGAATATCAGGTTCCAGGCCCTTCTATCTTTTAATGTGGAGGCAGCCAGATCTTGGGTGACCCTTATTGTGGCACCTTGGTATTTAAATTGTTTTTTTCTAGCTGCTTGCAGGATTTTCTCCTTTGTGTGGTAATTCTGCAGCTTAGCCACAATATTCCGTGGTGTTCTTTTTTTAGGGTCTATTTCAGAAGGAGTTCGATGAATTCTTTCCACATCTACTTTCCCTTCTGTTTCTATTATCTCTGGACAGTTCTCTTTGATAATTTCCTGTAAAATAGAATCTAGGCTCTTTTTTTGGTCATAGTTTTCTGGAAGTCCAATAATCCGCAGATTATCTCTCCTAGATCTATTTTCCAGGTCTATAGATTTTCCCAGTAAGTATTTGACGTTGTTCTCCAGCTTCTCATTTTTTTTGTTTTGTTTGACTGATTCTTGGGTTCTCTGTGAATCATTCATTTCTATTTGTTCCATCCTGACTTTTAAGGAGTTATTTTCTTCTTTCACAGTTTTTAGTTCTTTTTGTAAATGCCCAATTTCATTTTTAAATGAATTATTTTGCTCTATTGAATTTTTTTCCATTTCCCTAATTTTTTTTTTTTGAGAATTATTTTCTTTTTCCAATTCAGAAATTCTATTTTCTTGAGACTTTTTTATCTTTTCCAATTCAGAAATCCTACTTTCCTGTGTTTTTTTAACCTTTTCTAATTCACTAATTTTGTTTCCCTGCATCTCCTGTGAATTCTTTATTTTTTCCAACTCCAATTTCAGGACGTTGTTATTCTCTATCATAACTTCCCTTTCCTTGCCCCATTTTTCTTCGATCTCCCTCAATTTCTTAAGAGCTTCTTCTAGGAGAGAGTTATGTGATGGGGGGCAGGAATCGTTCCCCTTTAGGTTGTTATCTTCTGAATCTTTGCTGTTAACTTCCTCGGGGTTGGATACCCGCTCTTTCTCTGTATAGAAGGAATCTATAGTTTTTCTAGCTTTTTTGCTCATACTTAAAAAATGTTTTGGGGTCTGTCCCTGGGGTAGGAAATTATTTACTTCTTTACCAGCTTCCTCCCAGACCGGATGGATGCAGCGGCCCCTGCGCCCGCGCTAAGAGAGAGCTCTGGGAGAGAGTTCCCCACCCCCTCCCTGGAAGTGCCTCAGAGGTGATTAGCACTGCTGTGCTTCGAGGGCGTAGAATAGTGAAGACAGCAAGAAGCTCAGCCTATGTGTCCGGGTGGGGAGTGGACGTCTGCAGCAGGTGACGTGAGAAGCCCCTGTGCTCAAACTGGAAGTGTCTGCCAGAAACCGCGGTCCCTAGTTCAAAGGTTCCGCTTCTCTGGGACTTCCTGGAGCTGAGTTCCACTCCCTCCAGCTAAGCTAGGCTGTGTGTGTTGCCTTGGGCCGTATCCACCCACTTGTCAGTCTCTTAACTATTCTCAGGAGGTAGCTGAGGCCACACCCCCTGGTGCCGATTCTCTGCTGAGTCACCCCCAGGATCGGGGAAAATCTAATCTGAGTTTTAAAATATTTTGGCTTTCTCTTCTGAACTGCTAAATAATTAGCAGAGAAGAGCTAACAGCCTGTGCCAGATTCCTTTACCTCAGTGGCTTCTCTGATCCCAGAGCCCTTCCCAGCGCAATGGGCGCAGTGTGCCCCTACCCCACCATCTGTGCTGGTCTTTCTTATTCCTCCCCTGAGAACTGACCTTTCCTGTTGAAACTCCAGATTCTCTTCAGCTGGTAAGTCGTGCTTCCAGTCCTTGTGGTATCTATCAGTCCTGAGCTAATTTTGAGACTTAATTTATCTAATTGGTTGTGAGGGAGTGAGGACGTTCACTGAGTCGTGTGTTTCCTCTCCGCCATCTTGGCTCCGCCCCCGGGGAAATATTTTTAAAAACAAAGGTTCTGACAAAGGTCTCATTTCCAAAATATATAGAGAACTGACTATAATTTATAAGAAACCGAACCATTCTCCAATTGATAAATGGTCAAAGGATATGAACAGACAATTCTCAGAGGAAGAAATTGAAACTATATCCACTCACATGAAAGAGTGTTCCAAATCACTACTGATCAGAGAAATGCAAATTAAGACCACTCTGAGATACCACTACACACCTGTCAGATTGGCTAAGATGACAGGAACAAATAATGACAAATGTTGGGGGGGATGTGGGGAAATTGGGACACTAATACATTGCTGGTGGAGTTGTGAAAGAATCCAGCCATTCTGGAGAGCAATCTGGAATTATGCCCAAAAAGTTATCAAACTGTGCATACCCTTTGACCCAGCAGCGCTACTACTGGGATTATATCCCAAAGAAATACTAAAGAGCGGAAAGAAACATATATGTGCCAAAATGCTTGTGGCAGCTCTTTTTGTTGTAGCTAGAAACTGGAAGATGAATGGATGTCCATCAGTTGGAGAATGGTTGGGTAAATTGTGGTATATGAAGGTTATGGAATATTATTGCTCGGTAAGAAATGACCAGCAGGAGGAATATAGAGAGGCCTGGAGAGACTTAAATCAACTGATGCTGAGTGAAATGAGCAGAACCAGAAGATCACTGTACACTTCAACAACAATACTGTATGAGGATGTATTCTGATGGAAGTGGAAATCTTCAACATAAAGAAGATCCAACTCACTTCCAGTTGATAAATGATGGACAGGGGTAGCTACACCCAGAGAAGAAACACTGGGAGGGCAATGTAAATTGTTAGCACTAATATCTGTCTGCCCAGGTTGCATGTACCTTCGGATTCTAATGTTTATTGTGCAACAAGAAAATGATATTCACACACATGTATTGTACCTAGACTATATTGTAACACATGTAAAATGTATGGTATTGCCTGTCGTCGGGGGGAGGGAATAGAGGGAGGGGGGGTAATTTGGAAAAATGAATACAAGGGATAATATTATAAAATATATATATATATATAATAAAAAAACAAAAACAAAAAAATAAAAATAAAAAAATAAAGGTCCAGCTATTTTGCAGAAGTAAGATGGCCAGACAAGCATTAATCAATAACTCTCAAGAAAGGCATTTAGAATATACTGTATGTTTCCTACTGAAGGTCTCTATTGCACATGATCCAATGAAGTCTATTTTTCATATCTATCCTATTCTTCCTTTAAAATATCCAGAGCCATCTTCCGGCCAAGATGGAAGCGAGGAGGTGCACAGCTGCTTGAGCTCCGCGTTTTCTCTCAGAATTTACTTCATGACAAGCCTCAGAGTTATTGCTTGATGGGGAAAAAAACCCACAAATAATCACCAAGAGACGACATCCTTGAAATTCGCCAGACAAGGTCTGTGTTTGCTTGGGGGAAGGGACGAACAGACTGGGCACAGACTGAGGGCAGGCAGCCAGAGAGAGACAGGCAGCTCACACAGCTCAGACCAGAGGGGGGAGGGGTGCAATCTCTTTGGTTTCTGCAAAAAGACTTTTACCCCAGTGTGGATACTCCGTCTTGGCAGCAAGCCAGGAGCAGCAGAGAAGGTGTAATTACCAGAGGTGGAGAATAAAACCCCGGAAAGCTAGCTTCTCTCAGGAACCAGCCACCCCCCCACCCCCACCCAGAGTGACTCAGCACGTTCTCAGAGCCTCAGAGCACAGACGCAGCGCAGCCATCACTGCTCTGTTAGTGGCTCTCTGCTGCCCTATCCCCAGTCTGTAGAGGAAGCCCATTAACACCATCCAGCCCCATCCCCCCCAAAACAGACCAATTGTTTCTCTTGTCAATTTGTTTTCTTTGATTCCCGCTCTGACAAAATGAACAAAAAAATTTAAAGGGCTCTAACCATTGACAGCTTCTGTATGGAGAGAGAGCAGACTTCAAACCCTGAGGAGGCTAAAAGCAAATTGTCTCCAGAGGAATCCCTTAAGGGGGATATGATCTGCTCCTCAATACATAAGACTCTCAGAAAGGAAATCAAAAAGGCTCTCACAAGAGAGCTAGAAGAGAAATGGGAAAAGGAAAGAGAAGCTTGGAAAGAGAGCCTGGAGAAGTTATCCAGAGTGGATAAAGAGATCAAATCATTGAGAAATAAAATTAGTGAATTAGAAAAGGTTAACAACTCCAAAGAAATCAGGATTAGTGAGCTGGAAAAAGAAAACAGCTCTCTAAAAAATAAAATGGAAAAAATGGAAAAAAATTCCATAGAAGATAAAAACACAATTGGACAATTACAAAAAGATATAAAAAATGAGTGAAGAAAATACATCATTGAAAATTAGACTCAAACAAGTAGAAATGAATGACTCAAGGAGAAACCAAAAAGTAGTAAAGCAAAACCAGAAAAACAAAACAATTGAAAATAATGTCAAGTACCTTATTGGAAAGACAACAGACCTGGAAAACAAATCCAGGAGACACAATTTGAAAATAATCAGACTCCTTGAAAACTGTGAGGAAAAAAAGAGCCTGATCACTATTTTCCAGGAAATTATCAAAGAGAACTGCCCAGACATTTTGGAAACAGAGGGTAAAATAAACATTGAAAAAATTCATCAATCACCTACTGAAAGGGACCCTAAAATCAAAGTGCCAAGTTCAAGAACCCTCAGCCAAAGGAAAAAATACTGGAAGCTGCTAGAAAAAAGCAATTCAGATATGGAGGAGTCACAATAAGGATAACCCAGGATCTAGCAGCGTCCACATTAAAAGAACAAAGGGCCTGGAATATGATACTTTGAAAGGCTAAGGAACTTGGTATGCAGCCAAAAATAACTTACCCAGCAAAAATGAGCATTGTTTTCCAGGGAAGAAGATGGACATTTAACGAAATAAATGAATTCCACCTATTCTCGATGAAAAAACCAGATCTACACAAAATGTGTGATCTTCAAATACAGAACTCAAGAGATTTCTAAAAAGGTAAAAAGAAATCTTGAGAATTATATTTCTGCCATAAAGATGTGTAAAGAACACATGTATAATTTGTCCTAGAAACCAGAGATGGAAAGGAAATTATATCATAAAAAAGTGTAAAGTGGTGGTACTACATCTCATGAAGAGACAAAGGTAACCTATTATATCTGATAGAAAGAAAGGAGGGGGATGAACACAGTATGTATCAATTGACATATTCAATTTATGGTGAAACTTCTTCCACTTCATTGAAAAGTGGGTGGGAAGGGGTAAGCTAAGGGGAAGGAAATACAGAAATTGTAAGGAAAAGGGATAAAATAGGGGGAGGAACATTAAGGTGGGGGAGGGATACTAAAAAGGGAGGGCTGTGAAAAGCAAGTGGTGTTCACAAGTTTAATACAGGGTAGGGGGGTAGGAGGGAAGGAAAGGAAAAAAGCATAAGCAGAGGTTAACAGGATGGCAAGCAATATAGATTAGTCATTCTAACCATAAATGTGAATGGGGTAAACTCCCTCATAAAGAGGAAGCAGTTAGCAGACTGGATTAAAAGTCAGAATCCTACTATATGTTGTTTACAGGAAACACACCTGAAACAGGGTGAGACATTCAAACTAAAAGTAAAAGAATGCAGCAGAATCTACTATGCTTCAGGTGAAGCCAAAAAAGCAGGGGTAGTCATCCTTATTTCAGATCAAGCAAAAACAAAAATTGATCTAATTAAAAGAGATAAGGAAAGGCATTATATCCTGCTAAAGGGTAGCATAGATAATGAAACAATATCAATATTAAACATATACGCACCAAGTGGTATAGCATCTAAATTCTTAAAAGAGAAATTAAGAGAGCTGCAAAAAGAAATAGCAAAACTATAATAGTGGGCGATCTCAACCTTGCACTCTCAGAATTAGATCAATCAAACCACAAAAGAAATAAGAAAGAAGTCAAAGAGGTAAATAGAATACTAGAAAAGTTTGATATGATAGATCTTTGGTGAAAGCTAAATGGAGACAGAAAGGAGTACACTTTATTCTCAGCAGTTCATGGAACCTATACAAAAACTGATCATTTACTAGGACATAAAAACCTCAAAATCAAATGCAGTAAGGCAGAAATAGTAAATGCATCTTTTTCAGTCCACAATGCAATTAAAATTATATTTAATAAAAAGCCAGGGGAAAATAGACCAAAAAATGATTGGAAACTAAATAATCTTATACTAAAGAATGATTGGGTAAAACAGCAAATCATAGGCATAATTATTAACTTCACCCAAGAAAATGACAATAATGAGACATCATACCAAAATGTGTGGGATACAGCCAAAGCAGTAATAAGGGGAAGTTTTATATCTCTACAAGCCTACTTGCATAAAATAGAGAAAGAGAGGGTCAACGAATTGGGCTTACAACTAAAATTGCTAGAAAAGGAACAAATTAAAAACCCCCAGACAAACATGAAACTTGAAATTCTAAAAATAAAAGGTGAGATTAATAAAATTGAAAGTAAAAAAAAAAAACTATTGAATTAATTAATAAAACTAAGAGTGGGTTCTATGAAAAAACCAACAAAATAGACAAACCCTTAGTAAATCTGATTTAAAAAAGAAAGCAAATTGTTAGTCTTGAAAATGAAAAGGGAGAACTCACCACTAATGAAGAGGAAATTAGAACAATAGTTAGCAGCTACTTTGCTCAACTTTATGCCAATAAATTCGATAAGTTAAATGAAATGGAAGAATACCTTCAAAAATATTGCTTGCTCAGATTAACAGAGGAAGAAGTAAATAGTCTAAATAGTCCCATTTCAGAAAAAGAAATAGAACAAGCTTTTAACCAGTTCCCTAAGAAAAAACCCCTTGGACCAGATGGATTTACATGTGAATTCTACTATATTATAAAGCAGCAGTCACCAAAACCATCTGGTATTGGCTAAGAAATAGACTAGTTGATCAGTGGAATAGGTTAGGTTCACAGGGCAAGATAGTGAATAAAAATAGCAATCTAGTGTTTGACAAACCCAAAGTCCCAACTTCTGGCATAAGAATTTATTATTTGACAAAAACTGCTGGGAAAATTGGAAATTAGTATGGCAACTAGGCATGGATCCACACTTAACACCACATACTAAGATAAGATCAAAATGGGTCCATGATTTAGGCATAAAGAACAAGATCATAAATAAATTAGAGGAACATAGAATAGTTTATCTCTCAGACTTGTGAAGAAGGAAGGAATTTGTGTCCAAAGGAGAACTAGAGATCATTATCGGTCACAAAATAGAAAATTTTGATTACATTAAATTAAAAAGCTTTTGCACAAATAAAAGTAATGCAAACAAGATTAGAAGGGAAGTAACAAATTGGGAAAACATTTTTACAGTTAAAGGTTCTGATAAAGGCCTCATCTCCAAAATATACAGAGAATTGACTCTAATTTATAAGAAATCATGCCATTCTCCAATTGATAAATGGTCAAAGGATATGAACAGACAATTTTCAGATCATGAAATTGAAACTATTTCCACCCATATGAAAGAGTGTTCCAAATCATTATTGATCAGAGAAATGCAAATTAAGACAACTCTGAGATTCCACTACACACCTGTCAAACTGGCTAAGATGACAGGAACAAAAAATATGTGAAATTACTACAAAACCAGAAGACAAAAGACAATAACTAAAATTTCCAATTTTAAATGTCCCTAAATAGGACATTTTTTTAATGTTTATATTAAAATGAAGGGGACCAGCTAGGTGGCGCAGTGGATAGAGCACCAACCTTGAATTCACGAGGACCCGTGTTCAAATCTGTGGTCTCAGACACTTAACACTTCCTAGCTGTGTAACCCTGGGCAAGTCACTTAACCCCAGCCTCAGGGAAAAAAAAAATGAAGGGAGAAACAACAACAGTTCTACAGTTATGAGGAAAACACAATCTTATTTATAGATTCTATTCAGGAATTTTTTTTTTACCATAAATAAAATGAAACTGGGAAAAGGTCCCTTCCAAATGTAATATGATCACACTTTCTTCTCCCAAGAAAATGTAAGGAAAACATATCACTAAGTGTAGGGTACTGGCTTGAAATCCCTGTAACCTGGGAGAATGTCACCTGAGAATTTTGAGTTTCTGTCAGCCAAGCTGTACTAAGGCCAGAAGTTCATGGAGAAATTAGGTGGTATAATAAATAGAGTGTTTGGCCTGGAGATAAGCAAACTCATTTTCCTGAATTAAAATCTATGTCAGATTCTTATTCACTGTGTGTCCCTGGTCAAGTCACTTAACTATGCTTGCTTCAGTTTCCTCATCTATGGCAAACTGATTTTGTATCTTTGCCAAGAAAACCCCAAATGAGATCACAAAGAGTTGAGCATATTTGAAAAACTGAATAATAATTAAGTTAAACATTAAAATGGTATACATCCAGGTCTAGAGGAAAGGGAACAAAATCCAAATTGGAAAATGAGACAGGACAAAGTCCTTATACTATCAGAGTGGATCCAGAGACATATGTAGAACCCCTATACTTCCAGTTTAAAAGTAAAAGAGACACCAAGTCAAAAAAAGAAAGAAAAGAAAGTAGAAAAAAGGACAGGGAATATTGGGAGGGAAATATAAGGAAAGAAAAGGAAAAAAAAAAGAAAGAAAGGAAGGAACAAAAAATATAAATAAGTCTTCTATATGTTTCTATTTATATATTGCCAATAAACTTACTCAATAATAAACTCCAGAAGTTTCAGTGAGCTCTTTCCATGAGTGCAGATCATGAAGAAAATGACAAATTATAAACTTTTCTCCAAATTACCTTCAAAAAGATTGCAATTATTGGTGGAACTAAGATGGTGGAGAAAAGCCAGGAAGTTGTCTGAGCTCTCCCCAATTTTTCTCAGAAAGAAAACAGACCTCTAAACTGATTCTGTGATGAAAGAATCCACAAAAATTCAAAAGAAAAAAATTGTCCAGTTTGTAGTGTATTGGAGGGAATTCAGGAAACATCTGTCTCACCTGAGCAGGGGTAGGGAAGGATGCAACCTAGCACATGTGCATTGTAGAGAATATAGTATGAGACTTTAAACCAGTGAACGTGCCAGCAGCAAAGGCCCCTCCATTTGGCCCAAGAGCAGAAAGCAAATTATGATTCCCAGAATTCTTGTGCAACAAGTAGGACTAGGGGACCCAACTCAGTAAGAAATGTAGCTGTCCCAAGACCAAAAATCAGTGAGAGGCTCCTGCCCTCTGCAAAAGAAAAATGGGCAGTCTCCTCTGGGCCCTAGGAGTACAGATCAAGTTTTTTAAATGGGGGGGAAAGCCCTAACCATAAAAAGCTACTATGGTAACAGGGAAGATCAGAGCATATCAAATACCCAGAAAAATTAAACATTTCTTTTCAGGGAAAAAGCTGAAAATTCAATAAAATAGAGAGTTTTCAATCATTTCTGATAAAATTATCAAAGCAGATCAGAAAATGTGATCTTCAAATACAAGACTCAAGAGAAGAATATGTACATATATATGTATTTGGTTATTTGGTAATTAATCTGTTTATAATCCTTCTTGAGAAAATGTTACTTGTAGTTCTGAGAGCTGTATCTTTGCAAGGGCAGATAGGAGTATACATATTCAGCGGTTGTGAGTATAAGTTTGATGTGATGATAAACGATTGCTTGCTGTCTTGAAGAGGAAGGAGGAGAAAGAGAAAGGGAGAACAATTTGTAACTCAGAAAATCTTACAAAAATGAACACTGAAAAATATCTTCACAAGTAATTGAAAAAATAAAATACTATTGAGAAATAAATTAAACTGATTGTAGTCATTACTTGTGACATATTGTCATGTTAATGTCACGCTGGCATGACTTATTTTTTAAATAACATCAACAAAAGCCTGCTGGTCTTGGCATTTCTTCTAATAAGAAACAAATTCCCACATAAGTAATTCCCTGGACTGGCTAAAAGGATGCCATTAGTACTTGAGAACCCCCCATTTGGATGTGGCTATTGGCAAATGAACAGACTTTAATTGACTCTTTATGTTGCAGTTCTAGACTACACATACTGGTAGGAGCACAAATAAAACTTGGCAACAAATATTGTTTTTCTCCAGTTGCTGGCATTATCTCAACCTATCCTGCTGTTGTCAGTGGGAGGTTAGCAAAGAGGAACCTTAAGTACCATTTCAGGTATCTGGCACATATTGAAGCTGTTGGCTAGATGACATAACCTGATAAGTGTTTGATGGCCATTTTTGTGTTCGACTACATTCAAATCCAACAAATATATGCATAGCAGATAGGAAGACAAGAGTGAAACAAAGGTAGCTCTTGAGGAATTATATTAGTCTATTGGGAAGAAACACAATTCTGACCATGTCCCTCCCATTTCACACTGCACTAACTTTTAACCTGATTTCCAGTTTTCTTTGAAAAGTAAAGTGGCTCTCTCCACTGAGTGATCAATTTTCTCACATACTTGACATCTCACTGATTCAAAAAGTCTAAATATCACTCTCCAAAGCCCATTCCTCACCCTACAATTCTAGATTCCTCATAATCTTACTACTTCTAAATTTCAAATAAATATCAACAAATTATCCTACTTTTTCCTGTGGAATATCTATTCCACAGTTAACAACCTTCTCTTCAATCTTAATCTTTTCCTTTCTCACTCCTTTCATCTACTAAGTATTTCTGAAACCAGTCTTCCCATGATAACACAAGCTCTATGGTGACTTTTTCCAGTCCTGGCTGGATCTTTACTCATTCACCTTAACTCACTGGTAGAAACGGAGGAGTTTGAATACTCCTTATTCCCCATTACCACTTCAAGGTTTCCTCCAACTTTCTTCACTCATTTACTCATTTTCTTTTGAGATTCATGGGATTCCTACCATCCAATCAAAATTCTGGGATTTTGCCTACATATATCCACATCATGTTCTTTCATTCCTCTATTAGTTTCATAAATAATTTTTAATTTTACTTTCCTCTCCCACTCCTGCCTTCCTTCTTGAAGACTTCCATATGCATATTAATTCTCTGTCAAACACTGTAGCCACTCAGTTCCTTCCTATGACCTACTTTTCCATCCATTTTAGTCATGTAAAAAGAATACTCTACCCTTGATATACATTCATCATTTTTATTCAAAAATTGTAAAAATCCTCTCATCTCACATTATTATATTGGCTTTTTACATGTCTTCCCTTAACTTTTAATCTACACTATGACCTTAAATTCTTTCACTCACAATTCCCTCCCCAACCATCTCCTATACATGAGATACATTTGCTCTTCTTATCCCTACCTTGACTCCTTGGTGACCAGTTCAACTTTACATTATCCTCCTCATTATGGTTAGCCTCTTTATCATTTTGCCAATTATGCCCTCCTAAGCCTCCAACTTCTCTGACTTCTCTTCTACACATATACTGCTCAATTAAGATGTAGAAAATCATGCAACTATTCTGTCTGGTACCACTACAATTTTATTTTAAACACCTTCACCAGGATCTTTATAGTTTGTAGGCTATCCATTCTTCCATTGCACCTATTTTATCAACTATCTCACTCTCCACAGCAACTCTCCTAAAATTTTATCTCAAACCTCTAATGGCCCTCCCTTTTCCTTCTCTTTCAATTGAATATTTTGTTTCATATTTTTTGCAGAAATAAATGAGGTTATTCATGTGAACTCTCTTTTCTACCTTCTTCATTTCATATAATTCAAATGCTTTGTGCCAATATCACCTTCTTTCACTCTGTGTCTTTACTCTTTAAAAGAAGATGGTCTTACTCCTTTACAACACTAAGCTTTCCACTTGCTCAATTTTATTGTTTCTTGCCTTTTCTAATAGATCTCCTCCCTGTCATTCTCACATTTCAATTACTTTCAAACTCTCCTTATCTACTGACTCATCCCCTACTGCCTACAAGTATCCTGAAAAAAAGCCTTCTCTCAAATCTTCCATCATCACTATCATCTTATGTGCTTTTGTCTTTTATGGCTGAAGTCCTTTAAATGACTCTTAAGCGCATCCACTTTTTCCAATTCTTTTTAAACCCTTATAATCCTGCTTCTGATTTTATGATTCTCCCAAAACTACTCTCTCTAAAATTACCACTGATTTCTTAGTTGACAAATTCAATTATCATTCTTCTTGATCTCTCCCCAGCCTTTGATACTTTTAATCACTTTATCCCCTTTGATATTCTCTTCTCTTTATGTTTTCAGAACATTAATCTCTCCTAGTTCTCTTTCCAACTCTCTGACAACTCCTCATTTCTCTTTTCTTTATGCTAATTCATATCATACCTTATAATCGTAGGTGCTTCACAGGACATTGTCCTAGATCATTTCTCTTCTCCCATTATACTATTTAATGTATCAATCTCAGCAGTTTATAGATTTACATCCCATCTATACTGATAATTTTCAAATCTACCTATCCTAATCCAACTTCACTTCTCTTAAATCTTCAACTTCCTTTCAACATCTCAAAGTGGATGACTAGTAGACATTTTAAATATAATATAACCAAAGGAGGACTCATTATATTTTCCTCTAACCTTTCCTCCAACCCTATCTATTACTATAGAGTATCACTATTCTCCCAGTTCCTCAGGTTTCCAACCTAGAAGTTATCCTTGACTCTTCACAGCTAATTTGTACCCAGATCCACTGTATAGCAAAGGCTTCTTTATTTCTCTGCAACTCTGTAGAATTCTCTTGAATATTCTTCTTTCTCTCTTTTGACACTGTTACCACCTGGTACAGGACATCATCCCCTTATCTCTGGATTGTTGAAGTAGCCTAGTGGTGGGTCTACTTGCCACATGTTTCTCCCTATACTATTCCATCCTTCATTCAGCCACAAATATAATATTCCCAAAGCATAGGCT
Organism: Sminthopsis crassicaudata; assembly: GCF_048593235.1. Classification (NCBI taxonomy): domain Eukaryota; kingdom Metazoa; phylum Chordata; class Mammalia; order Dasyuromorphia; family Dasyuridae; genus Sminthopsis; species Sminthopsis crassicaudata. The sequence continues at coordinate 305,360,693 of NC_133619.1, read as the reverse complement.
GGATCAAGTTACCTCACCTACTCAATAAACTTACTCAAGTGACTGGCTCCCTATCACTTCCAGGATCAATTAAAATATCTTCTGCTTAATTTTCAAAATCCTTCATAACCTAGATCTCTGCAATCTTTACAATCTTCTCATGTCTTGTTCTTTACCATGAACTCATCAAGCCAGTGGGAGTGACCTCCTTGTTGGTCCAAGAATAAAATACTATTCCTGTCAGCTATGGGAATTTTCTCTAAATGTACCTCCTATCTCACATGGTCCCCTCTATATATCCATCTTTTGCCTTTTCTTGGCTCCCTTTAAGTCTCAATGAAAATTATATCTTCTACAGGAAACCCTTTTCAATGTCTCTTAATTCTAGTGTTGTTAATTATACCCAATTTATTCTTTGTGGCCCCCAGGTAGCTCAGGGGGAAGAGAGCAGAGCCTGGATTCAGGAATATTCATTTTAATGAGTTCAAGTAAGGGCTCAGACATTTATTAGCTATGTATCTCTGGGCAAAACACTTAACTCTGCTTCCTTCAGTTTTCTCTTCTGTAAAATGAGCTGGAGAATGAAATGGCAAACCACTCCAATATCTATGTAATTATGATGGAATACTATTATTATGTCTTATATCTCCCTGATCTTCTCTCTAGTTATGGATGGCACTTTCCATTGTAAGTTTATTGGAATTGTCTTGAGTCATCTCATTGCTGAAAAGAGCCAAGTCCATCACAATTAATCATCATATAATCTTATTGTTACTGTGTACAATATTCTCTTGGTTCTGGTCCTTTCACTCAGCATCAGTTCACATGAGTTTTTTTAAGTTTTTCTGAAATCAACCTAATCATAATTTCTTATTGAACCATAATCATTTCTTATATTATCATAACTTATTCAGCCACTCCACAACTAATGGGCAGTTACTTAATTTCCAGTTTTATGCCACTAGAAAAAGGATGCTACAAACATTTTTGCACAAGTGCGTCCTTTTCCTTCTTTTATGATCTGTTTGGGATAAAGAAGCAGTAGAAGCTTGATCAGAGGGTATGCACATCTTGATAACTATCTGACCCATTAATCCAAATTGTTCTCCATAATGATAAAATCATTTCACAACTCCAACAATATTGCATTAGTGTTCCAGTTTTCCCACATCCCTTCTAACATTTATGCATTTATCTTTTCCTCTCATCTTAGTCAATCTGATAGCTGGGAAGTGGTATCTCAGAGTTGTCTTAATTTGCAGTTCTCTAATCAATAGAGATGTAGAGCACTTTTTTCATATGACTACAAAATAGCTTTAATTTCTTCACCTGAAAATTTTCTGTTCATATCCTTTGATCATTTATCATGTATTCTAATAAGTTTGATTTAGTTCTCTAAATATTTTGATATTTCTTTATCAGAAACACTGAGTTTAAAATGTTTTAATTATCTATTTTTATACTGTTAATCTCGGTATTATATATTTTATACATCTCATTAAGTTCATTGATTTATCAGCACATATTTGGCCAAAATACTTATATTTTTGTATTTTTTATCCTTTATTGTGGATTTCACTTTTTAAATTTGTACATAAACAATATTGGTTTTATCAAGTTTAATAAATTAGGTAATTTTTTTAAATAGCTCCATTTTTTCAATTGTTTCCATCATTTTTCAGCATTTTAAGTTTTGTTTTTGTTTGTTTCTTTTGCTTTTTTTTTTTTTTTTTTTTTTTTTTTGCTTGAATATCCACTTCAATGAATGAGAAATAAATTTTTATGGTAAGGACCTCTTTGTCTATCCAAAATGGTTGAATATGATGTCTCAATCCTGTCATTTTCTTTAATAAAAACATTGTTTTTTTGACTTGTTTTTAAATTAATTAATTATTTAAGAACAAATTGTTTAATCACCAGGTCAAATGTGTTTTACCAGATACATTGTTAACTGTGATATGGCCAGAAAAATAATGATGTTAATTTTCTGTTTTTCCATACTTATCCATAAGTTTTGCTTATTTGTTTTTTTTAAACACCAGAACATGAGAAATGGTGCCATGAATTGATGAGAAATTTTCTTCATGTTTACAGGTAAACATATATACATACACACAAATAAACACACAATTTACATGGTAATCACCCCATGTTCATACTTGACTTTTCTAACATAATATTTAGATGTTTGCTTTATTTGCTTTATTTATTTCTTATTTATTTGTTTCATTTGTCTAGATAGGAAAGGAGCAGGTTGAGATTCCTGGTTAACATAGTTTATTCCGTATATTTCTCCTAATATTTCTCCTTTCTTCAAGTACCTAGTTGCTATGGCATTTGTAGAATAAATGTTAAGTATATTATATCATTATTTATGCCTTTAAGCATAATACTATTTTTCTTCTTATCATTTTAATCTTGTCTAATTTACTGTTTCCTTTTATAAGTCATGATTTCTAACCATATTTATAGTTTGCCTTAAGCATAATAAATTCTATTCTAACCTTTCATTTTGTCTCTGGGTGAATCTTGATGTTTCAAGTATGTTTTTTACAAACAATCCATTATTGAATTCCACTAATTCATCCTAATACATTCTGTTTTATAGCTGACTTTATCCCATTCATGTTCACTGATTATCATTTATTTCAATTAATTTTATTATTTTTCTCCTTTCCTGCCTATGTCTCATTTTATAAAAAGCCTTTGGAGAAAAAAAAAAAAAAGAAGAAGAAACTAAGTGAAAACTATTCATTTGAAATATTCTATTCTTTATTTTCGTGAAATCCTGGCTCTGATCTTTAGTTCTTGAATTTCTTTCTCTTTTTTATATATTTAATTTATAATCAACATTTTAAGGTTGAAGTTTTTGTTTTTTTATCTATAATTATTCTTTCTTCAAATCTACTCTCACTTTCGCTCACCTCTATTCCTATTTAGTTCAGTGTGTTTCTACACCAAACTCTTTTTTCCCCTAGTGGGTTTTTAACTCTTTTTATTCAATTGAAGAAGGAAGGGGCAGCTCTATGGCACAGTGGAGAAAGCACTGGGCCTGAAATTAGAAAGACTTGATTTCAAATTTAGTTTCAGACACTTAGTAGCTGTGTGACCCTGTACAAGTCATTTAAACTTGTTTGCCATTTAAACTCGTTTGCCTCAGTTTCCTCATGTGAAATGAGCTAGAGAGGCATGGCAAATCACTTCAGTAACATTGTCAAAAAATTTCCAAAGGGTGTTAAAAAGACTCAAACATGACTGAAATTACTTAATTACAAGAAAGTGGCAAAGTAAATAAGAATATTTGGTCTGGAGTCAGGAAGATTCATCTCCTTAAGTTCAAATCTGGCCTCTGAAATTGACTAAGTGACCTTGGTCAAAACTTTTAACCCTTTTTTCCTCAGTTCCTCATTTGTAAAACTAACCTGGAAAAGGAAATGGCTACCACTCCAATATGTTTGTCAAAAAAAAAACACCAAATTGCTTCAGAAAAGTCAGGCACAAATGAAATAAATGCACAATAACAGCAATAATTCAGTTCAGGAAGAAGGAAGTCATCAATCAAGAAGTAAACATTTATTAAGTGACTACTACTGCAACTACATTCACAAAGTCCATTGATGTCTCCTCTCATGGAAATCAATGCCCTGACCTATAAGAGTAAGGGCCAACTTTGGGAAGAGTTAACTCTCTAAACTCTGGAGTTGCTCCAAGTCTTTGAATCTTATCCAATTTTGTTCAATTTCTTTGGATCTATTTATGTTCTTTCATCATTCCTGCTGTCTCTGGCTTCCAGGTTCCAGAGCAATGGATAACAACAAGCCTCATGTTAGGTTGCTGAAGGGAAAATAAGACTCCAGAAGTTAACATGAAACATGCTTTCAATCTCCATTATGTCCCTACTTTAAAATGTTATCCTAGGGAATTAACAGAGTGCCCTCTTGCTTAAGATATGGGATTCTTTTTCTCTCAGTTAAGCACTTATAGGGGGAGTTCTCCTTTACTTTGTATAATATGGTATATATTCTTTTATGTACATTTTCTCTGATTTCTATTTTGCTAATGACTTGAATAGATTTTTGTCGCTCCCTGCTATATATATAAATTATGGAACTAGTATTTGTTGGAAAAGAAGTCAAGCCTTAGACATAAAGGATATATCCTCCTTTCCCAATTAAGAAATAGAGCTCAGAAGTTTAATTGTGAACTCCAAATCATATCCCTTAGACTGTGCTAAGTGAGGAAGATACATAAGGAAGCAAACAAGAACCCTTGATTTCAAGGAGCTTACAATCTTTTTTTAAAAATGATTTGATATTTTTCCTCAGTTATATTTTTTAAAAATTTACACTTGTCTTTAAAACTTTTGAGTTTTAGATTCCCTCCCTTATCCCCATCCCAAGCTCCCATTAAGAAACACATGTGAAATTGTACAGAATATGTTGTGAAATAAAACAGATCTCTCACCTGAATAAAAAAAAAACTCAATAAAAATAAAGTTGAGGTTCCAAATCACTACTGATCAGAGAAATGCAAATTAAGACAACTCTGAGATACCACTACACACATGTCAGATTGGCTAAGATGACAGGAACAAATAATGATGAATGTTGGAGGTGATGTGGGAAAACTGGGACACTAATACATTGTTGGTGGAGTTGTAAAAGAATCCAACCATTCTGGAGAGCAATCTGGAATTATGCCCAAAAAGTTATCAAAATGTGCATACCCTTTGATCCAGCAGTGCTACTCCAGGGCTTATATTCCAAGGAAATACTAAAGAAGGGAAAGGGACCTGTATGTGTCAAAATGTTTGTGGCAGCCCTTTTCATAGTGGCTAGAAACTGAAAAATCAATGGATGCCCATCAATTGGAGAATGGTTGGGTAAATTATGGTATATGAAGGTTATGGAATATTATTGTTCTGTAAGAAATGACAGGAGGAAAACAGAGAGGCTTGGAGAGACTTACATCAACTGATGTTGAGTGAAACAAGCAGAACTAGGGGATCATTACACACTTCAACAATGATACTGTATAAAGATGTATTCTGATGGAAGTGGATATCTTCAACATAGAGAAGAACTAATCCAATTCCAATTGATCAATGATGGACAGAATCAGCTACATCCAGAAAAGGAACACTGGGAAATGAGTGTAAACTGTGAGCATTGTTTTTTTTTTTGTTTGTTTGTTTGTTTGTTTTGTTTTGTTTCTCTTCCCAGATTATTTTTACCTTCCGAATACAATCCTTCCTTTGCAACAGCATCAACAACAAAATTCGGTTCTGCACATATATATTATACTTAAGATATACTATAACATTTATTATGTATGGGAATGCCTACCATCTAGGAGAGGGTGTGGAGGGAAGGAGGGGAAAAACTCGGAACAGAAGGGAGTGCAAAGGATAATGTTGTAAAAAAAATTACCTATGCATATGTACTGTCAAAGAAAATGTTATAATTATAAAAATTAATAAAAAAAGAAAATAAATAAATAAATAAAGTTGAGGGATAAAGAAAAGGGAGAGAGGAAAGAGGGGAATACTTCAATCAAACAAAATCAGAAGAAATACAATCATGTTCTTTTCTGTATATGGGTATCTTCAGAGTTGTCATGTATCATTGTACAGCTGAAAATAGAAAAGCCATTTGCAGCTGGTCACCCCAGGACCCAGAACATTGCTATTTTTGTGTATACTGTAATTTCACTTTGCTTGATTTCATGGAGGACTTTCCATAATTTTTTTTTTTTCTGAGAGCACCCTGCTCATCATTTCTGACAGAACAATAATATTCCATAAAAATCATATACCATAATTTAGTGATGGGCATCCCTTCAATTTTCAACTTTCTTGCTCTAAAGAGCTTATAGTCTAATGTTGCAGTAACTATACAACTACATAAAATATTCTGAATGCAGGATAAATATGAAATGATTAATAAAAATAGATTTAAAATTAGGAGAAGTTGGTAATGGTTTTATATAAAATATGGAATGTTTGTTGGGATTTAAAAAGAAACCAGGAAAGAGTATAGGCAATGATAAAGAAAGAGAGCATTCCAAGAATATGAGGCAGTCATAAAAAATGTCCAGAATAGAGGAAATGGGGTGTTTCTTTTTGAACAGTAAAAAAAACCACCAGTGTCACTAGATCAAAAAAAACGTGTGACAGGGTATAAGAAAGCATAGATATAAAAGATTGGAAAGGTTAAAAGTGTCTAGGTTTTGAAGGGCTTTGAATATAAAATAGAGAATTTAATGTTTGTTCTTGAGAATGAAGGTAATCACCATTGTTTATTGAGAATGAAATAGATGGTGTCAGTCCTGTACCTTAAGAAAAAGAATCACTTTAGTTTCTAATAAAATAAGAGACTGGATGGGAACATGCAAATATGTACATACATGTGTGTATGTATGTATGTATGTGTATATATATATATATATATATATATATATATATATATACATATATATAATACAACATCACTTGAGCCTGATATATATATAATACAACATCACTTGAGCCTGAATGAACCACATGCCCATTTTACTTACAGAGAAAACTAAGTCAGTATATGCTTAAAATTCAAACTAATGAAAAAAAGATTCAAAAAATAAATGAATGAAATGAAAAGGAGACAAGTAAGGTACTTTGCATTTTGTGTAACAACAAAGGAATGATGTGATTATGGACTTGATTTTTAACAGACATGAGTTTCAGGTTCAGTGTCCAAGAGTAGTAATAATTTTAAAGTAAGTTATTAGTTCTCTTCTTTGTAAGTTACTTAACCAACTATATAAATAAGACAGCATAATATATGACAAGTGCAAATTATATGGAATACAGATTTGGGATTCAGAAAACACCTCCTTCTGACCATGAATCAAGTGTAAAAATACCATGCTGTATCTCCAGTACAAAAATAATTTTCTCAATCTACTATCAATGGAATTGATATATATATACACACACACACATATATATATGTGTGTATACATATATATATATATATTTTATAAATTTATATATATATACATACATATTTTTGTTTGTTTTTGTTTTCTAATACTGTTAAATAAATGTAATAGATGCATGTACTTTTTCAGTTGCCTTAATTTGCATGAGGTGTTTCCCTCTTCTTTAGTAGCTCCCATTATTTTTGGACACAGGTGGAACCTTAGAGGCTCACTTGCAAATGTGAATGAAGCAATCAGCCTGAGAATAATCGAGACTGATTCCAGCTCCTTGAGCAAATCTGGGCCTGCTTTCTGGATATTTCTTAACCTCACAAAGCCATGCACAAGTGAAAATCATACTACATTGCTCATTTTTCCCTTAAGAATATAAAATATGAACGAATTACAAATGGGAGAACCAAAACAACAACAGATCCAATCACTTAGGACACAAGAAAAAAGGTAACCAGCTACCAAATACTGCAGGATCAGAATTTCTTAATGGAAAAAAGTCCACATAAACTTAGCAATATGACCTCTTTTAGAAGCATAATTATATTATAAAGGATAGGAAATGGAAATGTGATTTCATTTAGCATAGAGAATTCCCAAAGAAGAAAACTCCTTCTCCTAATGCACCTTGACACTTCCTCTGAAAATTCATCATAGAAAGTTGCCTCAAACACTGAAAGGTCAATTACTTGTCAAGGGTAACATAGCCAATTTGTGTGAGAAACAGAATTTTACTCTGAAGCTAACTCTCTTTCCACTATACCAAATGGATATGTCCTTCAATATTTTGGGAAAGAGTCAAAAAATGGACAACTATTATCAAGGAGATCACAAAACTGGATGTAGTGCTCACTGCAACATAGCATCTTCTGCTTAGGAATGGGAGTTTCCCAATAGTGTAAATTATAGCCACAAAGCATCGGATGAATAACACCAGCATGTTCACAAGTTCTGTAACTATAACCTTGAGCATCTGACTTTTTACTGCTAGACAGATCTAAATTGCTTGCAAGATTGTCAGCTGGGAATAAGGATGGATTCTCATCAAGATAAGACAAACATGCACTTGCAACTCATTCCTGTAGTTTCATTAGCACTCTATTTAAAATAAATAAAATAACTACCTCATTTTGGAGTCCCCAGTGTATGCTGCATGACTTGGTACCATAATAAACCAGAATTGGAAATTTATTCTCCTAATAAGAAAAGCAAATAAATCAAATTTTAAGTAAAGTGTTATGACAGTTCTTGTTGCCATATGCAAAATCAAGTACAACACAAAAGCAAAAGTCAAAAGTTTATTTCATATTCCCTAATAGTCTTGAACTGTAAGGAAGAATTTTAGTTAAAAATAGAGACATAGCATAATAGAGTGTATATACAGCCAGTCTTGGAGAAAATAAGAGGAAGAATCATGTTCTGCCTCTAAAACTAGCTAGGTAATTAGACATCTCACTTAGCCTTTTAGCACTTCTAGCATTTCTCTAAGACAATTAAAATACTATATCAGTTAGAGGGTGGGGTTCATATATAAACAAAATCACAAGTTTGCAGTTCCTTCATAAAATATGAATACACTTACATATATAAATAGACTCATATGCACATATGATGTGCACATGTATTATATAATAGATTATGGGCACATGTACTCACACATATAGGTATGCACACATATTTAAAATATACATATGTGTGTATGTATATATATATATACACATACATACATAAAAATGCATTCCACAGATGTATATACATACAAATATACATAGGCTAGATGGTAGGGTGGATAAAGTGCAAGACCTGAATTCAAAAGGATTTAAAATCCAACCTCAGGTATTTACTAGCTATGTGAAAATCTAGCTTGAGCAAGTAATTTTACCCTGTTTATCTGATATTCCTATAAAATGAGCTGGAGAAGGAAAAAACAAATTACTCCAAACAAAGAAAATTCCAAATGAGTTCACCAAGAATTACACATAAGAGAAATAACTTAACAACCAAAAAAATACATACACATATATAGATATTCATACACTCATATCTATCTATCTATCTATCTATCTATCTATCTATCTATCTATTTTGTAAATAAGAGTATACACACACAAATTCTGGTGGCCTTTTCTTCTATTGAAGTCAGGATAATTGATCTTTACAAGTATGTCATTATAAAACTTTGCATATATTTCTGGCCATGTCTTTGGATTCATCTAAATCAACTTTTTTCTGCGTTTAACACTTTGATCTAGTCCTTTTTATTATCTTAATCACTGAAATGTTCTAATTAATTTAGTATGTCTGTGAGTATATGCATCTATATTCATAGTATATGGATGTTTGGAAGAAATTGGCTAAATGTCATGGTTTAATATATGCTACTTATACATGTACTATTTTAAAAGTTATTTTGTGAGACCTTTTGGTAGTCTTGGATCAAACATGCTCTAAATCTACAAATGATTAGACAGGCAAAAATGTATCATAAAAAACCAAGGGCCAAATCTTAAATCAAACATTTTCTGTTTGGTAAAACTGGTTTTAAAAAATGAGGTGGGGTATTATTTTGAATTATTATTCCACTGATGGAATAATAATGCAGGTTTATTCTGAAAGGATTTTTTAAGATCTGATAGATAAATTCTGATACCATATGCATTTGTGGAAGCCATAACTGTGCATTAATCTTGATGGTGACTCTTTAAAAATAGAAAACAAATTTTCAAATTTTCAATATTTTAAGAAATTATAACAAATACTTCATAACTAAAAAAAAATCAAGGATATCTAGCAGACAACAATCTATCAGCTTTTATAAAGAATTCATTTTAAATCAATAACACTAAGTCTTTGCCAAAGAATTATTTTGTAGAATACAAATTAAATTAAAAGAATAAAGTCAAGAATATCAAAGGAACAAACTGGAAAAATATGAAGAAAACTTATTGAGCAGTTCCAGATTTTAAACTATATTACAAAGACTAGAATTATTAAAACAATGTGGTACTAGCTAAGAAACAGAATGGCAAATCAGTGGAATAAATTAAATGCATAATACACAGAACTAAATGATGGTAGTAATTTAGTATTTAATAAACACAATTAGCAAAGCTATGAGCACATCAAAAGTTGAAAGGGAAAGGGAAGGTATAATGGTAGAAAAGTTATAATTGGGGCAATTCGCATAAAAAGGTACAAAAGACATTACAATTGAGGGAAAGAAGAGAGGTGGATGAGCATTGTTTGAAGCTTGATATCATCAATTTGGTTCTAAGAGGGAATAACAATCTTTCATTTGGGTACAGAAATTTATCTAACATTATAAAGAAGTAGGAGGAGAAAGAGGAAAAGACAAGGGACAATAGAAGAGAGTGCAGAAACACTAAGAGAAAAGGTAAGAGAAGGGGAGATGGATTGATAGAAAATAAAATAGTAAATGGGGTGGGTAAAAACAACAACAACAACAACAATAAAAACACTAAGGATAGGGTAGAGAGAGCAATAAGTATATACACCAGAGAAAATAGGATGGAGAGAAATAGAGAGCTGATAATCATAACTGTAAATGGGAATGGGATGAAATCTTCCATAAAATGCAAGCAAATAATGGAGTGAATTAAAAACCAGAATCCTACAATATGTTATTTACAAGAAACATATTTGACACAGAGAGACAAATACAGAGTAAAGCTAAAAGGCTAGAACAGAATTTATTATGTTTCAGATGAAGTAAAAGAAGTAGGGGTAGCAGTTCTGATCTCAGATAAAGCAAATGTAAAAATAGATCTTATTAAAAGAGATAAGGAGGGAAACCAACAAACAAGATTAAAAGAGAAGTACAAATCTGGAGAAAATGTTTACAGCCATTTCTGATATTTCTGATAAAGGTATTATTTCTAAAATATATGAAGAACTGGCCCAAATTTATAAAAATGCAAATCATTCCCCAAGTGATAAATGATCAAAGGATATGAATAGATAGTTTTTCAGATAATGAAATTAAAGTCATTTATAGTTATATGAAAAATTGCACTAAATAACTATGGATTAGAGAAATGCCAATTAAAATAACTCTGAGGTACCTCAGACCTCTCAGATTGGCTAAGATGACAGCAAAGGATAATGATGAATGTTGGCGGGGATGTGAGAAAACTGGGACACTAATGCATTCTTGGTGGAATTCTGAAATGATCCAATGATTCTGGAGAGCAATCAGGAACAATGACCAAAAGGCTATAAAGCTGCGTGTACCTTTTGACCCAGCAGGGCCCTTACTGGGTTTCTATCCCAAGGCAATCATAAAGGAGAGAAAAGGACCCACATGTGTAAACATGTTTGTAGAGGCTCTTTTTTTCTGGTAGCAAAGAATTGGAAAAGTAGTGGATACCCATCAATTTGGGAATGGCTGAAGAAGTTATGGTACATGAAGATAGTGGAATATTATTATTCTATAAAAATGAACAAGTTGATTATTAGAAAGGCCTAGAAAGATTTACATGAACTGATGCTGAGTAAAACAAGCATGACCAGGAATACACTGTAAACAACGGCAGCAAAAATGTATGATAATCAAGTAAAGACCTATTTCTTCTCAGTAGTTCAATGATCCAAAGCAATCCCAATAGACTTTGGACAGAAAATGCTATCTGCACCCAAAAAAGAACTAAGGAACTCAAATGTAAATTAATATATGCCATGTTAACTTCTTTTTTTTGTTTGTTTGTTTGTTTTTTTAAATCTCTCCCATGGTTTTTCCCTTTTGCTCTGATTTTTCTCTCCCAACATGATTCATAAAGAAATGTGTATTAAAAACAAACTTACTACAACAAGAACAAAATTACTATTGATTAAATTAAACAGTTCTGTGATACACCTCATAACTATTGGTTTGTCTAATGACACACAAAGGAAAAGGAAATGTGTTGGGTGTAGGATGTAGAAAGTGTATGCTGGTGAACTTGTAAACTACTTCAAACATTCTGGAGGAAAAAAATAAATACAACCACAAGTAAAGTGCTACAAAATTGCATACACTTTGACTCAGAAATTCAATTAATAATTCTGGATCAAAAATAGATAAAAATATGGGAAAAGACCTCTTTGTATAAAATATTTGTATCAGCTCTTATGTAGACAAAAATTAGAAATTTAGGGGATATCTATCAATTGGAGAATGGCTGTTATACAAAAATGATCCTAATTAACAGGATACTTTTAGAAAACAAACAAGCAAACAAACCAGGAAGCCTTATATGAACTCAAGCATGTTAATGAGCAGAACAAGAAGAACATTGTATATGGTAACAGCAGTATTGTAAGGACGGTAAACTGTGAAAAAATTAGCTATTATGATCAAGATAATAATCCAAGAACATTTTAAAGAATCAACAATGAGTAAATGCTATTCACTTCCACAGAGAACTAATTAATTCTGAATGCATAATGAAGCATACTTTTTATTTTTTAAATTTTTATTGTTTAAAGTTTGTGTTTTCTTTCACCACAGGGCCAACATGGAAAAAAAAATTCTAATGCTAGACATACATGAGCCAAAAACAATATTTGAATGGAAAACTGACACAGAGCAAGTACTCACATAGTAGGCAAAATAGTGATAGTCTCAATCTGTTTTTTAAGAACTTTGGAACTGATTATGTGACATGGGAAACACTGGCAGAGGACCAGCCAGCATGACAAATGAGCAAAGCATAATTGAAGTAGCTCAAAAAAATGTGAGATGAGAAAATTTAGAAAACCCACCCAATATATTAAAATGTATTATTTATGCATTGTTTATAGTGCAACATTCCAAACAAATCTTGGTCTGTTCAGCCACATTTGTAAAGATTATGACTTGACTCTAACTTAACTGGTGCCATTTTGGTCTCTCTGAGAATGAAGAACAACAGCCAACCAATGCGGAAATATGTCTTGTGTTACTTCATATTTATAATTTATATCAAATTGCTTTTCTTTTCAAAGAATGGGCAGGAGTAGAAGGGAGGGAGATGATTTAGAGCTATTTTTAATGACTGTTGATTTTTTCCATGTAATTGGAAAATATTTAAAGAAAGATATATAAATGATTTTTTAAAAACACCCTCTAACTACATTTATGCCTCCAGACTTGAAATTTCACAGAATTGAAAATGACATGCAGAAAATTTCCAATGTAAATGCTTACCATAAAAGTGAAACTAAACACCTTTTTTAATTACTTCAAGTTACCCAATGAATTTTATGACATTGTTTTATTCTGAGATTCCTGGTTCCCTTATTCCCTAAAGTCACTATGGGTTTTAAAGCCAATTATTGAAAACAATATTAATAACACAAAATCTTTTCCCACCTAAATTCAAATGCCTTAATGAGCTTTATAAAGTTTAAGTCCAGGTCCACCCAAAAATATCAACTAGAAAGTTGGACATTATTCAAAATTCTAAGTGACATAAACAAAGAAAAATTGGGGATAATCCATTTTCTAACTTGAAAACTCTACCTTTACCTCATCAATTTTAGATAACTGCTTATATATAATTTTAATGGGAAAATATATCATAGGATCTTAAGTTTAGAGCTGGAAGGGAACCGTAGGCCTTCTAATATAACTCTGATTTTACAGTTATGGAAATGAGGTCCATGGAATTAGGTATCTTACCCAAATACACACACTAGTATTATTCAAGACTAAATTTGAATAAGGCCCTCTGATTCTAATCTACTACACTGTGAGGCCTCTTTTAATAATGAGGTGAAAATTACTCAATTAAATGAATTAGATTTTCTTCCTGTCTCAGTTAATTTAATTTTTAGTCCTGTGTTCCTCAGAAGAAAATTAATAATATAATCATCTACATTCCTAAGAATAACAATTACAAATTCATGAATTTAGGTCTTATTTATAATTTTTCTCTAAAGGATAAATGTCACTGTCAGCTAAGACTAGGACTTACATATTAATTATGAAGAAAATAAATGTAAAATTCACACATTAATATTAGTGAAAATTCAGCCATTACATTATTTTCTGACAGGTAGTAATAACTCTCAAGAAATTACATCATATTATTTTAAACAAAGAATGACTATCTATAGATACTTCCTCATAGGGAAATCAGTGAATTTGTTGCAATAAAAGAGAATAAGTAATTGTTAGATTTCCCTTCTGAACCTGCCACGGAGCATCACACATGACAAAGATCATTCAGTTTATGAGGGAGGATTTCCTCCTAGGCACTAGCAGATAATTTACAACTACTACACACTATGCTTATCTAGTATGGATTTCCTTTAAATTCTGAGGAAGGACATAATCTTTCTTTTCAAAGAATGTCCTAGAACCTTCTCATAACATCTATTTTTTGGAAAATTCCTGGCACTATTCACCAGAAATATACTTAATTTTACTTCAGCTTTTACTCTTTCTTATGAAATTAGCACTATTGTAAAATGTTTACTTCCTATTGCTCTGATTTTTAGTTGTGTTCATGCTATTTCTTTGCCCCATAACCCTGAGCTATCTTAATACTCAAAAGAGAAACAGTAAGATCCTGGCATATCTAGATCGTGTTTAACTCAGTCCCTTGAGGTTCCTCACTTAATAGTAGTTCCATTCTACAGTTTGGTTTATTCTTCAGAATATTTTGATAACCATGAAATAAAATAGAATATCATAAACAAGGCTACATAGTATCACTTCAAAATAATCCCCAGTTATTTCATTATTGCCTTTATGTAAAGCAGAGTGGTTAGTTCTTCTCAACAATATATTGTTGTCCTGCTCCAGTTATTTTTTATTGCAACTTTTTTTTCAAAACATATGCATGAATAATTTTCAACATTCACCCTTGCAAAACTTTGTGTTCCAATTTTTTTTCCTTCATTCCCCCTACCTCCTCCCCTAGATGGCAAATAATCCATTATATATTAAGAATATGCAATTCTTCTATACACATTTCCACAATTATTGTGCTGCACAAGAAAAATCAGATCAAAAATGAGAAAGAATACACAATGCAAGAAAACAACAAAAAGAGTGAAAATGCTATGTTGTGATTCACACTCAGTTCCAACAGTCTTCTCTCTGGGAGCAGACAGCTGTTTTCCTCACAAGGCCATTGGAACTGGTCTGAATTATCTCATTATTTTTTTGTATTATCTCATTAATGAAAAGCCTTCTCTAGTTTTCTGTTTAAAAATCTGATCCACAAATTTTCACTTGCTACATTAGATATAAATTTGAACTAAGGTCATACCAGAAGAAACTTTATTCAGAAATGTTCATACCCTTCAAATTCAGCAAGAAATATATTTTCCCTTGGAGAAGGTAAGGGTAATTCTTTGACTAGAGAAGGTGCCCTTTGATAAATTGGTTTCAATTATTCCTTTTATTTGAAGAAGCATTGTGTCTCTTAATGGCTATATAGAAATTTATTTTGATATGGCAGTAGGTATATAAGCAGTTTAGACTAAAATCAAAAGACCATCACACTGATTATCATGATTTGTAAATCCCTCCACTATGTTGGAAAAAATAAATTAAATTTAAATTTAAATTAAAAGGATAAGCACAGTGATAAGGCTCACATGATACTTAAATGTAGGCTAAAACATTGCTAATTTATAATAGAATCCAGTTCTTTGAGGTTTGCAAATGTTTTACAAATATTACATAATTTAATCTCATTAAATTGGTTGTACTTAGTTTTTGAATGATTTTACCAGTATTTAAAATTTTATTTAGGAACTGGGAAGATATTTTACAAGGTTAGACTTAGTGTTATACAATTTGTATATATAAGTACTTGAACTATGTTCCCACATATTTCTCTTCCCTCTCCTTCCCCAGAGAAAACTGACATCTTCTTTCAATATCCTTCCCTCTAGTGTTAAGACATTGATAGGAAAAACTACTTGAATTTCCATCTCTTATTATGTCACTCCTGGGAACTATTCTGCAAGCTATGCCCAGATAAACTCTCACTCAGCAAAAATCTCCATTTCAGCATTGCCTAATGTATCAACTTCACTTCTGCTGTTAACGTTTTGTTGTTAAAAACTTAAAGACTATGAGGTTTATGTGAAATTAAAAGATAATAAAATATTAATATAATATAGATGATCAAAGATGTGGAAAGTCACATATTATCTTCATATTATCTAGTAGCCTCCCCACTTGGGGTAGGGATCTGGTCACTCCAAAGATGGCATTGCTATTTGTAAGGAATAAGATTGCTGATGTACATACTTCTAAGCATAGGGCTTAATCAGAAGAAAAAATAGTAAATTATACTAAATTGTAACTGTACTTTTATTTTCAATTACAAGTCACTGAGCTTTTTCTTTTTCCTAAGAAGTTAATAAGATTAAGAGAGGTATACAGGTATCTATGGAAGGCCATGCAACAATACAAAAATACCTACCTAGTTTGTATTGCCATATCTATGTACTTTGACAAATAGGATACATAATGGAGACAGTATATGAATCCAATTAATGACAAAGACAAGCAAAATTTTGCATTTTTAAAATTTTACCAAGACCAATGAGATTCCCAAGCTCACAGATATGAACACAGACATGGTAATGTTTCTAAAATAGTGACTCCAAAGTTGCAGTCAGTATACTGCAAATTCTGGTGCAATTTAAATTAGGCTAGTGCAGAGTACTTTTTTTTTTATTCATTTTTCCAAATTATCCCCTCCCTCCCTCCATTCCCTCCCCCCAATGACAGGCAATCCCATACATTTTACATGTGTTACAATATAACCTAGATACAATATATGTGTGTAAATACCATTTTCTTGTTGTTGCACATTAATTATTAGCTTCTGAAGGTATAAGTAACCTGGGTAGATAGACAGTAGTGCTAACAATTTACATTCACTTCCCAGTGTTCCTTCTCTGGGTGTAGTTATTTCTGTCCATCATTGATCAACTGGAAGTGAGTTGGATCTTCTTTATGTTGAAGATTTCACTTCCATCAGAATACATCCTCATACAGTATTGTTGTTGAAGTGTATAGTGATCTTCTGGTTCTGCTCATTTCACTCAGCAACAGTTGATGTAAGTCTCTCCAAGCCTCTCTGTATTCCTCCTAGTGCAGAGGAATTTTTTAATTAACTTTGCCATGCTTCTGTACTAGTAAAATAAATGCAAATTAGTTCCAGCAAACCCATAGGATCTGATTTAAAAGACAAAAGAGGTGAAATTTCATTTATAATAACATATCTTTATTTTCCCTCAATGTTCATTCCTTGGTTTCATTCAAATCTCTACATAGAGTTGATTCCAATTGTTTATTACAATAGATAAAATGAATGCTTGTATTATAGTAGCTGAAATACCCCTACAAGTGCAAATTCATCAAAAGTGCTAATACTGGAACTTTGTTTTCTACATTTTCAATATGGCTCTGTAAAAGTGACCAGATGTTCTAATGAGCTAAACTTAATGATTTGATTATTTTGAGGTAGTTTTCTCTTTCAAGTCTATTTTTAAAATATCAAAACTTTGGTTTTAAAGTAAACACTAATTCTAGGGATGGAGCCAAGATGGCAGACTAAAGCCAAAAAGCTGCTGGAGCTTTCCCAGTTTCCCTTGAAAACCACATGAAATTATGCCTCTGAACAGAGTCTAAAGGCATGAAACTATGCTCCAGTTTAAGATAGATTATAAGGACTTAAAAAAAAGCTCAGTCCCCCTGTGCTGAAAAGGATTTTCAGCCCAATTCAGATAATATCTGGGAAAGCCAAGGAGATGATGTCAATCACAGGAGATCAGCCACTGAGACTCTTGGTCCTGACTCAGTAGAAAAATAGATCAGTGGGGCAGCCTCCAGTTCCTGCACAGAAAACAAATTGCCAGCTAGGGAAACCAGGTTTTTCCCCAGAGGGAGCAGATAGGGCTATCCCTGCTATGAGCAAGCCAGTCCTATGCTTAAAGTCAAGGCTCAAAATTATACAAGAAGCTTGGGACAGCACCCTTCTGCACCCCAAAATCAGAGTCAACTATAAAAGTCAGAAAATAGGAAAAAAGAAAAAAAAATGAACAAGAACCAGAAAAGAATGTTAGCCACAGAAAACTACTATGGTGAAAAGGAAGCCTGAAAAACACCAACTCAAACAAGGACAAAATGCTCACAAGAAAAATCTCAAAGGGTGCTGTGAAATGGTGTTAAGCCCAAAGAGGTTTCTTGGAAGTCCTCATCAAAGGCTTTAAAAGGAAAATAAGAAAGGGAGGAGAAAATTGGAAAAAGTTAAAAAAAAAAAAAGGTATATGAAAGAGTCTACAGCTTGAAAAGAGAAAACAACTTCTTAAAAAATGCAAATAGCCAAACACACACACACACAAATCTATTAAAGAAATCAATTACTTAAAAAACACAATTGGCCAAATGAAAAAAAAAAATTACTGAAGAAAACAACTTGAAAAGTGGAATTAACCAAATGGAAAAGAAGATAAAACAATTGACTAAACATCACACATTAAAAATGAGGACCAGGCAAATGAAAAGTAATGACTCTATGAAACATCATATCTCAGTCAAATAAACTAAAGAGAATGAAAAAATGGAATAAAATGTAAAATGTCTCATTGTTAACAAACAAACAAACAAACAAAAAAAGATGACCTGGAATATAGGTTCAGGAAAGATAATTTAAAGATTATTGGTCTACCTAAAGGCCATGACCAAAAAAAGGAAGCTGCATAATATACTTCAAAAAACACATAAAGGAAAACTTCCATGATATACTCAAAAAAGCAGACAAAATAATCATTGAAAGAATCTACCAATCACCTCCTGAAAGAAATTCAAAAAGGAAAGCCCCAAGAAACACTGCTATAAAACTTGAGAACTGTAATCTCAAGGAAAAATAAATAGTAAGAGGTGGCAGCAAAAAAATACAATTCAAGTATCAAGGAACAACAGTGAGAATCAACAAGGACATGTAAGAAAAAAATTCAAGTATCAAGGGGCAGTAATGAGCTCACATGACCCAGGATCTGCCAGATTTTTCTCTTTTCTTTTTTTTTTTTTTTCCTGAGTCTATTGGGGTTATGTGACTTCCAGAAGCACACAGCTAGGAATTGTTCAAGTGTCTGAGATCAGATTTGAACATAGATCCTCCTGCTTTCAGGACTGATGCTCTATAAAAGTTTGAAGATCCAGGAATACCACATTCTAAAAGGCAAAGGACCTGAGATTACATTCAAGAAATAGCTACCTGTGGGACTGAACATTATATTTCAGGGGAGGAAATGGATCTTCAATGAAGTAAGGGATTTTCAATCATTTTTATTGAAAAAATACAATAGAACTAAACAGAAAATTTGATGTTCAAACACAGGACTCAAGATGGGCAAAGAAAGGCAAACAAGGAGAAAAAACATTTAAAAGTTAAATTATTTATGTCCTCAGATGGAAAAATGATGCTTACAACTTTTGAGAACTTTATTCTTCTGTTGGGGCAGTTAGAGGGAGTTTATATCCACCATGGGTTTGAGTATGATTTGGCTATGATGTAGTGATATGAAAGAAAAAGACATTAAGAGGTGGGGAAAATTGTACTGGGAGAAGAAGAAAGGAGATGTAAAATGGGAAAAATTACTTCACATGAAGAGGCACAAAATACCTATTTTAATAAGAGTGAAAAAAGAGAAAGGGATGACCATTGTCTGAAGCTTAATTTCTTCAGTTTTGGCTCAGAGAGAGAATAACATATTCACTCAATCAGCAACAGAAACTCATCTTATCCTATAAAGAAATAGTCAGAGAAAGGGGAAAAAAATTTTGGGAAGAGTTGGAAGAAGGGAGGGCCGATACGCTAGGAGAAAAGAATAATAGAAGAGAGAAAGGGTGATGGTAAGACAGTTTTAGAGTGAAATGGATTAGAAACAGCATACTACTAAGGGGGGATATGGTGGAACATATATAACAAATAAATAACAAATATACATACCCAGGAGAAATAGGATGGAGGGAAATACAGAGCTGGTAACCATAACTGTGAATGTGAATGAACTCCCCTATAAACTGAAGAAAATAAAAAAGGTGGATTAAAAATCAGAACCATACCATATATTTTAAAATAAATATATTTGAATCATAAATATATACAATAAGCATAAAAGGCTGATTCTGAATTTATTATGTTCAGCCAAATCAGAAGTAGCAAACTGAATTCAGATAAAGCAAAAGAAAAATAGATCTAATTTTAAAAGATAAGCAAAGAAACGACTCCTGGTTAAAGTGGTATGTATACTAAGTGTGTATGCACCAAGTGGTACAGCATATAAAATCTTAAAGAAGTTAATCCAGTTACAGGAAGAAATAGTAAAATTATACTAATGGTGGGCCTCAACTTCCCTCTCTCAAAATTAGATTAATCTAGCCAAAAAATAAGCAAGAAAGAAACTAAGGAAATTACTAGAATTTTTGAAAACTTACATAGACCTCTGGAAAAAAATTGAATAGGAATGGAAGAAATCTACTTTTTCTCCACAGTATATGGCACTTACACAAAATGTATTAGAGCATAAAAATCTCACAATCAATTGCAGAAATATAGAAATTATAAATGCTTCCTATTCAGATCATGATGCAATTAAAATTAAATTCAAGAAAGCCAAAGACAGATAAATTATGAACCAAAAGAAAAAAAAATAATCTATTTCTAAAAAATGAGTGGGTACATTTGCAAAAATGTTTATAGAAGCTCTTTATGTGTTGGCAAGAAACTAGAAAATGAATGGATGTCCATCAATTGGGGAATGGCTGAATAAATTATGACATATGAATGTTATTGAATATTATTGTTCTATTAAAAAAAACAATCAGCAGGAATATTTCAGAAAGATCTGGAGAGACTTTCACGAAATTATGTTAAGTGAAATTAATAGAACCAAGACAACATTGCACACAGTAACAACCAGACTTCGTGATGATCAACTCTGAAAGAATTGGCTCTTTTCAACAATGAGGTATTTCAGGCCAGTTCCAATAGGCATTATGAAGAGACGCATCTCCATACAGAAAAAGGACCATGGGGACTAAATGTGGATCACAGCATAGTATTTTCAACTTTGTTGTTGTTGTTGTTGTTTGATTGCTTACTCCTTTTTTCTTTCCCATTTTTTCCTTTAGATTTTTCTTGTGCAGCATGATAAATGTGGAAGTATATTTAGAAGAACCACACAGGTTTAACCTGTACTGGATTACTTGCTGTCTAGTGGAAGGGTTGTGGAGAAGAGAGGGAGAAAAATTTGGAACACAAGGTTTTGCAAGGGTAAATGTTGAAAACTATCTTTGCATTTATTTGGAAAATAAAAGTCTATTATTATTTTTTAAAGTATGAATGGATCAAATAACAAATCATAGAAACAATCAGTAATTTTATCCAAAAGAATAATAAGAAAAAGACAACATACCAAAACCTATGGGATGCAGCAAAGCAGTTCTTAGGGGAAAATGTGTATCTCTAAATAGACACACGAATATAATAAGAAGGAGGAGATCAATGAATTGGGCATGCAATTAAAAAACCTAGGAAAAGAATAAATTGAAAACCCTCAATTAAACAACAAACTGGAAATTCGTAAAATCAAAGGAAAGATTAAGGAAAGTGAAATTTAAAAGCAAACTAATAAAACTAAGGATTGCTTTTATGGGGGAAAATACAAAATAGATAAACCTTTTCTAAATTTGATTAGAAAAAGGAAAGAAAAAATTACCAGCATCAAAAATGAAAAAAATAAACTTATTACCCATGAAGAAGAAATTAGAGCCTTAATTAGGACCCATTTTGCCAAAGTTTATGCAAACAAATCTGAAAATATAATTGAAATGGATGAATGTTTACAAAAATATAACTTGCTCAGATCAATAGAAGAATAAATTACTAAAGTAGCCTCAATTTTGAAAAAAAGAAATTAAACAAGCCATCAATGACCTCCCTAAGAAAAAAATCTCCAGAACCAAATAGATTTAAAACTGAATAGAACCAAGCATTTAAAGAAAAAAATTCCAATACT
Source organism: Sminthopsis crassicaudata (assembly GCF_048593235.1). Classification (NCBI taxonomy): domain Eukaryota; kingdom Metazoa; phylum Chordata; class Mammalia; order Dasyuromorphia; family Dasyuridae; genus Sminthopsis; species Sminthopsis crassicaudata. The sequence continues at coordinate 305,338,709 of NC_133619.1, read as the reverse complement.
GTATAAACTATTTGGAAATCCAGGCAAAAAAGGAGTCCTGCCAAATTCCTTTTGTGAAACCATTATAGTGTTGATACTTGAACCAGGATAAGTCAAAAGGAAAATAATATAAATCAATCTCCTTTATGAATATTGATGCATAATTTTAATAAAAGATTTGCCAAGAGATTATAACAATTTATTAAAAAGATAATACACTTTGACAATGCGGGATTTTTAGCAGGAATGCAAGGCTTGTTCAATATGAGGAATATTCTTGCCATAACTGACCTAACAGAAATCATAAAATGTCAATTCCTATCAAAAAAAATTCCTATAAAACATAGGAATAAGTAGTTTTCTTTAAAATGATAAGCAGGATCTATCTAAAAGCACCAGCAAGTATTATTTATAATGGGGAGAAGTTAGGCACATTCCCAATAACATCAGGGATGAAACAAGAATATTCATTATTGGCACTAGAAATGTTGACTTTAGAAATAAGAAAAGAAAAAACAAATTAAGGCAATTACAATAGGCAATGAGGAGATAAAATTAACACTCTTTGCAGAAGATATGATGGTATTCTTAGAAAATACTAGAGAATATCCAAAAATCTACTTGATACTAACAGCTTTAGAAAAGTTGCAGGATATAAAATAAACTGACACAAATTATCAGCATTTCTATGTGTTGCTACCAAAACACAGTAGCAAGAGATAGAAAGAGAAATTCTATTCAAGATAGCTGTACACAAAATAACATATATGAGTGTCTATCTGTCAAGACAAACCCGGAATTATATGGATATTATTACAAAACTTTTCTCACAAAAATAAATTCAGAATTGAGGCAGCTAGGTGGCGCAGTGGATACATTACCAGCCCTGAAGTCAGGGGGACCTGAGTTCAAATCTCACTTAGACACTTAACATTTCCTAGTTGTGTGACCCTAGGCAAGTCAATTAAACCCAATTGTCTCAGCAAAATAAATAAATGAAAAATAAAGTCATAACTAAACAATTGGAAAAATATCAATTGCTTATCAGTAGGTCAAGTTAATATAATTTTTAAAAAATCAATTCTACCTAAATTGTTCTACTTATTGCTGGTAAACAAATTACTAGCCTTAAAAATGGAAAGGATAAGCTTATGATTAATGAAGAAGAAATTAGAGTATTAATTAGGAGCCATTTATTAGAAGTCAATTTAAATATGAAGGAGCTGCAATCAGGATTACCTAAGACCTAGCAGCTTCCAATTTAAAGATTTGAAGGGCCTAAAATTTGGTATTACAAAGGGCATGAGAGTTTGGATAACAGCCAAGAATCAATTATTCAACAAAATGAAGCATTACCTCTTGGGAGAAAAGATGGAAATTCAATGAAATAGGTGAATTTCATTTATTTTTGATGTAAAGACTAGAGCTAAACAGAAAATTTGATCTTCAAATACAGAACTCAAGTGAAGCATAAAAAGCTTAAAAGGAAAGGAAAAAAACCTATAGTTCTAAAAGTTTAAGATATGAGAAGATGATATGTTCAACTCTTGAGAACTTTATCATTATCAGATGTCTAATTATATGGTGTAGGTATAATTTAACTTTATTGTGATGATTTAAAAAAAGAAATTAGGGTGGAAAAGAAATTGTACTGGAAGAAGAGAAATGGGAATGTAAAATGGGGCAAAACATCACATAAAGAGGCAAAAAATGATTTATTACAATTGAGGGAAAGAAGGAAGGGGGATGAGCATTGTGTGAACCTTAATTTCATAGGATTTGTCTCAAAGAGAGAAAGCCATTAAATATGTAATTTGATAGAGAAACTTGTATCACCCTACAGGGAAACAGAAGAGGGAAGGGGAAAGAAAAGGAGAAGGCTAATAGAGTAAAATTTAAAATAAGAAAGCTATTAAACTAAAAAACAAAACCATGTGTTGGTTTTATAAAAAAAAAAAAAAAAGATTAATCTTAATTAATTTGATTAGAAAAAGGAAAAAAGAAAATGAAATTATTAGTACAAAAATTAAGAGTGAACTTTCCACCCATGAAGAGCAAATTAGCATAATAATTAGGAGGTAATTTGCCCAACTGTATGCCAATCCATTTAAAATGAAATGGGTGAAAAATTAGATTGCCCAAATTAACAGAGAAGGAAATAAATTATTTAAATAATCCAAGTGCAGGGGAAAAAAAAAAAAAAGTTGAACAAGTTGTTAATCAACTTCCTAACTTCCTAAGAAAACCTCTCCAGGGGCAGATGTATTCACATGTGAATTCTATCAAATATTTAAAGAACAAATAACTCCCATACAATTCATACTATTTGGAAAATAGGCAAAGAAGGAATCTTATGAAATCCCTTTTATGACAGAGATACTGTGCTGAAATCTAAACCAAGTAAGGTCAAACCAGATAAAGAAAATTATAGGTCAATGTATCTAATAAATATTGATTATAAAATCTTAAAAACACATTAGTAAAGAAATTACAAGGAGCTATCCCCCAGATAATACACCATGACCAAGAAACATTTATACTAGGAATGCAGGGCTGGTTTAATATTAGGAAAACTAGTAACATAATTGATGATATCAATAACCAAACTAAAAGAAATCATATATCTAACTCAATAGATGGAGGAAAAGCATTTGACAAAATCCAACATATATTCCTATTAAAAACATTAAAGAGCATATAAATAAATGGAATTTTTCTTTAACAATCAGAAGCAACTATTTGAAATTATTAGCAAGCATCATATGTAGTGGGGATAAACTGGAATTCTTAATAAGATTGGTGTGAAACAGAGTGCTCACTGTTAACATTACTATTCAATATTGTATTCAAAATGTTAGCTTTAGCAAGAAAATAAATTTTTAAAATTAGAGTGGGTAAAGAATAAACAAAATTGTAACTCTTTGTAGACTGTATAATGGTATACTTAAATCCTAGAGAAACAACAAAAAACTACTAGAAATAATTCACAACTTTAGCAAAGTTGCAGTATACAAATTACATCCACATAAATCATCAGCATTCTATATGTTACCAACGAAGCCCAGCAGCAAGGTATATAAAGACAAATTCCATTTAAAATAACTATAGATAACATAATAAAGTATTTGGTAGTCAACTTGCCAAGACAAAGTGAGAAGGTATATGAACACAATTACAATACACTTTCCACTCAAATAAAGTCACATTTAACCATTGGGAAGAATATCAAGTGCTTATGGGTATTCCAAGTTAATATAATAAAAATGACAATACTACCTGAATCAATCTACTTATTCAGTGCCAAACAAATCAAATCCCCAAGAAATTACTTTACAGAGCTAGGAAAAAATGACTGAGTTCATCTGGAAGAACAATAAGTCAGGAATTTCAAGGTGATTATTGAAAATATGCAAGATTCTCTAGCTATAGCAGGCCTAATGTTATATTGTGCAGCAGTGGTCATCAAAACCATTTGGTACTGAATAAGAAATAGAGCTGCCAATCAGTGGAATAGATTAGGTACAGAAGACGCAATAGTCAATGACTATAGTAATCTGGAGTTTGATAAACCCAACGACCCTAGCTTCTGGAATAAGAACTTACTATTGTTGGAAAATTTGGAAATTAGTTTGACAGAAACAAGGCATTGACCCCCACCTAAAACCTTGTATCAAGACAAGTTTGAAATGGGTTCATAATTTAGACATACTGATACCATTAGTAAATTAGAAGAACAAAGTCCACCTGTCAGATCTGTGGAGAAGAAAGAACTTTTTGTCACAAGAAGAATTAGAATATATTGAAGAATGCATAATGGATAATTATCATTATATTAAGTTAAAAAGATTTTGTACAAAGAAACCCAATGCAGACAAAATTAAAAGGGAAGCAATAAACCGGGGAAAAAATTTACATTAAGGGCTCTGAGAAAGGCCTCATTTCTAAAATATATAGAGAATTGATTCAAATTTATAAGAATGCAAGCCATTCTCCAATTGATAAATCATCAAAGGATATTAACACTCAATTTTCCGATGAAGAAATTAAAATCATTTCTAGTCATATGAGAAATGCTCTAAATCACTATGATCTGAGATATAAGACATTCTAAGACAACTCTGAGGTATCACTACACACCTCTCTGATTGGCTATGATGACAAGAAAAGATACTGATGAATGTTGGAGAGGATGTGCAAAAATTGGGACACTAATTCATTGTTGTTAGAGTTGTGAACTGATCCAACCATGCTGGAGAGCAATAAGGAACTATAACAAAAGGGCTATTAAATTGTGCATGAAGAATGAGAGTGAAGTGAGTAGAGCCAAGAGAACATGGTTCATAGCAACAAAGACTATATGATGACAAATTCTGATGGACATAATTCTTTTCAAATTTTTGTTGTTGTTTGTTTGCATTTTCTTTTCTTTCTCATTTTTCTTTTTTGATCTGATTTTTCTTTTGCAAGATGATGTGAAAATATGTATGGAAGAATGGCACTTTTAACATATATTGAATTAGTTGCTGTGTATAGGAAGGAGTAGAAGGAAGAGAAGAAAAAAATTTGGAACACAAGGTTTTGTAAGGGTGACTTGAAAAGTATGCATATGTTTTGAAAATAAAAAGTTTTTTTTTTTTTTAAATCAATGTACAGGTATAACCAAAAAACGTTTTTACATGGAACTGAGGAAAATAAAAAAAAAAAATTTAAATAATAAATAATTTAAGTATAATCTTAAACTCAGAAGACCAGTTAATCTAACATGTTATTATTCCTTGGTTTTTATTACCACTTACAACCAAGCTTGTTAATAAATCACACAACTATCTTGCCAGAAATATGTGTTGCTTTCTCTAAAGAGTCCTAAACCATGGTGAAGTGTTTCTGTCATGTCTTATATTATCTAACTAGGGCCATGCATAATCTTTGTTCTTGAAGGTAACAGCAATATAATCTATTACTTTTACAGGATTTATTTAACAAACAGAAAATACAATGAGTATTAATGATAACAAATCTGTTTAAATATCAAGGAAAATTATCATTTGAAAAGTTATTTTCATCACTTTAAACTAAAGTTTTACTTTTCTTCTCTATGCTTTATTTCTTCACCTAATCAATAACAAATTCTTTAGCACTTACTATGTGAATGACACTGTGCTAAATGTGTTGTCATCCTTTCTTTTCTACTGTAAAAATATTGCTTCTTCACCCTACTTAACAACAAGTATTTTAATGGTATTTTATTTTTTCCTAATTACATGTCAATACATTTTTTAGCATTTAGTTTTTCAAAATTTTTAATTCCAAATTTTTTTTCTTTCTCCTTCCTTTCCCTCTTCCTAAAATAGCAGGCAATTTGATATAGGTTACACATGTGCTATCATGTAAAACATTTCCATATTAGTCACACTTGTAAAAGAAGAAACAGGTCAAAAGAAAAAAAAATAGGAAAAAGAATAAAATAAAAGAAAAAAGTATGCTTTGGTTTACATACAGAGTGTATAAGTTCTTTATCAGGGTATAGATAGCATGTTCCCTCATAAGTCCTTTGTATTAATGTTGGATCATTGTATTGCAGAAAAGAGATGAATCATTCATAGTTGATTATCACACAATGTTGCTGATGTTAGGTTCAATGATTTCCTGAGTTGGCTTGCTTCACTTTGCACCTGTCTATACAAGTCTTTCTATTTTTTTTTAAATCTACCCCTTTATCCTTTCTTGTTGCACAATAATATACTTTTACATTGATATACTACAGTTTATTCAGTCATTCTCAAATTGAGGGGCATCCCCTCAATTTTCAATATTTTAACACCACAAAAAAGCTGCCATAAGTTTTTTGGTCTTGATAGATTCTTTCCCTTTTTAGTCACCCCTTTTTATCTACAGACCTAGTCCTGTTCTTTCTGGTTCTAAGAGTATGAAAAGTTTGATTACCATATGGGCATAGTTCCAAATTGCTCTCCAGATTGGTTGGATCACTTCACAACTCCACCAACACTGCATTCTAACATTTATCATTTTTCATATTTTTCATCTTAGTCAATATGGTAGGTATGAGGTAGTATATCTGAGTTGTTTAAACTTGAACTGTTCTAATCAAAAGTGATTCAGGCTACTTCTCCATATACCTATAGATTGCTCTGATTTCTTCAACTGAAAAATGTTTTTAATATATATTTTGACTATTTATCAGTGATGTAGTGGCTTATATTATTATAAATTTGACTCAGTACTCTATATATTAGAGAAATAAGACCTTTAGCAAAACCCTCTGTAAAGATTTTCTTCTCATTATTCTATTGTTTTCTTTATGCAAAAGCTTTTTAACAAAATTAAAATTATCTTATATTTCACAATACTATCTCACTCTTGAAGAAAGTCTTTTATTTTATTGAGTTACCAGTTTCCCTTGAAGTATTATGCTTAATTTCACTGGGTAGGAGAGTCTTTGTTGTGGTCTTAGTATCTGGAATATCATTTTCCATTACCTCCAATTCTTTAATATTGCAATATATTTTTCCTTGATCTGATAGCTTTGAAATCTGCTATAATGTTCTTGGAATTGTAATTTCATAATCTCTTTCCTGAGGTTATCAGTGGTTAATTTTAATGCCTATTTTGCCCTATGTCTTGAGGAGATAAGGACAGTTTTCCTTGATAATGTCTTAAAATATTTCCCCTAAGTTCTTCTTTTGAACTATGGATTTCAATATGATCTCAGTTCAGTGATTCTCACGTTATTTCTCCAAGATCCATTTTCCAGGTCAGTTGTTTACATTTTTTTCTATTTTTTCATTCTTTTTAAATTTATTTGATTGGTTTTTGCTATATCATAGAGTTATTGGGTTCAGTTTGACCAATTCTACCATTCGTTTGAAAAATTCTGTTTCTTGTTGAGAGCATAAAGTATTTGGGAATTCATCTACCAAAGAATAGTCAGGAATTATATGAGAAAAATTATGAAACACTTGCCACAAAAATAAAGTCAGATTTAAATAATTGGAAAGACATTCAGTGCTCTTGGATAGGCTGAGCAAATATAATAAAGATGACAATACTCCCCAAACTAATCTATTTATTTAGTGCTATACCAATCAGACTTCTAAGAAACTATTTTAATGACCTAGAAAAAATAGCAACAAAATTCATATGGAAGAATAAAAGGTCGAGAATTGCAAGGGAACTAATGAAAAAAAAGTCAGAGGAAGGTGGTCTAAGTTTACCTGATCTAAAGCTATATTATATAGCAGCAGTCACCAAAACCATTTGGTACTGGCTAAGAAATAGAACCGTAGATCAGTGGAACAGATTAGATACAAAGGACAAAAAAGGGTACATCTATAGCAATCTAGTCTTTGACAAACCAACATTAGGGATAAAAATTCATTATTTGGAAAAAACTGTTGGGAAAACTGGAAATTAGTATGGCAGAAATTAGATATGGATCCACACTTAACACCATATACCAAGATAAGATCAAAATGTAAATAGATTAGAGGAACAGAGAATAGTCTACCTCTCAGACCTGTGGAGGAAGAAGGAATTTATGACCAAAGGAGAACTAGAGATCATTATCGATCACAAAATAGAAGATTTTGATTACATCAAACTAAAAAGTTTCTGTACAACAAAACTAATGCAAACAAGATTAGAAGGGAAGTAACAAATTGGGAAAATATTTTTAAAGTTAAAGGTTTTGATAAAGGTCTCATTTCCAAAATATATAGAGAATTGATCCTAATTTATAAGAAATCAAACAATTCTCCAGTTGATAAATGGTCAAAGGATATGAACAAACAATTATCAGATGATGAAATTGAAATTATATCCACTTATATGAAAGAGTGTTCCAAATCACTACTGATCAGAAAAATGCAAATTAAGACAATTCTGAGATACCACTACACACCTGTCAGATTGGCTAAGATGACAGGAACAAATAATGATGAATGTTGGAGGGAATGTGGGAAAACTGGGACACTAATACATTGTTGATGGAGTTGTGAAAGAATCTGGCCATTCTGGAGAGCAATTTGGAACTATGCCCAAAAAGTTATCAAACTGTGCATACTCTTTGATCCAGCATTGCTGCTATTGGGCTTATATCCCAAAGAAATACTGAGGAGGGGAAAGGGACCTGTATGTGCCAAAATGTTTGTGGCAGCTCTTTTCATAGTGGCTAGAAACTAGAAGATGAATGGATGACCATCAATTGGAGAATGGTTGGGTAAATTATGGCATATGAAGGTTATGGAATATTATTGCTCTGTAAGAAATGACCAGCAGGAGGAATACAGAGAGGCTTGGAGAGACTTACATCAACTGATGCTGAGTGAAAGGAATAGAACCAGAAGATCTCTGTACACTTCAATGTTGTATGAAGATGTATTCTGATAGAAGTGAATATCTTCAACATAAAGATCCAATTCACTTCCAGTTGATCAATGATGGACAGAAACAACTACACCCAGAGAAGGAACACTGGGAATTGAATGTAAATTGTTAGCACTACTGTCTATCTACCCAGGTTACTTATACCTTCAGAATCTAATATTTAATTTGCAACAAGAAAATGGTTTTTACACACATATATTGTATCTAGGTTATATTGTAACATATGTAAAATGTATGGGATTGCCTGTCATCGGGGGGAGGGAGTAAAGGGAGGGAGGGGATAATTTGGAAAAATGAATACAAGGGATAATATTATTTTAAAAAAATACTCATGCATATATACTGTGGAAAAATTATAAATAAAATTTTTTTAAAAAGAAAAGAAAAATTATATTTCTAAGCAGTTCTTTTCCTTTTTCAGGCTCTTCTTTGGAAAATCCTTTCACACCACTCTCATTTCTTTTTACAAATTGCTTCTACCTTTCTTATATGATTCTTAAACTTTTTTTGATCTCCTCCCTGAGTTCTATCTAGACTTGATACCACTCTCCATTTTTTTCTTGGTACTCTGCCCATAAGAGTTTTGACATTGCTGTCCTTTTCTGCATTTTAATAACTTGGTAGGTCAGATTATTCCTTTGCTATTTTTTGCTCATCTTTTTTGGCTCATCTCAAACCTTTTCTGCTGATATTCCAAGTTTCTTGGGCTAAGATTATTTTACCTCATCTTTTTGCTAGTTCTGCTGTTCTGTGTATTGGAAAGGCAATGGAAAGACATTCATTAATTTTTTAAAAATAATTTCAATGTTAGCTTATCTCACAAGCCTTTGTGCTATCCTTCTATAGGTTTTACTTAGAAAGTTCTTAATAACTGATTGACTGCTATATTTACTTGGACAGGTTCCAACCATTCCATCTGAATCATTTCAGGAAATTAGAAGATAGTGCTAATAAAGTTTGGTGTTTGTATGACCCTTTTGTATTAAATGAATATTTTAATTGATATATTTTCATTTTATTGTCATTTAAAACTTTAAAATTTTATTAAAATTAAAATTTGAAACTTTAAAAAATAATAATACATTAGAGGCAAGACTCCTTTCTTTTACTACTCCAATTATACCTCCCCCTATCTTCCATTGGTTTCATTCTCTTCTTTTATGCCTTCCATTCTTGTTGTGAGACCAAAGAAAATATGATGCCTTCATTGTTCATTTATGGACATGGTGGAATTGAATTATAGTTTCTTCTTTTTACTAATCTCCTATCTCCCAATTCACAAAATTCCCCAATATATTATTCTTCTCAAAGAACATACACAAAAGGACTCTTCCTACTTTCATCTTCAAATTCTTTATTTTCCTTAAATATTTACTCCCTTAGGGTTTTTTGACCTATCATAATCTCTCTCTCTCTCTCTCTCTCTCTCTCTCTCTCTCTCTCTCTCTCTCTCTCTCAATCTCTCTCTTTCTCTTTCTCTCTCTTCTCTCTCTTTCTATCATACATACATACATACACACACCCCCTACACATAATAATCTATAAATAATTGTAACCTAATTGAATTACTTCTTCTTTTCTAAGAAATTGGTTTCTTCTTAGAGGTTTCATGTTTATTTTTCATTGACTATTATGATCAATCTGTCAGAATATGATATTGTGGGTTCCACTTGGAGCTTCTTTGTTTTTCATTTATATTTAAATATCCCTATAGTCCTTTTCTTTTTCTCAAGACAACAAAGTAAGTTTCCATTATATGAATTAGCTATATGAATTAGCATTCCTTCATATTTGAAGGTCTTTCTCCTATGTATATATAAAATATGCTATTTGTTATTGAGTTGTGGGGGGGAAATGCTATTATACTTTCAAATATGTTTTATTTTAAATTTGACAATGATTTGTGGCTTAGATAGCTCAGTTTTTGTTATTTATATTGAAAAGTCCTTCCTAAGCAGTTTTGTTATATTATTTCCTGAAGTATAATCTCATATACATTTATATATATGTATGTATATATATCTTCAATGAGACATACAATTTGAAAAGAGCATCAGAGTTTCAGACTGTCCCTGTAAGCCAAAAGTCCCAGAAGGAGAGACCCAGAGAGTCAGGCATTGAAGTAGTAGATTGGTTTGTATTGAACTACCTCTAGAGTGCAAAATGAATTAGAAGTAAGGAATGCACACTGAGTAGCAACTCTAGACATTTTAGTTCTCCTGAGTTATTTTATTAGTGTGTTTACGTTGGGCACTTTACTATATTCTTATTTTTTGATTGAGCTGTAATTACTTTAAAGATGACACAAATTCCCTTTTTTCTAATTTTGGGGTGTGGCAGAGGTTTGTGAAGAAACAACTACTTAACCATCTTGCCAGTGCCATAATCATATGCTCTTCAAATTAAACTTATTTGCTGATGTGAAGTTTCCAAGTCATTTAGTTTGTGCTGATTTATTTTTCTACACTGCTTTTGATAAGTCTCCCACTTAATACCACCACCTGCCTACTGTGAAATTATTAGAATCCCAGACTCATGCTAATAGTGTGTTCATATATACTAAAAATATTTTAAAAGTTCTAGCAGTGACCACTGAAAATCTTGAGGTTACAAAATCTATATTGTTTTCATTGGTGTATTCTATTTTACAATCTAATAAGATACTTGGGCAGAGATCAAAGAATGCATAAGTATAATTTTGTGTATGTATGTGTGTGTGTGTGTGTGTTTCTTAGAATTGGGTTTTCTTAGAACTAACTTCATCCTATCCCCTATCCTAGCAGTAAATATAACTTGCCTCAGCCCTCTTAAATTGCTAGTTTTTTGATGGACATCAATTTATTGCTTCATAATTTGTATAATCATCTAATTGTTTAATAAGAGGACACCCTATTAAATTAATTATCCATGATTAATTTTCTTAATTATCTACAATATATACTAATTGGCTAACTCTCTGAGTTTCAACTTTAGCCTGATTTATAGTAAAAAGATTTGGCATCTTTCTGGCTGTTGCACTCTTTAAAAATGGATACCCCATGGCCTAAGTCTAGATGTTTGATTGCTTTCTTGGCAATGTTTCTAATAAGATGACATAATGTTTTCATATTTGCCCTGATCAGATGCTTTACTTTGCAATAATTTCTATGCAGACCATACCATATTGACATTAATAGAAAACCCAATGCATTATTTTAGTACCAAAAGAAATGTAGATAAAAAAGTCAAGGCTTTTCTGTCTGTCTGTCTTTTAACAGACTGAATAATACTTTATAATGTCTTTTAGCCTTATAGCTTTGACCATATTATCTTTTTCACTTTCACTAAGTACAGAGAAGGAAGACAAATGGAAATGAAATCATCTATTGGGAAGGACTATATTTGAATGCAACAAATTTTAGTATTAATTTACTTTGTGTGTATCAGAGAGAGAAAGAGCTAGAAACAGAGGCATAGAGAAAAAGATGAAATACTGAGATAGACAGAATTAGAGACAGAAGCAAAGAAGGAATTCGAGAGACAAAGGCAGAGAAAGGATGTGAAAGAGAAAGGGAAAGAGATAGAAAAAAAAAGAAAGGAGAGTTTGAAAGGGAGAGAGTAAAATGCAAAGAATGAGAGACAAAGAGTCAAAGTTAGAGAAAGCAAGACAGACAAAGATATAAAAAAGAGTAAAAAAGAAAGATAGATTTTGAAAGCGTCTCAGTGGCCTTTTAACATCTCTATCAGATTACAAGAATAGTTGATGTGTATATATTTATATGTATATAATTTTACAGTTTTCAAAAATACTACATGTGTTTTATGTTATTTGAAGCTCTCAAATACCTTGTAAGGTAATGTTTTTAGATAAGGAAAGTAAGGCACAAAGAGTTTAAAACACTTGCCCGTGGTCCCACAGTAAATGTCCAAGGTGAAATTCAAATTCAGGCCTACTTAAATCCAGTTGCAATACTCTATGAAGATATTAGACCAGTCTGGATTATAACTGTATGTTATTCATTTCTTGACTGAATCTCCCAGATTGGCTTTATCATATTTTTTAACTTAACTAACTTTTGGACAACAATAGTTCTAAATTCATCACCTCCACTACTTTTAAGCAATCCAATAATCTCATTGATTAAAATGAAGAGAAATAATGCCTGCCTTTCTAGTCATGTGGAAGAATGCATAGAAGAAATAATATATATTAATAACTGAGCTTTTGAATGAAAGACACTAGGCATATTCAACTTCTTTTTATTGCATCAAAAATAATTTTTGAGTTGACTAAGAATAAATCTGTTGGCATCATAGTTATGTTTTTCTCATTATTCACTGAATAAATGTAATTACTTTAATAATATGCACACAATTTGAATGTTAATGTTAATAGAAAAATGGTAGATCTAAATTTAATAATTTATGTTGTTGTCTGACAAGAACATAGGTCAACATTATTTATATGTCATATCATTTAATGATTTAGAGTTTAAAAAGCTGCAATTGCAAAATGTCTCTGTTTTTTTATAGACATGTTATAATTAGAGTTTTGGGAATTGGAGAGAACAAGTCTGGCCAAGAAGGCAGAGGTTTTGAGTTCAGGAAGAATGAAAATATTAAGTCAGACTAAGAAAACAAAATTACCTATTGATTGGCAGGATGCTTTACAAGAGAACACGCAAGAGGGAATTTCTTCTCTTTAAATAATTCTAGCTGACTATTTGGTTGATTCAGTTTTCTAAAGTTGTTAGATGCTTCATTCATCCTATAATCTGCTTTCTTTGGTTAGCTCTGGACAAGTAGATCTCAGACCTGGAACTAAGTTCTATTTTTCAGGAGGAAAATATGTGAACAAGGCTTGGAAAAGAAAAATCAGACACAAAGTAAAATTATCTGATTCCCTATAGTTTTTACTCATAATCAAGATTGAATAACAAGGCAGTTTATAATCTAATATTATTACTGTAATTTGTAATCCCTTTGAATCTTACAGAATTTAGTAATAAATCCCTTAGCATTATATTAGATTAAATTTATATTTTCTAGCAGCATCTAGTAACAAATATCTTAGAAGGGAAAAATACTATAAAGAAAAGTTATTTCTATGGACCCAAGCAAGGAAGAAATGTGAAATGCCTGTAATCTGACTGTGTGGTGCTAAGCTTGGTAGTTTGGAACTCATTCCAGAAAGCTTGGGTAGCAGTAGTTTAAAAAAAAAATTGAGAAGAATACCAGAAAGGAAGATCCTGGGATTAGCTAGCAAAAACAATGGGAATGGGGAGGGCAGAGGTTTGCAATGCATTATGGCTCTATGACTTCACAGGCTATCTGACCACTAGTAGAGAGAAATCCTGGAACTAAGCGTTCATGTTTATTAAGCTTCCTTGAGCTGATAAACCATTTTAAGCATTTGCTTACTTATGCCATGTATTATACTGTCCTAATAGAATTTCCCTTACAAATGAACACTGTGCTTATTAAAGTTCATTTTAACACCTTGTAGTTATTACTGTATGACTAGTACTAGACTAAGCATTGTAGAGGGAATACAGAAAGAATAAAGATGTATGTTCCTAGTCTCTGAGGAACTGATCTTCTGCTTTTGGGAAAACTAGATGTATATAATCACAGCAACCAAAGAAAAATGTATACAAAACTGTGAAATTCCTTGATATAGACTGGAGACTTAACTTGAGTAGGAGAATCATTTGTTAAGGGTAAAGATAAAGTCTTTTTGACATCGGATTTTTTAAATGCAACTTACAGGCTATTGTAGAGTTGAATGGCTTGAGTTTTTTGTATTAAAGAAGACAGGAAAATTAATGGAATGCTTTGAACTTTGCAAACTTGAAATTAATTTTTTTTTCATGGAACACAAACATTTCATAGTACAGAAAGATAAAAAGAAAAAAAAATAAGCCTTTGTTAAAGCCATAAACAGCTCATATAAATCAGAGGTTATAATCTTGTGCTATGCATAAGCAAAGGGAATGCCTACACTGATAAAATTGCATGTCCTTCTAATGTTCAAAGTATCAAATCAAAATTAATCACAGAACACACACATTGAACACTAGTTTTGTAATGACAAGATAATCATGTGGGGAAAATGCGTGTCTAATGTTATAAAAATAATATAGAGGATTTTAAAAATAAGATAATTCCCTATGGTGTTTAATTCAATATCAAGATTAAATAACAAGGCAACTATAAATTATACCTTTCTCTTTAATTTGTAACTCTAAATCCTTTTGTATTTTATAATATTTAGTAATAAGTCCCTTAGCAGATTATATTTAGATTTTCCTATACTAATTAGTAAAAAAATCTCTTAGAAGGTGAAAAAGAAAAGTTATTTCCATGGACTTAAATATAATTAACTTACTGACATATAATAGCATGGATTCATAGAAGCTCAGTACTTAAATGAACATTCACAAAAGAAATGAAAGTTTATACAAAAAAAGGTGGAACTTCCAGGGGTGGAGCCAAGATAGCAGAGTGAAGGCAGAATGCTGTTCAAGCTCTCCTGGTTTCCTTCAAAAACCATATTAAATCAAGCTTCTGAACAAAGTCTGATGGAATGTAAAAATTCTCAAGATCAAGGTAGATTGGAAGGTTAGTTAGAGTAAAAAGTGTGTAGAGCCCAGTTCAGACAGAGTCTGAGAAAGCCAGTGAGAGGGTCTTAATCACAACAAATCAGCACCTGAAAACCCCCTCTGTCCATGCCTGGATCAGTATAGAAGCAGACTAATGGGACAGCCTCCAGTCCCAGTTCAGAAGGCAAATTCTGGGAAACTAGTCTGTTTCCTAGAAAGAGCAGGCAAAGCTATGCCTTGCAAACACAAGAAGCTCCTACACTCAAAGCCAAGGTTCAGAGTACACAGGAAGCTTGGGATAGTGCTCCCTTTACCCCAGGAGAAGAGCTCAACTATGAAAGTCACAAAAGAGGAAATACAAAAAGAGAAAGAAAATGAGCAAGAACAAGAAAGAACCTTAACCATAGAAATCTACTAACGGAACAAGGAATATCAAAACACCAACTTAGACTAGGACAAAATGTTTACTGGAAATCTCAGAGTGATAGAACTTGGTCTCAAACCCAGTGTAGCTTCTTGGAAATGATTATAAAAGACTCTAAAATGAAAAGAAGAGAAATAGAAAAAAATGAGAAAAGAAATAAGAGGTATGCAAAAGAGAGTTAACAGCTTGGAAAAGGAACTCGTTTCCTATTATTGTTTTGTAAGAAATGACCAGCAGGATGACTTCAGAATGGCCTGGAGAGACTTACCTAAACTGATGTTAAATGAAATGAGCAGGACCAGGATATCATTATACACTTCAACAACAAAACTATATGATGATCAATTCTGATGGACATGGCCATCTTCAACAATGAGATGAACCAAATCAGTTCCACTAGAGCAGTAATGAACTGAACCAGATACACCCAGCGGGAGAACTCTGGGAGATGAGTATGAACCACTACATAGAATTCCCAATCCCTCTATTTTTGTACACCTGCATTTTGGATTTCCTTCACAGGCTAATTGTACACTATTTCAAAGTCTGATTCTTCTTGTGCAGCAAAATAACTGTATGGACATGTATACATATATTGTATCTAACCTATATTTTAACATATTTAACATGTATTAGTCTACCTGCCATCTGGGGGAGGTGGTGGAGGGAAAGAGAGGAAAAATTGGAACAAAAGGTTTTGCAACTCTGTCAATACTGATAAATTACCCATGCATATATCTTATAAATAAAAAGCTATAATAAAAAATAAAATAAAAATAATCCTTAAAAAATACAATAGCAAAATGAAAAAAAAAATCCACTAAAGAAACCAATACCATCAAAGGTAGAATTAAACAAATGGAAGAAGAGATACAAAAGCTAACTAAAGAAAATTGCACATTAAAAACTAGAACAAAGCAAATAGAAGCAATGTCTCTATGAAACCTCAACAATTAGTCAAACAAATTAAAAGAATGAAAAATGGAAGAAAATGTAAAATATTACATTGGAAAAACAACTGAGCTGGAAAATACACCCAGAAGAGATGATGTAAAAATTATTTGTCTATCTGAAAGACATGACCAAAAGAAAAAGAGACTGGATAGCATTCTTCAAGAACTCATCAAGCTTTGATATTTTAGAAAAAGAAGAGAATTACTCATTGAAAGAATCCAATGATCACCTCTGGAAAGAGATCACACAAAGAAAAACCCAAGGAACATTGCTGCAAAATTCCAGAACATTAACCTTAAGGAAAAAATAATGTAAGCTGCCAAACAAAAACAATTCAAGTTATCAAGGAACAGCAGTCACTATTATCTAGGACTGGGCAGTATCTACAATAAAGGATACAAGGATACATGTCCATAGGGTGTCGTTGTGAATGGACTCTGATGTGATGATATCAAAGAAAAATACATTAAGGGAAAAGTATTGTACTGGGAGAAAAGGAAAATAGTGGTATAATGGGACAAATTCAATCATATGAATAGGCAAGAAGCCTATTATAATAGAGGGAATGAAAGGAGGGGGATAAGCATTGTCTGAAGCATGAATTCCATCAGTTTTAACTCAAAGGTCAAGTAACTTAATCATTCAATTGGGTACAGAAATTGATTTAACTCTACAAAGAAGTAGAAGGAGAAAGAGGAAAGGAAGAAAGGGGCTGAATAAAAGGAAAGGCAGAAACACTGGAAGAAAAAAGTTAAGAGAAGGGGGATGGTGAGATAGAAGATAGGTCAGTTAGTAAGTAGGATGGGTTAAAAAACAAAACACTGCTAAGAAGGAGCATTATGGAAAGAAAGAACAAAAGTATATACAGGGTAGAAAATAAGATGAAAGGAAATACAGGGCTGATTATCATAGCCATGAATGTGAATGGGAAAAACTCTCCTATAAAACTGAAATAGCAGAGTGGATTAAAACACAGAATCCTACAATATGTTAGTTACAAGAAACATTTGACACAGAATAATACATACAGAGTAAAGGGAAAAGGCTAGAACAATTTTTTTATGCATCAGCTGAAACAAAAAAGCAAGGGTAGCAATTCTCAAATCAGATAAAGTAAAAATAAAAATATATCTAATTAAAAGACATAATGAAGGAAATACATCTTGTTAAAAGGAACTTTAAACAATGAAGTAGTAATGATAATAAATGGGTATATATATATATATATATATATATATATATATATATATATATATATATATATATACACCAAATGGTAGAGAATACAAATTCCTAGAGATAGAAATATTATCTTAATAATATTTATTATTACTAATTAATATTATTATATTAATAATATAGGTAATATTAATCCAATTTTAGAAAAAAACAGACAGGAAAATTATATTAGTGGGAAAGCTGAACCATATAACCACAAAATAAATGAGAAAGAAACTAAGGAGATTAATAGCATCTTAGAAAAACTAAATATAATCAACCTTTGGAGAAAATGGAATAGGGACAGAATGTAATACAGCTTTTTCTTGGGAGTATATAAGACTTGCACAAAAACTGACCATGTAATGACATAATAATAATATGCAGAAAGGCAGCAATACTAAATGCTTCCTTTTAAAATAATTATTGATAACACTATGTAACAAAATGCAATAAAGGAAAGATCCTCCAAAAACCAATTGGAAATTAAATAACAAGTCATACAAACAATAATTTCATCCAAGAAAACAATTATAATGATAAAACATACCAAAAGTTGTGGGATACATACAAAGCAATTATTAGGGGAAATTTTATATCTTTACATAGTTACATAAATAAAATACACAAATGGGAGATCTAAAAATTGAACATTTAAATAAAAAAGTTAGGAAAAAGAAAATTAAAACCCTCAATTCAATACCAAAATAAAAAATGTGAAACACAAAGAAGAGATTAACAAAATTGAAACAAAGAAAACTAATAAAAAAATAAATAAAACTAAATGTCAGTTTATGAAAAGCTAGTAAAATAGATAACCAAAGCTTAATTTGATTAGAAAAAAGAAATAAAAATCCAAATTACTAACATCAAAATCAAAATGGGTGAACTTACCGTCAATGAAAAAGTTAATGCAATAAATAGGAGCTAGTTTGCCCAACTATATGGCAGCAAATCAGACAATTCAACCAAAATGGATGAATAGTTACAAAAATATAAATTGCCCAGATTAGCAAAAGAGGAAATAAATCACATAAATAGCCCCATTTTACAAAAAAGAAATTGAACAAGCTATTAATCAACTCCTTAAGAAAAAAATATCTAGAGCCAGATGAATCTACAAGTAAATTCTACCCAACATTTAAATAACAATCAATTCTAATACTATATTATCTATTTGCTTAACCATTTAAAGAAGGACTCCTGTCAAATCTTTCTATGACATAAATATGCTACTGTCACCTAAACCAGGAAGTACCAAAATAGAGAAAGAAAATTATAGACCAATCTCCCTAATGAAAGTTAATACAAAAATTTTAAATAAAATATTAGAAAAGAGATTATAGCAATTTGTAAGGAGAATAATGCATTATGACCAAGTGGGATTTATACCAGGAATGCAGGACTGGTTCAATATCAGGAAAACTATTGCCATAATTGGCCATATCAATAATAAAACCAACAGAAATATGTGATAACCTCAATAGATAGAGAAAAGGCTTTTGACAAAATATAGCATCAATTTACATTAAAAGCACAAGAGAACATAGGAATATGGAGACTTTTCCTTAAAATAATAAGCAGTATCTGTGTAAAACTAATAGTAAGCATTATTTCTCATAGAGAGAAGCTGGACACATTCCCAGTAAGATCAGGGGAGAAACGAGGTTGCCCATTATCACCACTATTATACAATATTGTGCTAGAAATGTTGGCTTTAGCAATAAGAAAAGGAAAAAAAAAGAAATTAAAAGAATCACAACAAGTAATGAGAGATAAAACTAACACCCTTTGCAGATGATATAATGAGATAATCCTAGAAAATCATCCAAAATCTATTTGAAACAATTGACTGTTTTAGCAAAGTTATAGGATATAAAATAAACCCACAGAAATCATCATCATTTCTATATGTTACTGACAAAGCCCAGCACCAAGAAATAGAAAGAGAAAATTTATTTAAAATAACTGTAAACAAACAAAAAAAATGGGGTGTTTACCTACCAAGACAAACCCAGGAATTGATGAACACAATTATAAAACATTCTGTACATAAATGAAGTCATATCTAAACAATGGGAAAATATCAATTGTTCATGGGTAAACTGAGCAAATATAATAAAAATGATAATTCTGCTTAAATTGGTTGCTTGTTCAGTGTAATATTCAAACTGTGGAAAAATAACAAAAAGAATAACAAAATTATTGTGTTGAAGAACAAAAATTTAAGAATATCAAGGGAATTATTTAAAACAAATGGAAAGGATGGTGGCTTAGCAATTCCAGATCTAAAACTATATTGTAAAGCAGCAGTCACCAAAACATTTGGTACTGGCTAAGAAATAGAGCAGTAAATGAGTGGAATAGGCTAGATACACACAACAAAATAATCAATGCCTATAGTAGACTAGTATTTGATAAAACCCCAAACTCCAGTTTCTGGGATAAGAACTCATTATTTCACAAACCCTTCTGGGAAAGCTGGAAAATAATATATCAGAAACTCAGCATCAACCTACATACCGCATACAATAGCAATATAAGGTCAAAATGACTACTTGATTTGGGCACAAAGTGTGATAACAAGCAAATTAGGAGAGAAAGGGACAATTAACCTATCAGATCTTTGAAAAAGAAAGGATTTTCATTTTTTTAAAATTAAAGGTTTTTATTTACAAAACATATACATGGGGTAATTTTTTAACATTAACACTTGCAAAACCTTCTATTTCAAATTTCCACCTTCTTCCCCTTATCCTCTCCCCTAGATGACAGGTTGTCCAATTCATGTTAAATATGTTAAAATATATGTTAAATCAAATATATATATATATATATATACATACATATTTATATTTATCTTCCTGAACAAGAAAAATCAAATCAAGAAGGAAGGAAAAAAAAACTACAAAAGAAAACAAAATGCAAAGAAACAACAGAGAGAGTGAGAATGCTATGTTGTGGTCCACACTCTGTTCCCACAGTACTCTCTCTGGGTGTAAATTTCTCTCTTCTTCTCTGAACAAGTGAAACTATTTTGAATCATCTCATTGTTGAAGAGAGCCATGTCCATCAAAATTGATCATCATACAATCTTCTTGTTGCTGTGTATAATGATCTCCTGATTCTACTCATTTCACTTAGCATCAGTTCATGTAAGTCTCTCCAGGCCTCTCTGAAATTATCCTGCTGGTCATTTCTTACAAAACAATATTATTCCATAACATTCATATACCATAATTTACCCAACCATTCTCCAATTGATGGGCATCCATTCTGTTTCCAGTTTTTGGCCACTACAAAGAGGGCTACCACAAACATTCTTGCGCATACAGATCCCTTTCCCTTCTTTAAGATCTCTTTGGGATATAAGCTCAGTAGTAACACTGCTGGATCAAAGGGTATGCACAGTTTGATAACTTTTTGAGCATAGTTCCAAATTGCTCTCCAGAATGGCTGGATCCATTCATTGTTCCACCAACAATGTACCAGTATCCCAGTTTTTCCACATCCCCGCCAATATTCTTCATTATCTTTTCCTGTCATCTTAGCCAATCTGAGAGATGTATAGTAACATCTCAGAGTTGTCTTAATTTGCATTTCTCTCTTCAATATGATTTAGAGCACCTTTTCATATGACTACATATTATAATTTCGATTTCTTCATCTGAAAATTGTCTGTTCATATCCTTTGACCTTTTATCAATTGGAGAATGACTTGAACTATTATAAATTTGAGTCAATTCTCTGTATTTTTTAGAAATGAGGCTTTTATCAGAACCTTTGAATGTAAAAATGTTTTTCATTTATAAGAATTCAAGTCTTTTCCCAGTTCAGAAATGGTCAAAGGATATGAATAGACAATTTTCAGATGACAAAATTAAAACCATCTATGTCATAGAGAAATGCTCTAAATCACTATTTGTTAGAGAATTGCAAATTAAAACAACTCGAGATAATCACCTCACACCTCTCATATTATCTAAAATGACAGAAAAAAGTAATGATAAACATTGGAGGAGATATGGAAAAACTGGGATACTAACATATTGTTGGTGGAGTTATGAAATGATCCAACTGTTCTGGAGAGCCATTAGGAACTATGGCCAAAGGACTATCAACTGTGAATACTCTGATCTAGCAGTGCCACTGGTATCTCAAGGAACTCATAAAAGAGGAAAAGGGCCTTCATGTGATAGCCTACATGTAGCCTTTCTTTTTGTGATAGAAAAGAATTGGAAAATGAGTAGATGCCCATCATCTGTGTAATGGCTTTATACATTGTGGTATATGAAGATAATAGAATCTGATTGTTCAATAAAAATGTTGATTAACCTGACTTTAGAAAGGTATCAAAAGATTTACATGAATTGATACTGAGCAAAACAAAAAGAACCAGGAATACATTGTACACATTAACAGCAAGAATGTGTCATGATCAAATATGAAAGAAATGGTTCTTATCTGGTTCAGTGATCCAAGGCAATCCCAACAAACTTTGAATAGAACACACCATCTGAATCTAGAACTATGGAGATTGAATATGTCAATATATGCCACATTAACTTTTTGTTGTTTTTTTATTCTCTTCCATGGTTTTTCCTTCTTCTTCTGATTTTTCTCTCCCAACTTGATTCATAAAGCAATGTGTATCAAAAATTAATATTTTAAAAAAATTGAAGGAGAGAAAAGGGCCTTGACATTTTAGTTCATGAGTTCAGAGAATTTATGACTCCTAGCTCTTAATCCAGAAGCAAAGGGTACCTGAAGGATCAAAAATACATGAAGATAAAGTGAACTAGCTCAAAGAAATAAATATTTTCTTCAATTTCTAAATATTATAATCAGCTATTTACTAAAATCAAAATTTTTCATTTTCCACCAATGTAATTTTAATAAATTTTCCAGTGTATATAGAAGATAGTGTAAAGGGCTGAAATTCTGAGTTGATGCATTGAAATCACAGAACTGAGCATTTAAGGCTAATTACCGATTGGACAATACTCTATTAGCATATTCTTGGAAAATGGCCCTTCCTACTATTCTGTGCTAGTTCAATCTTTTGGTGTATACAGAGAATTGTGGGAAGGATTAGGGGGTGGAATAAGACAAGCCAGATTCACTTTGGTGGTAGACGAGGAAGAAGAAGGTTGCAGAGATCCTGTGTCCATTCCCTTCACTTCTATCCCTAAAAATCAAGAATAAAGACCAAGAATGTTTGCTTATCCTGATTCTAAGGTATCCAAGGTGCTAACTTGGTCTTCACAAGGTAGAAATTTAGTTATGTAAACAAAGAAAAGCATAAGTGAGTAGAATTACATTTATTTTATTAAAAACATATATGTAACAATAGAAAAAACAAAACAAAAACAAAAAATAAATAAATAAATAAATAAATGAATGAATGAATGAATGAATGAATGAATGAATAAATAAATAAATAAATAAATAAATAAATAAGTAAATAGATAAATAAATAAGTGAGTAGATAGATAGATAGATAGATAGATAGATAGATAAACCAAAACATTAGTTCTGGATTCAAAGGATCCGGGTTGAAATCTTTCCTTTGTACCTTACTACCTAAATGACCTTATTCTATCCCCAGATAGAATTTTCTTCACCTCTAAAATGAGAGAATTAGATGGTCTCTGAGCTCTGGATGGCCTTCCAGTTCTAGATTTATGACTTTTTGTTTGTTTGTTTGACATACATATGTAGGAAATTATTTTTATATCTCGTAGCAGGCACTTGTGTTTCCTATGTAAGAAAACAATTTGGTTACCTATAGAGAATAAAATCTAATAGAAATACATAAATGAAAAATTCTAGAGCAATGTTTCTGATAAATCCTGGGGAAAAAGTAAAGCCTAACTGCTAACTTTTATTTAGAATCATGGGTATTTTGGAACTCAGTGATTAAACTACTGAGTCTTAAGTTAAATGTCTGGAAGGAATCAATAGTTACCTATGCAATACCTTATATAGACAGGATTTCACTCTATTTTGGGCTGGATTGTAAATTTGTTGTATCAACTCAATAAAGTCCTATGCAATTTAATTCAATGCAATTAAATTAAATGGAGTTATAAGAGGGAAACAGAAAATGTTATTGCTCTCAAAAAGTTTAAAGTATAGCAAAGGGATTTCCAGAGTTTATTTGTGACAGTTTTCACAAAGCAAAAAGCACCCTATTTATCAAATACTCCTCTTTCAGTATCTTTCTTTAGATAACAACTTAGCTTTAGTAAACCAACTCCTGCGAAACTCATTGGTTATTGCTGAAAAGGATAATTTTGTTTTATTTAAAAATTTCAGTGTATTTTTACAAGCAGTTATTGCTACCCTATTTGTCTATTAGCAGATGAACTATATAGTAGATGTTGATGTTCAATAAATGAAAATACTGTAATTTGAGAGCATCTGAATTTTGGAAACTATTTGTAGGATGACAGAGCTATAAAGAAAAAGAAAAGCCAAACCAAACCAAATAAACAAACAAAAAAAACATTCTGCATCAACAACAACAATTACAAGTGACTTTGATTATTACAAAAACATTAATTATTCAATTTATATGGTTATTGCTCTCACTGATTCCTGTTATCTCTTTCCTGTTGGGGAGGGAAGAGTTGGACTACTTCTTAAAGTAGGTTGTCCCTCTTCAAAGCTTTCATAAGCACTGATTACTTTTCTTTTTACACTATCATTTTCTACTTAATATAGGAAAGCCTTTTACATATATATATATATATATATATATATATATATATATATATATATATATATATATGTATATATATTATATATATATTATATATATACATATATATATATATGACATATCACTACCAGGGAAAGTATTGTCATTTATTTTTCTTCATATCTGACAGTCTCCACTCAAGGCTCTGCCAAATACGTACATACACACACACACACACACACACACACACACACACACACCCCATCATTACCACCAACAACACATGTGCACACACACATGATAATTTTGGTCATCTATACACTTCAAATCTCTCTCAGTCTGGCTCTCTCACTCTCTGTTACACACAAGTATCCCACCTCACAATAATTTACATTTTCAGTGCTGCCACAAAGTTGTTTTACTTAATTAGTCTTTCACTTTCTGTCTATTCATTCACACCAAATAGTTATTTGCTCTCCTCCACCCTGAAACTCCAATCTATTCTGAGCCACAAATGCTCAGGTTGCTAGACTCCATACAAGCATGGAAAACCCATGTTTTTGACCGAAACAGTGAGCAGAATGATGCCTAAGTTTTCTTAAGATTCTATGTTTGAGAACAGATGCATAAGTGAGTATAGTGAAAATAGAGAAAAGTAGAAGAATGTGAGAGATCTGGTAGAAGTAGAAACAGCTTTTCTTGATAAAAGACTTGATGTACTCCAAAAATTCATAGAAATGGAGGATTCGATTCAAAATTTGTATATATGTAAAACTTGATAATCATGTCACAGAATAAAATGTTGAATTCAGAAGAAGGAGCAGGTTTGAAACAAAATTACATTTTTGCACATGCTGAATATGGAATACTCATAGGATAGCTAAGTGGTGATGACTTTTAAAACATTTTTATTTGAAATTTTAAGTTCCAAATTTTATTTATCCCTCCCTGACTCCTCTCTCCCTCTCTGAGATTATAGGTAACAGGTTATATGTTGCAATTAGCTAAAATATTTCCATATTAGTAATTTTGTACAAGAAGACTCAATAAAATTTTTAAAAAGAAAGGAAGTGAAAAAATAGAATGTTTTAGTCTGTATTCAATCAGTATCACTTCTTTCTCTGGAGATATATAGTATATTTCATAATTAGTTTGTTGAAGTTGTCTTTGGTCATTGTCTAATTGAGAATACTAAATCATTCACAGTTCTTTGTTAAACAATATCGTACCACTTCTCCTGATTTTGTTCACTTTAATACCTATCACTTCATTTAAGTCTTTCCAGGTTTTTCTGAAATCATCTTGTTTGTAATTTCTTATAGCACAATGATATTCCATCATGATTATGTACCAAACCTTTTTTGCCATTCCCTAATAAATGGACATCCCTTCAATTTCCAATTCTTAGCCACCATAAAAAGAGCTTCTATAAATTTTCTCCTTTTTGGAAGTCGTTAAGAAATAGAATTAGCAGTAGTACAGCTGGATCAAAGATTATGCACAGTTTTATAGTCCTTTGGGCATAGTTTCAAATTGTTTGCTAGAATGGTTGGATCAGTTTGCAACTTCATCAATGGTGCATTAATGCCCCAGTTTTTCCATATCCCTTTCAACATCCAATATTTTCCTTTTTCAGGCATATTAACCAATCTGATAAGTATGAATTGGTACCACAGAGTTGTGTTAATTTGCATTTCTCTAATAGTTATATAGAGTATTTTTTTCATATGACTATATAATTAGTTTGATTTCTTTGTCTGAAAACCACTTATTCTGTCCTTTCACCATTTATCAATTGGGGAATGATCTGTATTTTCTAAATTTGCTCAGTTTTCCATGTATTCAAGAAATGAGGCCATTATCAAAGATACTTGTTGCAAAAATTTCCCCAGTTTTCTGTTTTCCTTACTATTTGGGTTAAATTGCTTTTGTTTATTCTATGTTCTAATTCACTATGGATCAGAAACATGAAATTAAGACAATCTGAGGAACTCCTACACACCTGTCAGACTGGTTAAGATGACAGGAAAAAATAATGACAAATGTTGGAGATATAGGCAAACTGACACTAATACATTGTTGGAATTGGGAACTGATCCAACCATTCTGAACAGCAATTTGGAACTATGCCCCAAAGGATTATCAAACTGTGCATACTTTTTGATCCAGGAGTGTCTTAATAGGTCTATATCCCAAAGACATCACAAAAAAGGACTCACATGTACAAAAATATTTGTGGTAACCCTTTTTGTAGTAGAGAAGACATGGAAACTCAGTGGATACTCATCAGTTGGAGAATAGCTGAGAACATTACGGTATATGAATGTTATGGAATATTATTGTTCTAGAAGAAGTGATCATTGGGATGATTTCAGAAGGCCTAGAGAGACTGATGCTGAGTGAAATAAGCAGAATCAAGACAACACTGTACACAGCAATAACAAGATTATGTGATGATCAACTGTGATGGACTTCACTCTTCAACAATGAGGTGAGTCAGGCCAATTCCAATTGATTTGTTATGGAGAGAGCTATCTGTATCCAGGGAGAGGACTATGGGACTGAATGTAGATCAAAGCATTGTATTTTCACCTTTTTTGTTGTTATTTGCTTGTTTTTTGTTTTCATTTTTTTCCTTTTTGATCTGATGTTTTTTTTCTGAGGCATGATAATTGTGAAAATATATATAGAACGGGGCAGCTAGATAGCACAGTGGATAGACCACTGGCCCTGAAGTTAGGAGGACCTAAGTTCAAATCTGGCTTCAGACATTTAACACTTCCTAGCTGTGTGACCCTGGGCAAATACCTTAACCCCAGTTGCCTCAGAAAAAAAGAAAAAAAATACATATATATATATATATATATATATATATATATATATATATATATATATATATATATATATATATATATATATATATATATATATATATATATATATATATATATATATATATATATATATATATATATATATATATATATATATATGAATTATACATGTTAAACATATATTGGATTACTTTTTGTCTAGTGAAGGGGGTGGAGAAAGAAAGGGAGGGAGAAATTTTTGAACACAAGGTTTTGCAAGGATAAATGTTGTAAACTATCATGGCATGTATTTTTAAAATAAAAAGCTACCTATAATATTTAATAGCAGAGCCAATATGGTAGAGTAGAGGCAAGAACCTTTCCAACCTCTTGCTCAAACTGCTTTTGTATTAAATAATGACTAATGACTGTATAAAAAATTAAGAGCATCAGAATACCCAAGACCACACAGTAGAACATTTTCCATTCAAAGACAACTTAGGATGAATGTTGGAGGGGCGGTGGGAAAACTGGGACACTGATGCATTGTTGGTGGAGTTGTGAAAGAATCCAACCATTCTGGAGAGCAATCTGGAACTATGCCCAAAAAGTTATCAAAATGCGCATGCACTTTGATCCAGCAGTGCTACTACTGGGCTTATATCCCAAGGAAATATTAAAGAAGGGAAAGGGACCTGTATGTGCCAAAATGTTTGTGGCAGCCCTTTTCATAGTGGCTAGAAACTGGAAAATGAATGGATGTCCATCAATTGGAGAATGGTTGGGTAAGTTATGGTATATGAATGTTCTGGAATATTATTGTTCTGTAAGAAATGACCAACAGGAGAAATACAGAGAGGCTTGGAGAGACTTACATCAACTAATGCTGAGTGAAACAAGCAGAACTAGGAGATCATTATACACTTCAACAATGATACTGTATGAGGATGTATTCTGATGGACGTGAATATCTTAAACATAGAGAAGAGCTAATCCAATTCCAATTGATCAATGATGGACAGAATCAGCTACATCCAGAAAAGGAACACTGGGAAATGAGTATAAACTGTGAGCACTGTTTTGTTTTGTTTTTCTTCCCAGATTATTTTTAGCTTCCAAATACAATCCTTCCTTTGCAACAACAACAACAACAACAACAACAACAAAAAACAAAACACACACAAAAAAAAAAAAAAAAAAAAAAAGACAACTTAGAAGTTAAGCAGAAAAGATCTGTCAGATTCCCAGGATGGGAATCCTAAAGTAGAATATGCCAGTGCCCCAACCCAGCCTGAACTCAGTGGAATCGGAGCTTGTGCCTTCATTTCCTAATTCTATTACTGCCCCACTACCTTAAATTTGTACATCTCTTAAGCAATCTTTATTTCAGTTTCCTTATCAGCAAGCAATGTTTCTATGCAGGCCATTCCATCTTATTCTTGACCAAAGAGTCCCATATTCTAACCCACTTTACTATTTTTTGTCATAAAGCCTTTGATGTCATTAGGGAAGGAAAAAAAGCTTGCCCCCATTTTATTTTATTGGGCTAATGTAAAAATTGCATGGGGATTCAAAACAGAAGAAAAAGAAATGCACCAATCAATATGCATATTAATGCACATATATTAACATTTTATACACTGAATATGGTATCCTCTGTTAGCTCTACCATAAGGAGAGAATGTACTAACGAGATCAATAACTTCAATTTTGGTCTCTAAACTAAAAGCATTAGATACTGTGCTTTGCTCAGAAAGCAAGGACAAAGTGGTCAAGTTAAATTTACTCCAGTTTCTCTCTTACCCTGCCCCTTCCCACATATGACAATGATAGAAAAGTTAGTGAGAAATATTAATACCCTCATGCTAAACAGTGGTTATTGAGGTGTCTTAATGTCACTCTGAATCTAGCTTTCTGACCCCATTGTGTGAATGTAGGTTTCTATCTGTCTCTCCCTCTTAACAGCTTTAAAAGAAAACATTTCTCACAATGCATTAGACTATTGGTTTAGCTGCTTGAAGCCAAGAATGCATTTAGTCCATTCTTTGTTTTATATGAAGTGCTCTTTTATGTAGCTTCCACACTAATTAAGTTAAATGTGATAATGACAACACATTGATGAAAATGAAGTTAATGGTAATGATGCAATACATTAATGTTGAGAACACCAACCCAGAAAAATTCATTGTTCTACTGTCTGCGAATGGGTTGTATGCCAATTTTGAAATACCAGGAAGATACCTGCCATAATAATCTTATTTTTAAAAATAAATTGATAAAAAGGAGCTCTTCTGGTCAGAAAATAACATTAATTGGGAGTTTTGAGATATATATTATTCTCCATATTTCTCCATAATTGATGAATTATCAACATAGATTATGGATGTGTATTTTATTAAAAAGATAGAGATGGTGACTAGTCATGTGATTTTTTTGGTATAAATGAACTCTCGGGAGAGAAACCTCATTTTGTTACTACATATCAGCAGTTATCTAAGCTGTTATATTATTTTCCGATGATAACACAGACTATCTACAAAAAAAAAAAAAAAAAAGAAACTTGAAGCAATTTACCTGTTGAATCTTTCTCTTCCTTCATCTTTCTCTATCCATGTCTCTGTCTCTGTCTCTCTGTCTCACTTTTTGTGTATCTCTCTCTCTCTCTCTCTCTCTCTCTCTCTCTCTCTCTCTCTCTCTCTCTTTCTCTCTCTCTCTCTCTTTTTCTCTCTCTGTCTCTGTCTCTGTCTCTCTCTCTGTCTCTCTCTCTCTGTCTCTCTCTCTGTCTCTCTCTCTCTGTCTCTCTCTCTCTTTCTCTCTCTGTCTCTCTCTTTCTCTCTGTCTCTCTGTCTCTCTCTCTCTCTCTCTGTCTCTCTGTCTCTCTCTCTCTCTCTCTCTCTCTCTCTCTTTCATGTGTACTCCTTACCCCCTTCATCTCTGTATCTCTCATCTGTTTTTCTGTTTCTCTGTGTTCCATATAAAAAATATATGTTGTAACTATACCGCTACCATTTTGCATGGAGACATTCATCCAGCACAGAGTGATATGCTCCCTATTAGAAGATCTGGGTTTAAATCTTTGCTGTGTCACTAACAATATGTGTGACTCTGAGCAACATGAAATATTGGGAGATATTAAGTTGAACTGGAAAGAATGTCATTTGAAACAGAGGTTTTGAATTCTGATGCTGCCACTAAGTCACTGTGGATTTTGAGTAAATTACTTCATGTGTTTGGTATGGATCTCAATTTTCTCATTTGTAAAATAATAGTGTTCCTTCTAAGAAGTCATTAAACAATTAAGAAATAATTAGGTATATAACACACCTCTCAGATTGGTAAGATGATAGGAAAATATAATGAAGAATGCTGGAGGGGATGTGGGAAAACTGGAACACTGATGTTGGTTGAACTGTAAACTGATCCAACTATTCTGGAGAACAATTTGTAACTATGCTCCAGAAGTCATCAAACTGTGCAAACCCTTTGATCCAGCAGTGTTACTACTGGGCTTATGTCCCAAAGAGACCTTAAAGGAAGGAAAGGGACTCATATGTGTAAAAATGTTTGTGATAATTCTTTTTGTAGTGGCTAGAAACTGAAAACAGAGTGGATGCCCATCAATTGGAGAATGGCTGAGCAAATTGTGGCATATGAATGTTATGGAATATTATTGTTCTGTAAAAAATGACCAGCAGGATAAATACAGAAAGGCTTGGAGAGACTACATGAACTGATGCTGAGTGAAATGAGCAGAATCATCTGGTTCTTATACACTTCAACAACAATATTATAGGATCAATTCTGTTGGAAGTGGCTCTCTTCAACAATGAGAAGATCCAAATCAGTTCTAATTGATCAGTGATGAACACCCAGTAAAAGAACACTGGGAAATGAGTGTGGACCACAACATAGCATTTCCACTTTTTCTGTTGTTCTTTGCTTATATTTTTGTTTTTCTTCCCAGGTTATTTTACCTTCTTTCTAAATCCAATTTTTCTTGTGCAGCAAGATAACTGTATAAATATGTATACATATATTGTAATTATCATAGACTTTAACATATTTAGCATGTATGGGACTACCTGCCATCTAGGCGAGGGAGTGGAGGGAAGGAGGGGAAAAGTTGGAACAGAAGTTTTTGCAAGGGTCAATGTTGAAAAATTACCCATTCATATGTTTTGTCAATAAAAAGTTATAATAAAAAAAAATTGGGTATGATCATTCAGCCAGTTCTGAGGTGACAAAATTTACATAAAAGAAATAATCATTCATATATGGCTTTAAATTTTCTGAAATGCTTTATAATTATTATCTCACTTTTATCCTTATAATAGCTGTAGGAAATGGAGCTACAGATAAGAAAAATAAGTCAGGCAAAGGTTAAATGAATTGTCCAAGATTATATAGCTTATAGATGTGTGAAGCTAAATTTGAATTAAGTCTTCTAGACTTCAGATTTAGCACTCTACTCACTATGCCACATAGCTCCCTTTATAATCTGATGCATCACTTTCCATTTTTTCCTCAAAAGTAGAATTTGACAAATGTATCACAATACATGTGATTGTGGAATTTGGGCCCTGATAATAGGAATCATATATTTTGTAAAAACTGAAGTGCCTAGGACAATACTATGTAATAGCTGTACAATATAATTCATAGAATTTTTACACATATGTAATGGGTTAAATAAATTAGCAGTAGGAATATACTAATAAATTCTGATACTGAAATAAATAAAAATGAAATTGGGAAAAAATAAAAACATCTAATGCTCTTTAATATTTTGGAAAAAGAACCCAATACTTCTTAAAGCATGAGAAGGTTATAGTAAAGACTATAATTCATGTTCATAATGATGCTCTCCAGAAGACAAAAAAAAATTATTAAATTAGTGTTAACACACTGTTTAAGAAGAAAAGCATGTATGAAAAATAATGGAGAAATATTACTCTAATTAATTTAATCCCCACCCCTAACTTATTCAAGTGTCAAAATCACAAATGATAAGGTTGTCAGATACAAAGTGATATAGGTTACACATAAATGAAAAAGACTTAACTTAGTAAACTCTATTACAACATGAGATTGAGGTAAAAACTATCTGATGACAAGTTGCTGTCTTGCCATTATCCTAGTTTGGTCAGTTTTATACAAGCTATTTGTCACATGAATAAAATCACTACATTTTTAATAGTAATATGGATTAAAACTAAACTTGAAATGAGTAAAACCTGGTTTTACATACAGCCTGACATGATTACTAATTGAGAGAGTCTTGGAAATTCTGTTCTTCTTGTTTCCTGAACCTGAATTTGAAAGCCTTGACTAAAAAGATCTTTTCCAATTCTAAATTAATGATCCTACAATGCCATTGGAATTTGAGCTCATCATCTTTATAATTGCCAAAAGCATGTTTGAGTTAAAACTTTTAACAAACTGGACAGCATGGATGATGTATAGCTTGTCTTATTTACACATAGGTTTAATTCCTTCTGTAAAGTCTCTATTTTTTGATAATTATTGGTTATTTTTTTCATTCTGAATAAATTTGGAGTTTATTAGTTTTCAGTAAAGTTAATCTATATAAAATCATTCCTTAATTTTATTAATCAACATTATATCTCAGTGCTTTTTACATATAATTATGCTGTTTCCTGAATTGTATATTTGCTAGATATTAAAGTATATTTTGGGTTTTGGATTTCTATGTTAGTTTTTCAAGATGGTGAGCATCTTCTAGAGTGTAATTCTAACTACCTAATTCTAGCTGCCTCACTGGAAATGTCTTAATATCCTGCAAATTTTTTTTGCAATCTCTAATGATATATTGTGCCATTTCCATCACTTTATTTTATGATCAATATCAATCAATAGCTCCAGGTTCCTTAAGGATGAACATTTGCTAATTTATGGCAAAACAATAATTATCTTAAAACTATTCCATTTAGTTAAATAAATCTGAAAGTCATAGTCATTTGTTTGCTACTTCTTCATCAACATATCATTTTTAGTTCATGTGGATATTACTCATGGAATTATTTTTTTTATTCTAGTACTTCATTTTAACCATGTCACACCCTCTGGTCTGAGTTAAAGTACCTTCAGTTGCAATCAATAATATACTATCCATGCTACAACATTCTTTTTTTTTCAATTTTCATAAATATTTTGTGAAGTAACATCTATTTATTGCAAAATTACTTCTGTAAAAATTAGTCACATCATATGCTCTAAGAAAATATACCAATGGTCTTCTCCTTTTTGAGAAGAAAGTGATTATCTTTCCCTAACTGGTCTATGGCAACAGGTTCTGCATTCATTAACAAGACAGAATGTTTTTCATACATATTCTCTGACATAGCAATACCACAATTAGATCCCAAGACATGTCTTTGTTTTGTTTTGTTTATGAAATGATCTATATGTACAAAAATATTTATAGAAGCTCTTTTGTGGTAGCAAAAAAAAACTGGAAAGTGAGTGGATTCCCATCAATTGGGAAATAGCTGAACAAGTTGTGATGTATGATTGTGATGGATTACTATTGTATTATAAGAGATGATGTTCTCAGAAAAAAACTGGATTTACATGAATTGATTCAAAGTGAAATAAGCAGAACGTGGAACACATTATGAATTATAACAACAATATTGTAAGATGATCAACTATGACTGACTTAGATATTCTCAGCAATACAATAATCCAAAACAGTTCTAAAGGATTGTCAACTAAAAATGCTATCCATCTCCAAAGAAAGAACTCATGCAGAGTAGAATGAAGATCAAAGTGCACTTTTTAAACTTTATTTTATTTGAGTTTTCTTCTTCAGTCTCTGCTTTCTTTTACAATATGACAAACATGAAAATAGATTTTGCATAACTGTACATGTATAACCTATATTCAATTGCTTGTCTTCTCAAAAAGGGGATATGATAAGGAAGTGAGGAAAATAATTTGGAACTCAAAATTTAACAAAAATTAAGGCTAAAATTGGTTTTATATGTAATTGGGGAAAAATAAAAATTAATTTTAATTACATGGCTTTTGTTGAGAAATTTTTCCATATACATTGTTATCCATTTTAATGCTATTTTTTCCTAAAACTGGTATTAGATAGGTATTATTTGATACTGATATATGCTTTTAATTAAACTTTAACTTAGGAATTTCATTTTCTTCGCAAAAACAGTCTTGGCTTCCTCCCTAATGAATTTATGATCCCTGTGTCTTTCCGGGAGGTGACCAAAGTATTTAGAAGTATCACCTTTATTTTGCATCCAAAATCATGCTCAAATCACTTATCTCTAGTCTTCCTTGACACACATTGTGAATTTTTATGCCTATCAAATATAAATGGCATTCGGATAATGATGGAGAAAGGCTCCATGAACTGCTTAATGGGCTTTTTAGTGGAGCCATACAACTTGTTGCTAATGCTAACCATGTAAATTTGTTCAATAATGTGATATTTTTTACTAGAAAGCAGTGCCCAGTTCTAATAAAGGATAATGAAAATAATTATGCCTAGAAAGATTAATAAATTAGTTATACAGTATCCCTGTGACATTATATGTTTTACATCATTTCTTTTAGTAATGCTGTGTTGGTTGCATGTTTTAAATAGAGAATAGATTTCCATGAAAACATCAAAATATTCTTGTATGATTACAATTATTGGATCTTTTTTATATATTTGCAATTTATAACCAAGCCAAAAGTACAGAGCTTAGGCTTTGCAATAATAAATATTTTGGGACATAATATTATTTTATTCTTATAAATAAAAAATAATAACCATAATATTAGAGGGATGAGTTTTAGTTAACTATAAAATTTACTTACAGAAAATATGACACTTTGTTGATGTAGGATAATTGTAGAGTTCTGTTGTAGGGAATACAGCCATATATTTCCTTGGGGGTAGCAGGGCCATAATCACCAATTCAGGATTTTTCTAGTTTTGTTCTTAAGATGATTTAATGAGCATTATAAGGATTGACAATATTTTTTTTTCTTAACAACTCAATATTATATAGCTTCTTTTTTTAGTTTTTTTTTTTTTTTCTGAATTCAAATTCTGAGGTGAAATATGAAGGAATTAGGTGAACAACAATGGGTTTAGTAAGATCTAAAATAAATTCTCTAAATTATCTTAAGAATAAAAACTAAGGAAATTTTAGTTGCAAAAGAAAAAATCAGTTCAAGACATAGACAAATGTGCAAGGACATTTTTAGCTACTTGCCTGGGTATCTAAAATAACAAATGAGCTAAATAGTATTTGGGCCCTTTATAAACAATGATAAACCTCCCCTATCATGGGGTAAGAAACAATAAAGACAATCATAAGGTGACAGAGTGGCAGAGAAAAGCACACCCAAAAAGTTTGCAAAGAGGAGAAAATGAAAATGGGCATCTCAATGAAAATGCTACAAGAGATTAATATTACTATAGAAGATGAATCATTAAAAAAAGGAAGAGAGTAGATCGAGTGAGGATACCATTCCAAAAATGGTAGTCCCTCTCTCCATATTGTTGCCCTCAGCCCTAAGCATCCATTATTTCTTCATTTTTTATTCCTCCTTCAATATTCCTCAAATTTGTCTTTTTCCAAGAGTAATATCACCTTTGAGGAAGTGAATCTTTATGCATATTGGGGAAGCTTTCTTTTCACTTATTTTGATACATTATTTAATTAATTGTATTTTACTTTGATTGAATTAATGCTTCTTATACTTGTTCTGATACACACACATACATGCACATGATTCACACACTGATGAAATCCTGTGAACTGTGGTTTGAATGGCACTCTTTGAATCTGATGGTTAGAACATATGTCAGAGAGGTCCCTAGGCTATTATAATATATTTCATAGAATCATAACACCATATGATTTATATCCTTAGGAGACCTTAGAGATCATCTAGACTGGAACCGTATCTTCCAGATAAGAAATTGAACTTCAAAAAAAATGACTTATTGAAGATCATGTAGATAACAAGTGGCAGATAGAAAAAGATAGATTGGTGCGTAGATAGATTGAATAGGAAGGGGAGAGAGAGAAAGAGAAAGAGAGAGAATTACACACTTACTGTGTGCATAGTACTCTGAAAGAGGTTTTGAAAAATAACAAAAAATAAAATATGATCTCTGTCCTCAAGGAAGAAATTTATAATCTTGCTATGGCCAGGCACATCTGGTTTATTTCTATTTAGTAATTACAATATATATAGAGAAGGCTTACTATGTTCCAGGCCCTGTGCTTAGCACTTTATTATTATTATCTTATTTGATGTATGAATAATTATTATTCTGTTTGGACATGTATGCATATATTGTATTTAACTTATATGTTCACATATTTAACATGTATTGGTTAACCTGCCATCTGGGGAAGGGGTGGAAGGAAAGAGGGGAAAAGTTGAAACAGAAGATTTTGCAATTGTCAATGCTGAAAAATTATCTATTCATAAAATTTTTGTAAAAATAAAAAATTTAATTAAAATTTAAAAATAAAATAAAATAAAATAATTATTGTTCTCACTTTATAAATGAGGAGACTGAGGCAAACTGGGATTAAGTTACTTTCCCAGAATTATACATCTGAAGAAATTATGCATCTGAGGAAAGACTTTAAATCAGATATTCCTGAATTCAGGCCCAATGTGTATGTATTCTGTCTCCTGGCTGCCATGATGCAAAAGAATAGCTTAGGCCAGATATATCAATTAGTTTCTATCCAGAAAATAGATATGTTATGATCTAATGAGATCCCTTCAGGGAAGAATTCCAGAATGCTAGTCTTCATAAGTATTAATGATGTATTAGTTATTTCTTCCCATTCTAGCTAAAGGAAATTTTTTTATATTTATAAACTTGTTGCTACTATATTTAAGAAAAATAATCATGAATCTAGAGGTTAGATTAAGCTTCTATGAAACCTTAATAAACTTGATAAATAAAATTGCATGAGGCAGTCAGTTATTCAAAAGTAATCTTAAAGTATGGATGCAGCAACTCTATTCAATGATTCTCTGACTATAAATACTAGATGAGAATAAAACAGGATGTATGTGAACCAAAGACATTTGTCAATTGAACAGATATTCTCCATCGATTCCAGATGTTCCTTTTAATAGATGACATTGTACTGGTTACACCAGAAACTAGGATATCACAGATCTTTCTAAAAGAGATATATAGCAACTCAAAAAAGTTTTGGCATTATCATTCACCCAGGAAATGCCAAGTGGATGAAAAAAAGGTTATTGTTAATATGATGAAACATATGATGGGCTGTGTTGCCTTCATAAAATTATAAAGCTCTTTAAGGAACCCCAAGTTACCTAAAGAAAAAAGGTCCAGCTTTTAACATCAAAATTCTACCAGGCTTTCATATTGTAGGAAAGCACTGCATATGTCTGTGAAGGTCTAAAAATGAGTATCACATGGAAGGTAATGAATGGACACGTGGGGGGCATGAGCAAGCTGCAACATATAATTAATAAGAAACTTTGGAGAAAGTTAGAATAAAAATTCCATCAAGAAATTCTAGAATTGGAAGAAAAATAGCAATTAGGAAGTATAAAGCCAGTGCTTTAAAACAACAAAAAAATAGGCTTCTAAAATATTAGTTAATCTCACAAGGTATTCTTATGGTAGGGCATGGATCAGAATCACACAGGTTTGGTAAGTATAGTCAGTCAGACAGTTAACTTTTATTAAGTATTTTATGTGTTAGGCACTGTGTTTAGTATTGTAAATGAAAAGAAAAGTAAAAGATAGTCTTTTATGCCCTTGAAAAGTTCACAATCTATTGAAAAAAAGCTTTGAAGAAAGAGTAAGAATTGTGTCTCCACCCTCAAATCTTAGATAGAGAGTGATATGATCCATCAAAGGGAACCTTCCAATCAATAAGAATACAGGTATTTAAGTCACATAAAATAATTGTTTTTATGATTATGCTCTGAGTGCATTGCGTTTAGAAAATTCTGTGAAGATAAAGCAAGATGTACTCCTTTACAAAATCACTGTAGCATACAAGAAGCCACAGGTCTGAGAAGGAATAGTTTGATTTATGAGAATTTATACTCAAATTTAGGAGATTTATACTTAAAGCTATACAATGAGCAGGGGCAGAAGGAAGTTGAGGGAAGCTGCATAATAATTTTTTACAACTTTGTCTTAATGGCAAATTAAAGCAGATAACCAACAAAAGAATCAATAGCTAATTATGCAATCTATCATACTCTTGATAGACTAGTATATTTTTCTTTGAATTACATATCAATGAGTGGTTTACATAATTTTGAGTTACATTATCACTTTGTTCTCTGCTCCTTTGTTCCCTTTAACTCTCCTTTCTTCTTTCCCATCCCTCCATATTTCCATATTTCAAATTTCTTCCCTGTTTTTATGCGTTTCTTGCACCTTTTATATTCCCATCCTTCCTTCTCTTTCATTCTTCATTGCTCTCTTTCTATCCATCTGTTCTTTCTTCCTGTCATCCTTTTACTTTTGTCTTTTTCCCCCTCTATTGCAATTTCTTACCCTCTTCCATTTGTTATTTTCCTCTGTGAACCATCTGTTCTTTTTCCTTTGCTAAAGAGTTACCTTATCCCTGTTCTTTCCACATTGGCAAGTTGGACTCAAAAGTATTATGGTAGAGAAAATAAAAAAGAATTAATTTCACCTGAAATACAAGTTTACTTAAGGATTCCTACTGCTGTTCTCTATAAACCATGAACTTTTTTATAACTGTATTTCAATATATTTGGTTTCCTTTGAAAGCTTATGTATTACATTCCAAAATATTAACCTAAGTGGGAGGGAGTCCATAGGACTCATTAGACTGCTAAAAGTGTCCATGGCAAAAAATAAATAAAAAATTAAAAAACCAGAATGCCTTTTTGAGAGGTCTATTGATCACATACATCATTTTACATGTTTAAACATGTAAACATGTACAGTTTAAATAACTGTTTAACAGTTTAAACAACACTAGTCAAGTCACCCTCAAATATTATTGTGCTTTAATAAATAATTCCAAATCAAGGTCACCATAGGACCTACAAATGACAAATGGATAGATTCCTATTGCCAATGCACATCCAATATTAAAAACACAGTTTTTATTAACAATATAGAAAGGGGTAGGTTCACATGCAGTTGTTATTTGAGTTGTTCCATAATATGAGAAACCACCAGAATTCATAATTTCTCATGAAATGTATTTATCAAATTTCCCAAATTTTAGGCTTGAGATGGAATTCTCCTTCATCTCTCACACTTTTTTCTACTTCAAAGTGAACATCATCTATGCACTATCTGAGAGGGGGTTAAAGCTGGCTATTGCTGAATAAGAACCTTTCATGATGAAGTTTACCTATTTAATAATTAATTATTAAATAATGAGTGTCCCATCTACACCTAGAATAGTTTTTCATTTTGTAAATTCACTTATATACCTGCATCAGATATTAATTTTATTGCCGATTGGGTTGCCTTCATTTATTAAAAAAAGTGAATGCAATTAAAAAAATTAATTTTAATTCAGTTAATCAAAAAAAACACATGTATCACATAAAGTTAGGAGGAAATTGGTTCTATAAAATCCTATGAATAACAATTGAATTTGGTTCCTACAGAAAAGTAGGAAATCACAACTTTAACTGAGCATCCTGGCCAAGTAAGCTAATAAATGTGTATTGTTTTTAAAGTTTTAGGATCACTGTAGTTAAGGGTAGGAAGAAACTTCAGAAGAATTTTTTGAAAAAATCTCTCTTAATTCTATAAATGAGGAAAATGTGGCCTAGATATACTAAGTGATTTGTCCAAAGTCATACAATAAAAAAGTTGGGATTATCACAAAGGTTTTTAATCCAAAATCAGTAATCTTTCTAACAGATTGTAGATGATTTCACAAGTGAAAAACTATATGTATTACATTTATGTAACATTATACATGCTATCCCAACTGATCTTTATCATGAACCAATCAGGCAGATATGATAACCATACTTACTTTGTAGAAGGAGAAAAGAGAATCAGGGAAGACTTGAAAGAGAAAAGTTTTTTTTTTTAAAAAGTCATGGGTATAGATGACAGCTTAACAAATGTTAGCCCCATATGAAAATATTTTAAGTATAGAAATGTCTGTTGGCAGGGGGAAATGCAGTCAGTATAGCTACTAAGAGATTAAAGACAAAAGGGTCATAATTCTCATTTTGGGAAATACCTTAAAAAAGAGGTAAAAAGATACAATAGGATAAAAGAAATAAATAAAGAGTAAGGCCTTAGAAAGAAAGACTATTTCATTTCATAATACTGGAACAAAGAAAATAATGATGAATGCAAATGTAAAGACATAGGATCATGGGATCATAGATTTAAAACTGGAAAGGAGTAGACTCTAATGCAACCCTCATTATATGGAAGGAAAATGAGGCCCCCAAATTATAAGTGATTGGTTCCAAGTCTAACAGAAGTAAATGACAGAGGTAAGATTTGAATCTATGCCTTCTGATGGCATATCCAGTTCTCTTTCCACTGTACCACAATTTCTGAGGGATCTCATGATACACAGATGATTTCAAGATATTGTGCATTTTTGTTTGGTTTTGTTTTAGATTTTTTTTCCCAATAAGATAAAGGAAATGAGATTATCATCAGAGAGGAAAAACAGCTAGGAACTTGAGTTTTGTAGATTTTGAGATGGACTGGAGTTTAGAGATTGTCTAATTCAAGGGTTTTTTTTCATTTTTTAATTAAAAAAAAAACTGAGACCAAGAGAAGTTCAGTAAATTTACTAAGTTCATACTGTAATAGATTCTAGTGGATTTGCATTAGATTTTTAAATTCTAAATACACTTTTTGCCAATGATAAGTTTTTGTGAGGTATGGTTCTTGGTACATAGTAGGCATTTAAATGTTTATTGATTGACTCTCAAAGTTTCTTAATGTAGTTAAATGTATTTTCTCTATATGATTGAATGATAAAACTTTCAGTAGGTAGTGAAAAAAAAAAGGAAGATATGCCAGACAGGAAGAATCACAGAAAGCACAGGTGCAGGAAAGATCAAGGAATATCCAAAGAGTGAAACAACTATGCCTTTTTATGTAGAAAATATTTGAATAAATACTGAGGAGCATTGAGAATAAAGTGAGAGAGTAGGAGTGAGGCCCAATTCCAAAACCTAAACAAAAATAATCAGATATGTCATCTGCATGGGTTTCCTAGTGATCTGAGTTCTTCACTTCAAAGGACATTTAATTTCCAATGTCATTTGCTAAATGATAACAAAACCTTGAAGTTACCAAAGTATTATAGCTTCTAAATATGTAGTACACTAGATTTTGGTATTTCATTAACATTTTATTTAAAATACCTTTTCTCATCCAAAATTTCATACTATCAAATACACAGTGGGGTCCCTATGGATACTTATTGAAATCCAATAAAAATTCTTTAATATTATTGTACTTTTTCAACTAGTTTAATCATATAGTAGTTTAAGATTTTTTATTGAATGACCTCATGTTGACAATATCTAAATGATCAAATATTAAATTTTATTTTATTTAAGATGTAAGAACTAGTTTGGAATGAGCAGTTTGTCAAACAATCTTATATTTTCCTAAATGTAATTTTATTTGGTGTAATAAAATTGTGTCTACAAACTTCTATTTCAGATTCTTTTGAATTCTTAGATATATGGTTTATACTCAGCCTCAAAAAACTGTGAGCTCTAGCTTCCATGAAAAGAAGTAACAGAAGAGAGAAGAATTTGAGTTGAATCAGAAGTATAATATTTTACAGGTAACTTTAGGGGGTTTGGATCAATGAAGTAAGTCAAGAGTAGACTTTGATGAAAGGAGAAATTAGTTAAACTTTTTAAAAAATAAAAAAAGTTGAAGAAACATTTTTGGACCAGAAACTGTTCCATATTCTATTTTCAGATTGAAAGGATGTTGGTCAGGATCAGAGACAATAAAAGAAGATATAAAAGTAGTAAGGAGAATCATAGAGGATTGGGGAATAGATTCAAAAATAATACACTCAACAATAAGAAAAGAAGTGTTGTCAAAACCAGACAAGATAAATAAAAAAATATAAACTGAATAATTACCAAATTCTGAGAGCAATGGGTGGGACAAATCAGTGGAACATAAAAAAATGTGTTCAAAGCTGAAGAGATGAGTGGCTGTAAAGCTGTTAAGACATTTAAAAAGTGAGTTGAATAATCTAAAAAGATAAAAGTCTC
Source organism: Sminthopsis crassicaudata (assembly GCF_048593235.1). NCBI lineage: Eukaryota > Metazoa > Chordata > Mammalia > Dasyuromorphia > Dasyuridae > Sminthopsis > Sminthopsis crassicaudata. Next base: position 305,296,367 of record NC_133619.1, on the reverse strand, counting down.
AAATACAGGCTTAGGGTTGAGATGTAAATATTTGCAAGTAGTTGCAAAAAAAAAAAAAAAAAAAAAAAAAGACAATATTTCAACCATTGTGGAAAGTAATGGAAACTGTGTATATTGACTAGTTTTAGAAAAAATATAATCAAGGTTTAAAAAGAAAATGAGAGAGTCTTAAATAAAACAGAAATAAGAATTGAGAGGGGAAATAAAGGATTCTGAGTTTGCTGAGTATAATCTTGTCTCTTGTCTAGATGATGTAGAATGAAAAAGTATTGTATGTCAGTTGTTGTTTATGCTCAAAGAGAATCAAAATTATATTACTACGTTGGAGTCAAGGTACAGTAGGCCAAACTATTACTTATCAGACCAATATGGTAGAAGGCTCTACCATAGGTCAGGCACAAATAGTCCATAAGAAGATTTGAACTAGATATGTCTCAAAATGTGTGTATCTCACATTTCGTATAAGCTACTGAAAGTCTTCTTTACTTATAGAACACTAGGCTTTACACAGAAAGAAAAGGGGGAAATTGGACAACTATATAATCAAAACTTAAAAGCACATATTAAACTCTTATAGAAGAGAGTTGGTTACTTTAAGAGGAAGAAGTTTGTCTTCCTAAGTATTATACACTAGATTCCCAGAAGTAAAAGAGAGTAAGATCATACAGTAAAAGAGAGAAGAAAAGTGGAATGGTAGTTGATTATTCTATACTCAGGATTATTGACAAATAGACAGTCAACCTGATAAAAATAATGGAGAGGTCTATGGTCTTGTAGCATTTATCTAAAACATAATAAATAATTTCTTAAAATTTATTCAAATCAGTAATTTCCTCTTCATATGTTTTACATGAACACAAATAACCACTTCCAGTATGAACCTAAAAGAATTAAAGACCCCAGGAGCTTTTTATTTATGCCACTTCTTGTTGTGGGTTCCCAACTGTTGACCATTGAAAGTAATGGATAGATTCTTTTTGTAAAGCAAAACAACTGTATGGACATGTATACATATATTGTATTCAATTTATACTTTAACATATTTAACATGTATTGGTCAACCTGCCATCTGGGGTGGGGGGGGGGAAGAAGGGGAAAAATTAGAACAAAAGGTTTGGCAATTGTCAATGTTATAAAATTACCCATGCAGATAGATATCTGGTAAATAAAAACTATTTAAAAAAAAAAGATAAAGTAATGGATGAAGAAGCTAAGACGTAATTTAGGAAGTGAACATCTTCCTAACACAATACTGTCTTTTAATAAGATCTATTTTTGTTTTTGCAATATCCGAGATCATAATTACTAGCTTTTTTTTTTTAATTCAGCTTCAGCATAATAAATTCTTTACTCTGTATATGTCTCTCTATGTCAAATCTATTTTTCTGTAAACAACATATTGTAGGACTTTGTTTTTTAATTCACTCTGCTATTTTCTTCCATTTTATGGGAAGGTTCATCCAATTCACCTTCACAATTATGATTATTAGTTCTTTATATCCCTCCATTCTATTTTCTCCCGTATATATACCTTTATTCTCTCTTTCTATTCAGTCCTTAATTATGCTTTTCTTTTTACCCACTCTAGCCACTATCTTATGTTCTCCCCCTTCTCTAGGTAGTGTTTGTAATCCACTCTACTGAATACCTTATTTTCTATCTCATTTTCCCCCTTCTCTTACCTTTTTCCCTAGTGTTTCTGCCTTCCCTTCTATTCTGCCCCTCCCTTTTCTTTCCTCTTTCTCCTAGTAGGGTTAGAAAATTTTCCATATCCAAATGAATGAATAAATTATTCCCTCTTTGAAGCAAAACTGATGAGATCAACAGATAGATAAGGTACATACCCCTTCCTTCTTTTCCTTGTTGTAATAGGTCTTTTGCACCACTTCTTCATGTGAATTGTCCCATTATACATTCCCATTCCTTTTTTGAAGTATAGATCTTTGTCCACTCCTTAACATCTTTTTCTTTGATGTCCTCATATTGAAGTACATTCGAAATCACACCTTCAGTCCATGTGATACCCCTACTACTCTCTGACCCAGTGACAGATACAGTCCTCAAGAGTTACAGATTCCCTTTTCCCAGGGATATAAACAGTTTACACTTTACATGATACATATTTTCCTAAGCTTACCTTTCTGTGGTTGAGCCCTTATGTTTATACATTACATGTCCTGTTTAGTGCTGGTTTTTTTTTTTTTATTCAATTCAAATGATTCAACTCTCATACTTCATTGAAGCTCCATTGCCTCCGCTGAACTATGATGCTGCATATTTCTAGACAGTCAATTTTTAGTTATAACACTAGGTCCTTTGTCTTACAGGATATGTTATCCCAGGCCCTTTAATCATTTATTGTAGAAGCTGCCAGGTTCTGGCTAATTCCGACTGTTGCTCCTTGATATTTGAATTGTTTTTGCCTGTCATCTTACAGTACTTTTTACTTGAGGTTGTAGTTGTGGGGTTTGGCAACAATGCTTCTTGGGATTTCCTTGGAGGAATTATTTCAGAAGGTAGTATATTTTTTCAATGAGTATTCCTTCTCTGCTGTTTCTAGAATATCGGGGCAACTTTCCTTAATGATATCTTGAAGAATGCTGTCCAGGCTTTTTTGTTTTGTTTTGTTTTGTTTTTGTTCATGGCCTCCATGTAGGCCAATAAATTTTAAATTGTCTTTTCTGGATCTATTTTCCAGGTTACCCATTTTGCCAATGAGATATTGAAATTTTTTTCTTGCATTTTTTTCATTCTTTTTAGTTTGTATGATTCTTATTGTCTCACAAAGTCATTAGCTTCCATTTGCCTTGTTCTAGTTTTCAATGTATGATTTTCTTCAGTTAGCTTTTGTTTCTCTTTTTCGACTTTGTTAATTATACTTTTTGATGAGTTGTTTTCCTGTCTTGTCCAAGCTGTTGACTTTTTCATGAATACTTCTCTTTCCCTTTCTCCCTTTTTCTTCTCTCTCTCTTTTATTTCCCTTTTAAAGTCTTTTATGAGCACTTCTAAGATGCCTCTTTGGGCTTGAGACCAATTAATTCTTTGAGATTTCTTCTGTGGACATCTAACTTGGTGTTTTTGTGTGCTCCATAGTAGGTTTCTATGATCAAACTTCTTTTCTATTCATTGTTCTTTCTTTTTCTTTCCTTTTCTTTTGGTATTTCCTCCTTTTTTTTTTTTTTTTTACTTTCATGATTGAGCTCTGTTCCTGGGGTAAAGAGGGTTCTGTCCTATGCTTCCTGTGAAGCTCTGACCACAGGAAGCAGAAGTTTTCACAATGATTTGCTCCTCTACTAAACTAGGATTGAGGGTTTTAGTTACTGATTTGCTGTGATTAAAACCCTCTCTCTCTCTCTGTCTTTCTGATCTGATCTGAAGCACCCTCTTCACCCCACTGAGACTGACCTTTCTTGAAGTTTTTCCAATCTTTCTTAAGCTGGACGGTGATTTCATTCCTCAGACTTTGAAGACTTGTTTTCATGTGGTTTTCAAGGGAAACTGTGAGAGCTTGAGCAACTTTCTGACCTTTACCCTGCCATCTTGATTCTACCTTTGGAAGTCCTGTAGATTTCTGGCTGAAGAAAAAAAAATTTTTTTATATATGATTATGATGGAATATTATTGTTCTATGGGAAATGATGATCAGGATGCCTTCAGGCAGAAAAAAACCTGGAAAGTCCTCCATGAATTCAAGCAAAGTGAAATGCATTTATATACAAAGTAATAGCAATGTTCTGAGATACCCAGCTGTAAATGACTGTTATTCTCAGCAGTACAATAATCTACCATTACTCTGAAGGGCTTTATGATGAAAAATCCTTTCCATAATCAGGGAAGGAACTCATTATTTCTAAATATAAATTAAATCTCTCTCTCTCTCTCTCTCTCTCTCTCTCTCTCTCTCTCTCTCTCTCTCTCTCTCTCTCTCTCCTTTCTCTCTCTCCCCTCCTTCCTCCCTCTCCCTCCCTCTCTCTCTCTCAAGAATTGTTTTTTTTTTGTTTTGTTTTGTTTTTTTTTAGTGTAGGAGATCTACATTTTCTTTGGCAATATGACTTTTATGGAAATGTTTTGCATCATTTCATGTGTGATATCTTAATTTGGGGTAGGGATAAGGGAAACGTGTGGAATTCATAGTTTTTAGAAAGAAGTGTTTAAAATTATTTTAAATGTACCTGGGGGAAATATTAAATAAATAAATTTATAATTATAAAGCAAAAATTAACATAAATTATAAAAAATAAGAAAATAAGAACAAGTATTATCTCAGTTTATCCTCATAACATTCCTATAGGCTATTGAACAGATGAGAAAATTGAGACAGACAGAGATCACACAAGAAGTAAATATCTGAGGTCAGATTTGAATTCATTATACTACATTCTCTTTTGTTTTACATGACATTCTCTGAACCATTAAATCAACAGCTACTTATTAAGTAGCTATTAAGAGTAAAGCATCATGGTTGATACTGGTAGAAATAAAAATAAAGTTAAGGATTTGAGCCTGCTATTTTTTACAGTTTGGCAATGAGGCATCAAACAAATATACAGTGTCTCTTATTAATATATGAGTAAGAGTATAAAATATAATATAATAAGAGCACAAAATAAGTACAAATTAATATTACCAGATGCAGAAAAGTTAACATTTAATGTAGAAGAATGTTATAATAGCACAAAAACAGACACAGGGAATGAAAAAGCAAATTAGTTAAATAGCATGTTAAATCATCATAATGAAGTAATATTGGAAAGTAATGATAAGTGGTTTAATGGAGAAAATATATCTTTCCAAGAAAGATGATACCTGGAAAAAAGTAATTATTTCATGATACTTTAAATAGATGCCTAGATATTTATTACAGTGTTACATACAATATAGCTGCATTTGAGATTTGCTATTGTTGTTTAATGAAAGTTTCTATATACATATATATATATACATATATATATATATATATACCCTGAAGTATATAGCATTCTCTAATATCTATAAAGAAATATGGGGGGAGAGAGGGATGGAGAGGGAAACAAACGAGGGATCCATAGGTCAGGGGAGGTTAAGTAATATCAAGACAAATTAAGAAGCAGAATTAAAGCAAATTGTTAGCAAGGATAAGAAAGATATGTGTGTATGTGTATAAATGGGGTTGGGGGGAGGAGGATGTATGTATGTATGTATGTATGTATGTGAATATATTTATCTATATATGCATACATCAATATATCCTTGCTTAACTATAGCCTGCTTGGGAGAAAATGAAGGATTGGATGAGCTTGGAAAAAAATAAAGTAAAAACGTTGCACAGCAGAGAACAAAAGATTAAGCTATAAGGAAGTAAAGAAAAGATGGGCACTCATGAATATAATTTCTTCTACTATTATAAGTCCTTTTTGAACTGGTAATTTATTGTTGTATATTTATATGACATTGTTCAGTTCTGTGATATTTTATTTTGTTTGTATTCTTTTTCTAGTTTTCTTTTTTCTTATTCTGTTTTTAATAAAATATTTTTCCATTTTTATTTTTTATTTATAATTTTTTTCTCACAGTATATATGCATGAGTAATTTTTTTATAATATTATCCCTTGTATTCATTTTTCCAAATTATTCCCTCCGTCCCTCTACTCCTTCCCCCCGATGACAGGCAATCCCATACATTTTACATATGTTACAATATAACCTAGATACAATATATGTGTGTAAAATACCATTTTCTTTTTGCACATTAAGTATTAGATTCCGAAGGTATAAGTAACCTGGGTAGATAGACAGTAGTGCTAACAATTTACATTCACTTCCCAGTGTTCCTTCTCTGGGTTTAGTTGTTTCTGTCCATCATTGATCAGCTGGAAGTGAGTTGGATCTTCTTTATGTTGAAGATATCCACTTCCATCATAATATATCTTCATACAGCATTGAAGTGTACAGCGATTTTCTGGTTCTATTCATTCAAAGTTTAAATCCAGTCTCATATACAAACTGTATGACCCTGGGCAAGTCACTCAACATGGTTTGCATCAGTTTTCTTATTTGTAAACTGAGAAAGAAATGGAAAAACTACTCCAGTTATCTTTGGCAAGAAAATCCCAAATGAGGCCAAGAAGAGTCAGACATAACTGATATGATTAAACTATGTTCCAAAAATCAGAGACTATATAATGTAATAGATAGCCATCCTTGCAAAAGTTCATAGTTCAAATTTTGCCTCCAAATGATATATCCTTTCTTTAGGAACTGTGCCAGGTCACTTAAACATTTCATTGTTCTTCCTACTCTCAAAGACTATAAACTGTATAGAAAGTCTTCACTTTCACTGACAGAATGAAATTCCTCACCAGAAGTTTCATGCACTATTGAAATCATAGCTCAACACTCTCCTTCTCCCTGTTTGCAAGGTAAAACACTAAATAGTGAATGACAGTGATTCCAATGATAGACAAACACTTTAAACCATCCTGGTAATGAGGAAGCTCGTGTTAAAGTGATTTGGTAGAAATCATTTCCCAAGTACATATTGAAATTAAAATCCAAAATTCAAGAAAGAAAGCTTTGTATAAAAAATATCCTACTGTGAGAATATAATCTTAATTATGAGTTTCAGATAATAAAGCTCTTATATCAGTTTTATGCTCTAATGAATTTTATGGCCAAGTCACAAGAAACATCTTTTTTATTGTTTGGCACATCCCTGCCAAGCAAAATAACCTACATTGGTATCTTCAAATAAATTACCCCAAACCCACATGTGGGCTCTACATAAAAATAAAGTAAAACTGAATCAGCCAGATGTGGTGATCTCATTCCCCTGAGAATAAATATTGGATGCTTATAGATGCTATTAAGCGCTATTAACACAAAAGTGACTGAGGATAGTTCTGATATATGTTATTTTACTAATCTTCATCATACTGCTCATGCAACTTCCCTCTGAAATTGACTGAGAATCTTTTTTAATAGTGTTGTATTTGCTTTCATTCTTATGACCACCAAGGAGTCAAGTTTTCATATTTTATAGTTTTCTCAGCTATCATCTGTTACAAAGGTGCTTAATTCAGAATAGACAGTTGTCTGTATTTCCACTGTCATTCATTTCTCCTCTAATGAGAATTATGTTGGATCTATACAACCTCCCCTGGTGTTGCCAGAGGTAAGGTTTTTATATGTTGTCAAAGTGTCCTTGTAATTTTTTGTTGGCCTTTCATTATATGCCTTATTTTCTTGAACATAATTTTAACTTTGTCTATATCTCTGGTACACAGGGTAGGTAGGTAGACAATTCCCTTATCAACTCTGCCTTATAGGATCTCTAGTATCCTTCAAAGCACAATTTAGGTACAACTTCATCTAGGAGACTATTCAAGTTACCTTCTAAGCTATTATATGATATTCTCTGTCTTGAAATTTCTATGCATTACATTATCATCTATTTACATTTATATTCAACTGTATGCCCATATTGCATTTACTTATATAGATACAGATAGATATTGATATAGGCTTAGAGATATATAGATATAGATATCCTACTGCATTTCATAATCACTTCCGCCAACAGAATTACAAGTGTCTTAAGGGTGAAAATAATTTCTTTTTAGTCTGTATTTCCAATAAAAACATATCTTTCACATAAATAAATTGTTGGATTGAGTTATATTGTATTCAACTGTCTTGATGTGGGTCATATAAGATGATGGTAAAGTGTAATGATTATCAGGTATTATAAAAGTTGGAAGAGTGTAATGAATATCTCACTAGGTATAAGTATTGGAGCCAGGATTTCATCAAGGTGGCTGAAGCCTTATCATTCAAAGATTCACCTTGAAATTTGATGGGGGGGGAACATTAAAGGATCACAGCTTAGAATGGGAAAAGAAGCAGGGATATGAACTTAGGCAAAACTATTAAGAGGATATGTGCAGAATTTCTTGAAATGTCAAAAATCATCAGCAATCAATTATATTTATTTCCTATTTATTTTACAATAGCATTAAGTCTGAAAATTTCCATTAATAATAAAGAATAGAAATAGGATAGAGAATTGGGCTATGAATTTTGTATTTAGTTGCTTTTGAAATATGTATTATCATAGCAATGAACAAAAAGCCTTTATGTATTAATTTTTGAAATTTATTTTGTCCTCTTTTGTACATTTAAGGTTTTGTAAGGTTATTTTTTTCAGTAACACTCCTTTATTTCATTTCTTTTTGTTTTGGGTTTTTAGGTTTTTTATTTCTAAGTAAACTGAAAAAATTTTTTTTCTTTGTATGTACTCTTCTCAATTCATTTTTTGCCTTATTTTAGCTGCTCTGGAAAAATGTCAAATAAAATAGTGAAAATGATACCCTTGTATTTTACCTCTTTTCATACTCAAAAATTCTCTAGGTTTTCTTCATTTCAAGTAATAACTAAATCTTGGTTTTCAAATGATACTACTTCCCATAATAAGGGATAGTACATTTATTTATATGGTTTTTATTATATTTTTTAAACAAATGACTATTATATTTTATAATAGATTTTTCCAAATCTATTAAATAAGCATGTAATTCACATTTTTTTCTTATTATTTCATTATATTTATTGATTTGGTGTTATAGAAAAAATCCTATATTCCTGGTACAAAATTCAACTTGGTTAGACTAAATAATATTTTTAATAAGTCATCAAAAACTCAAGCAATATTTTATTCAATATTTTGGATTTATAATAATTAGAATTAGTGCTTGATAGGTTTTTCCTCCTAGCTCTCTCTTTATGCAGGTTTTAATACCATATATGTCTCACTGAAAAAAACTAGTGAAAGTTTTATTCCCTATTTCTAGAAACTATTTGATACTAAAAATTAAATTTCATCTGAAAGGTTCATAGTATTCATTTTAAATCCATTTCCTTCTTCCATTGGTGGATTTTCTATATTATATATTCAACTTTTTTTCTGATACTAGATTATGCAAACAATATACTATTTAGTTTACCGGAGTATTTTTGTTGCTGTTCAACATTTTTCAGAAATGTCCAACTCGAGACCACTTTTTATGTTTTCTTTTCAAAGATACTGGATATTTGCTATTTCCTTCTCCAGTATTTTACAGACGAAACTGAGGCTAAGAGGATTAGGTGGCTTGCCTAAGGTCACACAGCTAGTGTCTGAGGTTGGATTTGAATTAAAGAAAATTAATCTTCCTAACTTCGGGTCCAGAAAATTTATCCACTTTATCACCTGGCTGCCTAACCTGGGTAGTTTATATTATTGTAAATTTTCATGCCTTCCATTCAAGTAAAAGATGATTGTATTGTTGACAACTATGTATTTTAACATTAGGCATACTAAGAGTGTTTTGAAGCACAAAAGTCCAGAATTTGGAACCTTGATCACTTAAATGCTTCTCTGACTGAAGGTAACAGCACAAGTAATTGTGTCTTATTTTGGTTTCATTTTTTTTAAGGAGGGCGTACTATGGGGAGGTAGAAGTGAAGAAGAAGATTGTATATAGTGTATGAGGAGAAGTTTTAATAGGCTTTTTTGGACTTTCATTGGGTCTTGGGCTTGTTAGTTATTAGGGAATAGAAGAGTGATTTGTATAGTTCCTCTACTGCTGGCTGTTTCAAGTGTGGTAGAGAAGTGGATAGGGTGGTAGGAGACAAGGTCTCTGTGGTATTGGTAGTTTCAGTTTCTGTACCTATCTGTATTGGATCCAATGTGTCTTTTTCTATCTATATTATTTACTTTTTGAAAAAATATCTTGGTTCTTGGTTTCAGGCTATCAAGAAAAAGCTATATTTTTTGTTTAGTGATGATAAATGAGTGTACTATCCTGGAAAGACTCTTTAGTTTATCATATCTTTATTTTTTTATTTTTTTCTCCTGAAAATAGACTTGTATCATCATGACTACCATTGTCATTATTATTCATTATCCCTTAGAAAAATCTTATTGAGTCACTTTCCTCCAGGAGTATTTTTGCTTAATTTGTGGTGTAGTGATGGAATTTTTTTTGTCTAGTTTTGGTATGCCCAAGTTGCTATTTCTTTTGTGGGAATATATCAGCCTTTCACAAATGCTGATGGGGAATTGCAACTATTAAACTTTGATTGAATTCTATTGTCAAGAAGCTCAGTCAGTTTCAATTTTCTGATATTTCCATATAACAGTTTATAATATTTCCTAGACACTGCACAAATTTAAAGAATATTGAGTTTTAGGAATATAGTTAGGTTTTTTCCTCAGAATTTTTCAGCCATACTTGATATTATTTTTCTTGTTTTTATACTATTTCATATTTATATGATCAATTATATTATACTTCAATAATTTTATTCTACATATATATATATATATATATATATATTATTGTTATTCAGTAATTTTCAGTCTTATCCAACTCTTCATAACTCTAAGATTTTCTAGGCAAAGATTTTTGAATGGTTTGCTATTTACTTTTCTAGTTTATTTTATAAATGAGAAAACTGAGGCCAACAGTTATATTATTTGCTCAGCATTACACAGATGTCTGAAGTCACATTTGAACTCAGGAAAATGAGTCTTTCTAAATTCAAGCTTAGCACTCTATCTACCACACCACCTCAATAATCTTGTATGTGTATATGATAAAATTCACATACAACATGTGTAAACACACATGCATGTTCATGTTTTACATGTGTGAAAATATATGGGCAAATCCAAATATGAATAATAGAACATATGTGTCTCTACGCATGTTTGCATATGTACACACATAAAACATATATATGTATAAAGTTAAAATTTGAGGTGATTAAAACTGGACATTTTTTTTCACTTAGCTATTAAAGCTACTAAATTATAAGTTTATTTTATTAAATTGATAATATTTCTAAGTTTTTTTTCATTTGTTTCCTGAAACATGAAAGCTTAGAAAAATAAGTACATGTGATGTTCATGCTGTTGTAAGCACCTTGATAATAGGGCTTTGTTCATTGTTTCCATTTATTTCCCTAATACCATGAATAGTATATGATACTTTGGGAGTGAAACAACTCAGCTCACCTAAGAAAGAACATCTCAGGTCTTCTGATGATTTCCAAAATCTAAGAATAAAGACATTATCAAAGATTTACATGCCAGTTTCTTTTCAGAGTCTTTGTCTTCCATCAGTTATATAGAGATTTTCATGACTTTCCTTCTTTATTGAAGCTGAAAGCTAAAAAAATCTCAACCAGATTAAAAAGAGCTGATCTCTCTTGTCTCCTCCTCTCACCAACTCTTTCCCATCCTTCCAATAGGTGAGAGGCATTGATCTTACCACTGAGGAAATAGTTCCATAACAAATGAGATCAGGAGCTTAGATTACATGTGATTTAAGTGAATTGATTGCCTTGGGAGGCAGTGAGTTCCCAATACTAGAGATTTCCAAGTGAAAGTTCCAGATCACTTTTCAGGAATGTTGTGTAAGACATTCGTACTTCAGTTTAGTTTATAGGTTTCACTTCAGAAGCAATCTAGTCTAATCCCTTCATATAATAGATACAAAACTGAGGTTCAGGGAAGATAAATAATTTGACCTGAATCATACAGTTGGTAACCATCAGAGGAACAATGGATTAAGTGGTGGAATGATATAGTATAGTTAGTAAATTCTGAGATACTCAACAATTATACATAATGTAAAATGTCTAATCTATGAACTCTTACTGCCATCTCAATGCAGATGATTCCCAAATCTACATAAATAGCAATAATCATTTTTCAGACTATAGTATTGATAATGACTCATGAATAGTTAAAGCTATGAGGCTATAGGGGGAAAAAAACTTTTCATTTCCAGTTAGAGTAATAAACATTCATGTCCAATAATAAATGTGAGAAAGTAGATGCTAATTGATAAGCTCCCACTTTTTTATTGCTAGTAAAACATCTATAGAATTTTTACTGACTTTCTTAAAAACATCCATATACCTAAACATTGAAGTAAAGTGAAATCAATCAACAAGCATTTATCAAATACCTATTTGTGAAGGTGAAGATGTTAGAGAGGTAGAAATGGGAAAATTTGTCAACTGATTGGCTATGTAGAATGAGGAAAACTTAAAGTCAAGGGTCACATTGAGTTTGCAAATCAGAAAGATTAGAAGGATTGTGATATACTTAATAGAAATGGAAAAATCTGTCAAAAAGAGTTAAACAGGTGGGTACAGGGAAACAGATAATGAGTTCTGTTTTAAATATTTTGAATTTAATTGTAGAATTGAGAAGAAATAGTCATAGTCCCTAATAATTCTTGGCAAACCTTTTTTATTCTTCAGCCAGCATATGGTATATATATATATATATATATATATATATATATATATATATATATATATATATATATATATATATATATATATATATATATGCACATACATGTTTATGTTTAAACATACCAATGTTAATACATTTATATGTGATACAAGTTCTTTGTATACAATGTATACAATGCATACAGAAGTAATAGGTATATATGTTTATATAATGATTTATATAATATCTAGGAATATATATTTATGCAATGATCTAATCATTTTATAATAGATACATAATTCATTCTATTAGAAAAGGTAAGGTCAAATTTTCATTTATGAAGAAGTTGAATCCACTTGTGGCTAGTCATTTGGCACTATGAAATATTTGGAACAAAAATTTTATCCTGCTGTACTACTTTCCAGTTTTTCAGAGATGTTCAAATTCAATTATTGCCTTCATGTAATTGTTATATATTCATTATACTGATGGCCTAAAAAGCTTGTTTCCCATTTTACCTACTTCACATTCCTGTTACACTAGAATTCTTATGACCATAGAAAATGTTTTATATGAAATTTTGCACTCATGAAACCAATGAGTGAGCATGCTTTCCAATTCATTATCATGTTTTTAAGATAAAGAAGAAGAAAATTCTCATTAATGAAAATTCCTTTTTAAGAAAGAGATTTTTTAAGCTTTTTAGAAAATAGCAGGTAATATGATAAGAAATCTGTGTGCTGTGCTGTGAGACCATTGACTCTTGAGCACTGTGGTTATATCATTATTTCCAAAATTACTCAGATGAGGGGAAAAACAAAATAAAACAAAATATTATTCTCACTGTTAGACTATAGATGCATTGCCTATGTTTGATACCAAAAAAATTTGCAACAATTACAGTGATAAAGAGATTATATAGATATAAGAAAATAGTAAGCTGAGGGGAGAGGTGAGATGCACTTAAAATGTCTGCCAAAGTCTATGATCATCTTGTAGGTAGACTACTTATAGACCTGGAAGGATACTATGAGTTTTCATGTTTTGAGGCATTACATGGAGAGAGAGACAGAGACAGAGACAGAGACAGAGACAGAGAGAGAGAGAGAGAGAGAGAGAGAGAGAGAGAGAGAGAGACAAAGAGAGACAGAGAGAGAGAGAGAGAGAGAGAGAGAGAGAGAGAGAGAGAGAGACAAAGAGAGACAGAGAGAGAGAGAGACAGAGAGACAGAGAGAGAGAGAGAGAGAGAGAGAGAGAGAGAGAGAGAGAGAGAGAGAGAAACAGACAGGCAGACAGACATAGACACAGAGAGACAAAGACATAGAGACAAAGACATAGATAGTTAGAGAGATAGAAACAAAGAGAAAGATTCTGTGTGAGATTAGTTTATATTGAAAAGCTAAATGACCTCAACAGTATGTTAGAGATTTCTCAACTACAATTTCTACAAATTTTTCTTTTGATATCCTGGATAAGGCTAATAGAAAGATTAAGATAATTTTCCAGGAAATCTGAGCTAACTTTTCAATTGATTGCTCTTCTTCCATACCTGAAGCTAGTGATGAATATCAGGTCTAAATTTAAGTGAAACATTCATAGTCCAGTTCCAGAAAAAGTAAGATCAAAATACCTATGATTTTTTTTAAAATAATACTTTTTCACCTCCAATATTAGCTCAACTAAAATTCAATAGAGAGCTTTCCTTAGCCTTAAGCTAAAAGGAACCAAAAAGTAGTTTTCATCATAAACTAAATTGATAAGTAAGATTGGGCATTTTCTTAACATATCTATACTTTGGTTTAAAATCAAAATCTAGCCAAAAAGTACAAAAGACTGCACTATCTTGCTAGAGATTTTCAAAAGTATACAATTTGGGCCATTAATTTCTATAGAAAATAATGTCCCTTTTTTCCCCATGAGCTATCAGAGATACCAGGACCTCTGACATATTTCAGGTACACTATTATATAGCTTTTATAGTGAAAATAACTTTGTGTTCTCATATGCTCTAATGATTTATGGAGTAGTAAAAATGGTGACATGCCTGAATGGGGAAAGTGGTAAGATTTTTTTTTTTTTAATAAGCAAGATCTAACCTAATGTTAAGCATTATTGTTGTTATTCTTTCTTTTTTCACTTTCAAAAATTGTATTAGGTAGTATTTCATTAATCCAGCATCTCTGAGAAAACAGGTATACCACATAAATAAATTTTGCAGAAAATCCAAGTGCATTCCCCTAAACTTCAATTTTTAAACCATTTGTTGAGCAATACTGTGAAAAGTCATCTTATACTTCTTTGCCTTCCTAAACAGAGTATAAAAAATACAATGATGCTTTTTTTCTTGATAACACTGTATCATCATTGTGAACATCAATCTTTGTACTAGATTGCAATATAGTTTTGTATTATAGTATAAGTACTACTGACCTTTGTACGGTTGCTGAATTAAAGAAGCTCAGATTGCTCTGATTTTGAAGTTTCTCCTTTTCTTTCTCCTGCTTTGCTATAGATTCTACATTTTTGCTTTTACCTAATCTTTCTTTTTACATTCTCCTCTATCATAAAGCCCTATTAGAAATTTTCCCCTATTTTTGTCTACTATGAGCTAGAGAATCGGAAAATTACAATGATTAGGGTTCTACCTAAAATTATAATAAGATACATAAGGATCAGAAGGGATGCTTTGAATTTTCATGCTTTAATTTTATTGAATTGATTTCACAAAATTTTTGAATACTAAGGATTATTTTTTTAACTCACCCAACTCTACCTCACCTCTAAACACTCATCTAAAGCTGTATTGATAATTGAGATATGTTCTACACTCAGAAAACAATTATATAAAGGATATTACTGCTGTTTCTTTCCAATAAAACCAATGAATTTCAGCACTAATAAACATGTGGCACTAAACCAAGATATTTTCCTTCCCAATCAAATATATGTAAGTCGATTTATGATATAATAAATCCCCAATATGAACTGCCTTATCTATTATCATTAATGGCTATAAAAAGAAATTCTTTGTAGCCATTATTTCCTCTGTGGACATTACATTGCCATTTCAGAAATTTGCCTTTGGAAAGAGAATATATCAAAGACCATAGGAATTCAGAAAGCTATACAATTGGATCTTCAAAAAGTCAATGCAGTAGTACAGCCAAGATGTATAATGAAACAATCACATCTAATAAGAAGCAACAGTTACTAATTAGATAAGATAATTCTGTCAATTTTTAGAAATCAAAACTGACAGAAGAACAATTTGAATTCAGTTAATTAAAAATAAATATTGAGCAAGTTGAGACTTTCCTCACCTTGCATTAATTTGAATATTATTATTCAAATAGAATCCATTGAAACATTTATACATATCACTACCAGAACCATAAAATTATGTAAAACTAGCTTAAAACTAACCACAATAACTACAAAAAACAAAAGAATTCTGAATAAAGATCCCCTTGCTCCTTTAATCACCAGAATGTATGCCTAAATTATCACTGTCCATGAACAAGGTTAAAGTCTTTTAAGAGATGACTTTAAGTAAAACTGTCATCTCAATGAAAAGAATGTGAATAAAGGCTTACTACATCCTCTGATGATGAAGTAGTCTAGATCCAAATCAATGAACTCTTAATAGTAATGGTTTCCTTATGAAACTTATCTTGATAAGGGAATTTTATTCAATGAAAGTGACATTGCAGAGAAGGGTCTCCAGAACTTATAAGAGGTTACATGTGGGACCTAATCATTAATAAATATTGGACCATTCACATTTTCTGGTATATTCTTAAGATAAAAATTGATGTGCAATAGTCTCTGGCCTTAAAAAGATAAAATGAATTTTACATTTTAACATTTTTAACTTATGGACAGCACAAAAACAGACAGCAAGGAAGATTTAGCCCTCTCAACTACTTTGCCAACCCTTTCCTGGGGAAATTGTATACCTGTTAACATCCCATTACAGGATATGCTACTTTTCATGGTACTCTAGGAAAAAACAAATTGTTATTTGTTCCTTCTATTATTTAGACTATAATTATGCTCATTTTTACATAATATTTCTTCTACAAATCCGACAGGTTCTTTCTTGAGCCAAGTTTAGCATAGTTGAATGTTTAAGGAGTGATATTTAGTATAGAATGCTAGGCCTGGAGTCAGGAAGACCTCAGTTGAGTCTCAGATACTTACTAGCTGCGTGACCCTTGTCAAGTTACTTAACCTTACTTGCCTCAGTCTCTTCATCTGTAAAATGAACAGAATAAAGAAATGGCAAACTATTTCAATATTTTTGCCAAGAAAACCCCAAATGAGACCGGACATGATTGAACAACAATATTTCTGGAACCTTTACAATTGTTGATATAGAGGTTAATATAGAAAGTTTGCTTTCATTTTCCTAAAATGCTAATGTCCAGTTGACAAATGTTCACATTTTTCTCTGCTATTGAACATACATAGAATGCTTACTTTATTATGAGATCTACACAGATTTCTAGTCCTTAGGATAATACTTCCTGTTGGTGAAAATACTGCAAGTTATTGATCTCTTATTTAATTCATTTTGGACTTTTCACGTATGTTTATAGTTAACCTGATTCCATTCTCAGGCTGTCTGTCTTTTTAATTACTGAGTATGTACGGAATTCAAATTAAATTTTTCCCATAATAAGAAGGATGCAGAAAAAAGTTTGGGTGCTCTAAGTTGTTTCAGGTCCCTAAATAAGATGTACATCTTCTTTCTGTATGGTTCACCCAGAGATTTCTCTATGGATCTTCAGTTAGATCATTCATGATTCTCAGAACACCCTAGAGAAAATTTTCCATATTCTAGGTTATTATGAGGAATTATAGGCTTTTATTGTAGTTCATGTAGAAAGGAGTTCCCTTAAATAATTTTTGCTTCCCTATTTACTTCAGGGATTCCTGAAGAAAATTTATATTCCCTCATATTGTTTCAGAGAACTATAGGAAGATCCCATATGCAAGTTTAGGTCTAAAAGTAGGGAAGAAAGTAGTACATAAGGTAGAGTATGAAATGTCTCAAACCACCATGCCTCTCCAAATTCTAAACCTGATTTGTGTAAAACAAGAGAATTACTTAAGTGAATGTGTGGGATTGATTGCTAGGCAATAACGAGTAATAATCTGTTTAAAGTTTTCGATTATGTTCTTTACAGATGAGACTTCTGAAACAGGAAGCTTAATTTTCTTGATTTTTTTTCTTTACCAAATTTGAACTAGGCAATATCATTTCAAGCACCGTGGCAGGCCATTATTAATAAGTAAATCATATACTGTTATATGATTTTATATATACATATATATATGTGTGTGTGTGTGTGTGTGTGTGTGTATGTGTGTGTATTATAAAATGTTCTTTATTTATTATGGAAAACTCTGGGGTTGGAGACATTTGAGATTTTTGCCCATGTGAGACTTCATAAGATTTTTGTCGATGATTGTTTTGAGATTCTTTTTCCACATGATAGCTAATTCCCAAAGACCTTGGGGAACTGTTCCATATTGGGTAAATGAACAGCATTTTGAAATATTGATGAAGAATGGTAATTTTTTTTTTTTTAATGAGGGGAGGTCATGAAGACTAGCCAATGGTATTTCACTAAGCATACATAACCAAATATTCCAAACCATGTAAGTAGAATTAGTGATCAAGCTTGTGGAAGTTAATAACGATGTGTAATATGTAATAAAAGGATCTTATTTCACTCTTTATTTCAGGGTAAAGTCTTAACATGACTGTTCTTGATTTGTTAATCATGCGATGAGTAATTAGACATTATTAGCTGTAATGTTCTGTTGTCTCCAGAAACTGCCAATCGCTCTCTGGGAGATCTGCTGTTTCAACTCAATCTCTCAACAGCCAACTCTGACCTAGAGTAGAGACTTCTCTCCCTTGCTCAATGTTGCTTCTTTTATCCTCCCAGAGAATGGGCATGGAATAACTCAGGGGCTTCTGGGAAAAAATACTTCAACCAATGAACTTGCTCCTTTTAAACATTAAGCTCCTCCCCAGAAGTTCAAAGGGATAAAACTACCCCCAAAGGCCCAAACTAGAGAGTTGTTAAGTACCGACTTAGCACCTAGTAAGAACCTATCATCTCATTATCTCATTAGCACTTAGTAAGAACCTAACAATTAACTATTAAGCCAGACCTGGGAGTGCATATCTAAGATTCAATTGGGGCAACTCAGCTGGTTTTTCTTCCTTAGTATCCACTGAAGAGGATTATTCTCTCCAGATGGGGCCTCCAGATGTTTTCTCACCTTCTCTCTCAGAAATGTCAAACACTGACTCCACTATTACTGCATGAGCATCAGCATTGGCAATCTACTCTGGTGGACTTGAAGAGATGGTCATGTTTCCCTGCTATTGATTCTCTGTCATGTTTATTTTTTTCTTGCTTAGCTGGAGTATTAGAGATGGAATGAAATGGTTTGCAAACTTGTGACCTTTGTACAAGCTAATTGATGTTAATTGGTTAAATTAAATGAGTGTGCTGTTCACATATTGGGCAAAACACAATGGAATAGGAATTTGAACATTAAAAGAGTCTCATTGTCCTTCAGGAATAAGCAAAAAAAGCAAAAAGAAAAAAAAAAGAAAAAAGAAAAAGAAAAACCTGAAGGAGGAAAAGATTTAACTAGGCTTGATATCAATATACAATTAATCAATAGAAGTAGGAGTTGGAAAAGGGATATCCAGAGATTATAGAGGTTATACTTAAGGGAAAACTATACTCACTCTTTTTTCCTGTGTATGGCAAGTAAACAGATTTTAGTATATAAGGGATTCTGTAGGTGCCTGTAATCAGGTAAGACATAGCACATACCCTTATAATAGTAACTGAAACACTATAATAAAGTAAAATTAACCCTGAATTTGGAATCAGATGATCTAGATCAGAAATCTGACGTCCTTACTTTATGTATGACATTGGACAACTCACTTTACCATTCTGCAACATATTTTGAGATATAGAGTGACAAAATTGTTATTGCTCTTTTGGTTTAGTTATGTAAGACTCTTCATGACTCTATCTGAAGTTTTCTTGACAAAAATGTGGGAGTGGTTTGCCATTTGCTTCCCCAGTTCATTTTACGGATGAGGAAACTGAGTAAAACAGAGTTAAGTGACTTGTCCAGACTCACATCGGCAATAAGTGTATGAGGCCAGATTTGAATACAGGAGATAGGTCTTGATTTCAGACTTGAAACTCTATCCACTGTATCATCTAGCTACCCCACATTGTAATAACTGCATATATATAAAATGGAGATAAATTTGCTAGTGATGTGAAAGATAATTTGCAAGTGAAGTAAAATAGAATTTTGAAGATTAGATAAAAGATAATGTTTTAGATGTTAATTAGTATCTTGGAGATATAAGATATCAATGATATTAGATTATACAGATAATACTTATATATGCATATATTCATTTGTTCATTAGTGCATTCAACAAGTATTTACAAAGCACCTACTTTGCATAAACAGTAAGCCAAGTGCTGGGGATACGAAGAAGAAATACATAACCTTTCTCTTTAAGTAAGTTATAATCTAGTAAATGGATGTATGAGAAATATTGTGTAAGTCAAATGACTGACAGTGGTATTGGATCTGAGTAGGTTACAAATACTGTTATATGTATTAGAGAAAATATATTACCATGTGATTTGAGAAGCAAATAAATTGATCAAAATGCAAAACATTTCAGGTTGGAAGATGAATGAAAATATTACAAAGAAGACTTCTTTTTTTATATGAATAGTCAAGGAAACACTAATTTGAAATTCTTTGTGCTCACACAACAATAATTCAAGGCAACCTTGCTGCATAACTTTTCCCTATCTTGTTTTCAGAACAACAGTGATTGATTGGAGTCAAAGCTCATAAGTTTGAATCCAGCTATTTATGTAATATTGGACAAATCATCCATCTCTGAGTTTCAGTTCCCTTATTAAACTGAATTGATTAACAATGATCAATTGTGATGAACAATGAGGTGATTCAGTCCAATTTCAATAGATTTGTGATGGAGAGAACCATCTGAAGGCAGAAAGAGGACTATAAGGATTGAGTGTGGATCACATAATAGTATTTTCACCTTTTTTGTTGTTTGCTTGCTTTTTTATCTCATTTTTCCCCTTTTTGATCTGATTTTTCTTTTGCAGCCTGATAAATGTGGAAATATATTTAGAAGAATTGCACATGTTTAACCTATATTGATTACTTTCTGTCTAGTGCAGCAGGTTGAGGAGAATGGGGGGGAAATATATGGAACACAAAGTTCTGCAAGGATGAATATTGAAAAACCATCTTTGTATGTATTTTGAAAATAAAAAGCTATTATTAGTAAATAAATGAATGAATAAAATGAGTTAGTTGAATACAATAGCCTCTGGGATTCATTTCAGCTTAAATCTCTTATGAATTCTATATTGCCATGGGACATTAAAATATTACATACAAAGTCTTTCTTTTATTAATTTTAACAATTATATTTTATTATATTTATATCCATAATTTAAATATTTTTTTTATTTTTCAAAATACATGCAAAGATAATTTCCAACATTCAACTTTGCAAAATATTGTGTTCTAAACTTTTCTTCCTTGTTCTTCACCTCCTACTTTCCCTACATTAAACATATGCAATCCTTCTAAACATATTTCCACATTTAACATGCTGTGTGAGAAAAATCAAACCAAAAGAGGGGGAAAAGGAGAAAGGGGAAAAAAAACAAGCAAACAACAACAACAAAAAGGTGAAAATACTATGCTGGATCCACATTCAGTCTCTATCATTCTCTCCCTGAATGCAGATGGTGTTTTTCATCCAAAGTCTAGTGCAATTGATCACCACATTAATAAAAGAGAGCTAAATCTACTTTAGCTAGCTTGTCATTGCATAATCTTGTTGTTACTATGTAGAGTGTTCTCACTTCCCTCAGAATCACATAAGTCTTTCCAGTCTTTTCTGATATCAGACTGCTGATCATTTCTTATAGTACAATAATATTCCATTACATTCATATACCATAACTTATTCAGCCATTCTCCAACTGATAGGCATCCATTTAGTGTTCACTTTCCTCACAAAACAAAAAGAGCTGCTACAAACATTTTTGCATGTGTGGATTATTTTCCTTTTTTATGATATCTTTGGAATACAGACCCAGGAAAGACACTACAGAATAAAATTAATGCCCCTTTGGGCATAGATTCAAATTGTCCTCAAGAATGGTTGGATTAGTTCACAACTCCACCAACAATGTATTAGTGTCCCGATTTTTCTACATCCCCTCCAACTTTTATCATTATCGTTTGCTGTCATTTTAGCCAATCTGAAAGGTGTAAAGTGGTACCATAATGGTTTTAATTTGTATTTCTCTAATCAATAGTGATTTATAACTTTTTTTATATGACTAGAAATGATTTTAATTTCTTCTTCTGAAAATTATCTGTTCATATCTTTTGACCATTTATCATTTGGCAATGACTTGTGTTTTTATAAATTTGAGTAACTTCTCTATATATTTTAAAAATAAAGCCTTTATTAGAAACATTGGATGTAAAAAATATTTTCCCAGTTTTCTGTCTTCCACCAATTTAATAGGGATTTTTAAACTGGATACATAAGTAATATTATTATTATTTCTATATTCTTGGCTTAGTGCCAACCTCTTCCTTGACATTAAAGTACTTTGCCAATCATTATCCACAGAACTCTTGTCTGTTTCTCAGGGATTACTTAGTCTTGAAAAATAGTTTGCTATGATCTTTTCTTAGATTTCCCCATCAAGATTCAGTCTGATGCACTTTCTTTCTAAATTTGTTTAGAAGAGGAATTTGTTTGCTTTTCCAGGGGTGGGGTGGGGGTGGGAGAAAGGAAAGGGAAGAGATAATTGTCTGTACTGCATCCTACCTCCTGCTTTTTAGTGAACTAATCCTGCAACAAAATTATTAAAGGTGATTTTCAACTGCAGCAGATCATTCTATGATTTATCTATGATTTATCTATGGATTTCAGCATTGGAGGTAAGAAGGTACTCATCCAAACTTCAGGAAGAATTGTGGTTTCACAATTCTGATTAAATCTGGCTCTGATGAGCAGCAGGCTTTGGCTGAGTTGTGGACCTTTGTAATCTGGCATATAATTGAATAAGTTAATTTTAAAAGCTCTAACATAAGACTTATGTGTCTTAGCCATAATTGTATCATTGAAAACAATTTTAATGGATGACATTGGTTAATGTTAATTTAATACAGAGCTAGGAACTCTTGTATACATCAGAGAAGTGTATATCAAATATAATGCTGATTACTTGTTTAGAGCAGGGGTTGAGAATCTTTAGTCCACAGGCTATGTAAGACCCACAAAATCATTTGCTAAAACAGCATGATGAACTGAAAGCCAATCTGCCACTGCTTAAGCTCTCAATGTTGATAATTTTGTATAGCTCATGAAGAATGCTGTAAATATCCAAATGGCCCTTGGCAATAAAAAAAAAGTTCTTCACCCTTGATTTAGAATAACCTATGAGTTACTTATCTAAACAAATTGTAAGGCACATTCTACTTTTCTACCAAGTTTCTTCTTATAATGGTATATTCCTAAGAAGTATGAAAGAGGGACAAAGTGTTGAAATGGTCTATTTGTATTAAATATTATATTTAATTTTTGTTACATGATTATTTTATTGAAGCAAAACCCATTTTGGGGTTCCCTCTATAAATAATATAAATCTCTATGTAACCTCTACAATAGGACTATAATTGCCAATTAAGGAAAAAAGATTAATAATTAAGTGTAATTTCTATTTTCCAGAATTATTTCTGTTGCATTTTTTAAAAAAACCCTTACATGCCCATAAAACTCCATATATGCTCAAGTCAGCTAACCATATGGAATTAATAGTCATCCACCATGAGAAAAAGTAAGGCTTTAAGTTTCATATTCAAACTTTTTTTTTCTTTTTTCTTTCTTTCTTTTTTTTATTATTTAAACTTTTTCCCAAAATATAGGCATAGATAGCATTCAACATCCAACCTTGCAAAATGTTGTGGTCCAAATTTTTCCCTCCCTTCCCCTACTTGTATTCTTATAAGAAAGTCAATATATGTTAAATATGTACAATTCTTCTATACATATTTCCAAATTATCATGCAGCAGAAGAAAAGTCAGATCAAAAAGGAAAAAATGAGAAAGAAAACAAAATACAAGCAAGCAACAACAAAAAAGGAGTAAAAATACTATGGTGTGATTCATCCTCAGTTCCCATAGCTCTCTCTGTGTGTGTAGTCTTCAAGACAAGACCATTGGAACTGACCTGAATCATCCATTCATGAAAAGATCCACGTCCATCAGAATTGATCATTGCAAAATCTTGTTGCTGTGTATAATTATCTCCTAGTTCTGCTCATTTCACATAGCATCAGTTCATGTAAATCTCTCCAAGCCTCTCTAAAATCATCCTCCTGATAGTTTCTTACAGAACAATAATGTTCCATAACATTCATATACCATAACTTATTCAGCCATTCTCCAACTGATGGGCATCCACTCAGTTTCCAGTTCCTTGCCACTACAAAAAGTGCTGCCACAAACATTTTTGCCCTTGTGGGTCCTTTTCCCTTTTTTGTAATCTCTTTGGGATATAGTCCCAGGAGAAACACTGCTGGGTCAAAGGGTGTGCACAGTTCGATAGCCCCTTGAGCATAGTTCCAATTTGCTCTCCAGAATGGATGAATTAGCTCACAACTCCAACATCAATGTATTACTTCCCATCCCCTCCATTATCCTGTCATCTTAGTCAATCTAAGAGGTGTGTATTAGTACCTCAGAATTGTCTTAATTTGCATTTCTCTGATCAATAATGATTTAATGCTTTTCATATGACTAGAAATGGTTTCAATTTCTTCATCTAAAAATTTTCTATTTATATCCTTTGATCATTTATCTCTTGAAGAGTAGCTTGAATTCTTAATAATTTTGAGTCAACTCTATGTATTTTAGAGATGAGGCTTTTATCAGAACCCTTGATAATTTTTCCCAGTTTATTGTTTCCCTTCTAATCTTGTCTGCACTGGTTTTGTTTGTACAAAAACTTTTCAATTTAATATAACCAAAATTATCCATTTTTTATTCAAAAATTTACTCCAGTTCTTCTTTGGCCACAAATTCCTTCCTTCTCCACAGATCTAAGAGGTAAAGTATCCTTTGTTTTTTTAATTTGCTTATAATAGCATTCTTTATGTCTAAATCATAGACTCATTACAACCTTATCTTGGTATAGGGTGTTAGGTGTAGGTCAATGTCTAGTTTCTGCTATCCTAATATCCAGTTTTCCCAATAGTTTTGTCAAATAGTGAGTTCTTATCCTAGAAGCTAGGGTCTTTGCATTTGTCAAACATTAAATTTCTGTAGTCATTGTTTACTTTGTCCTGTCAATTTAACCTATTCCACTCGTTGACTATTCTATTTCTTAGTATCAAATGATTTTGGTGATTGCTGCTTTATAATATAGTTTTAGGTCTGGTATAGCTAGACTACTTTCATTTGATTTTTTTTTTTCTATTAAGTCCCATGACATTCTTGACCTTTTGCTCTTCTAGATGAACTTTGTTATTATTTTTTATAGATCTGTAAAGTAATTTCTTGGGAATTTGACTGGTATGACACTAAATAAGTAGATTATTTTAGGTGGTATTATCATTTTATTACATTATATTATGTTAGCTTGGCCTATTCATGAACATTTGATATTTTTTTCCATTTATTTAGATGTGACTTTATTTGTGTGGAATGTGTTTTGTAATTGTGTTCATATAGTTCCTGATTTTGCCTTGACAGATAGATTCCCCCAAATTTTATATTATTGTTATTTTAAATAGAATTTCTCTTTGTATCTCTTACTGTTGGATTTTGTTGGCAATATATAAAAATGTTGATGATATATGTATATTTATTTTATATCCTGCAACTATGCTAAAGTGTTCACATTCATTCTTTATTGGTATAGCTCAATACATCATTCCTAAAATACTAAACCTGAAGCTTTGCTGAATGATCACCATTACCAAGTGGAAGCATATTGGTTTTTTTAATAACTCACGTTCAAATATTCTACATTGTAGATTCTGGATAATAATTATCTCTGATCTAATTAAGGACCACGAATAATGACTGATTGCTATATACCTCAAACTATTGATTTGTGTGAGAAACAACACAAATACTGAAATATTTTTATAAATATCTTTTCTTCTTTTCTTTAAATAATTTGGTCAACATTTTTATGAGAGAACCACAGTCTTTGGAACATGATTATGTTAATTTGAGGTTATTGATTCTTTATCTTTGCTTTTTTCTTAGCTTTCCCCATTTCCTTCCTTTATTCCCCTCCACCCAGAAGGCTGGCTTTTTCAAGGATGCTAGTATTTGTGCATCATATTTTATTATTATCACTTATAGGTCCAACCTGTAGTTCATATAAATGTTATGATTTAGAAGATGTAATAAATGAATCACCATTTGTTTCATTTCTTTTACCAAAATAATTTCCTGATCATTTATAATAATAGTCCAACTAAATATATATGTACACAGATATACAAACACATTTGCGAGTGTACTCTACAATATGTGGGAGACACAATCCCCCCAGCTCCATATACTCTCAGTCTCTAGAATGGGAAAGTGGGTTAATTTGACAGCATACATCAGTTCTTAAAGAGTACAGTACCAAATTCCAAATTAAATACCCTAGGCTGTAGGCTCAGGCTCTCTGGCATCTCTAGGCTTCCCTACCACACTAACTCCTGCAACATCTTACCTATAATGCTGATTCTAATGTCAATATGGTTCAAACTCCCAGGCCCAGTGAAGATGCACATCTGCATCTGAAACTGAAGAGAACAAACAAATCAGAAAGAAACAAAACATATCAGGCCAACTTTTTGGATCCATGGGTTAAAATGATAGAAGGGAAAAGATATTTCTCTCTTTCTGTGGATAAATTATATATCATCTTCACTTTATGTTTGCAGAAAGAAACAGTGGAGAGGAAAGAGTGAAACTCTCCCTGTCTAACAGTTTAAAAGACTCAGCCTATTCAGGATATTCAGGTAACCATAGCAGGCTATTATCCCCTACATGATAGGGGAATAGAGATAGGAGACCTCCCTGCTAAGCATCTGAGTATTCTTTAAGGCTCCATTACACATAACATCCCAAAGAATAATGAGGTTAGGTTCTCTTTGCATAATACATTGGTGTTAATGTTCTTGTTGCCAATCAAGACTAAAGAGGAATACAAAAGCAAAAATAAAAACATAAAGTTTTCTCGAAAAAAAATAATGAATACTTCAGAAACAAATACTCTGGAAAAAATAGCCTTAGTAAATAGACAATTTGCCAAGGTGATTAAACCATGAAAACAAATTGCAACTGATGTGGGTTGAGGTCCCTTTAAGATACCTTTCTGATTCCCAACCCCACCATGGCTGAAGAAGCTAGCACCTTTCATTCACAAATCCTGGTCAAAAGTACCCTTTTGAATTCCAATGATATCCGGGCTTTCCCAGCCCCCACTGGATCTGAACTAACTTGGGCTTTCCCAGCCCTCACTCTAATGATCTGCTCAGGTTTCCCCAACCCCCACAGCCCCGTTATAAAAAAGGGAACCCTGGAGCTCATTCTTTGCAGGAACCCCAAGCATGGTATCCTTCAGGCCATGTAAGGGTTCCTGTCCACCAGGCGCCAGCTCTGGTCCAGGTGTCTTTCTACCTTTACCCTTACTTCCCAACCCCAAATAAACCTTTTTTTTTTTTTTTTAATCAATCTAGGTTTTCAGGCCTGTAAATTCCTTTACAGGGGACTCTGTGCCTTCACTAGACTGCATTTAACTATGTATCCTTGCACCAAACCAAAAGGGATTACTCCTTACCTAATTCTCATCACAATAGAGGGATACTCATTCTTCCAGCAAATTGTATGGCAAAAAGAATTTTTCAGTGACCCACAGTTAGTAAACCTAAGTTTATAATTCTACTAGTAACAAATAATAGCTGTGCATGCATAAGAAGGAAGTTAGATAACACCAAAAGCCATTTTCCAATAGATAAATATCAAAGGAGATGAAGTTTTCAAAAGAAGAATTGCAAGCTATCAAAAATTCTATGAAAGATTGTTCCAAATCACTAAGAGAAAAGTAAATTAAACCAACTTTGAGATTTCACATTGTACTCAATAAATTGTCAGAAGTGACAAAAGATAGAAATAAACCATGATGTAAAGGCCATAGGAATCATAAGGAACTTCAAATATGAAAAATTCAGAGAAAAATAGAAAGATCAGCATGAGTTGAAATAGAATAAAATAAGAGAACAATAAAGACAGTGACAATAATGGAAATGAGAAGAAGACAGAAGTGAAGCTGACACTGAGTAATTGCAATGATCAGTGTCAGCCTTGGATAAAATATGAATATATATCTCCTTCCATTGATAGGAAATTTAGATTATGGACAGGGAATGATGAATATATTGAATAGGAATGGTCATTGTATTGGTTGATTTTGCTTAGTTGTTTTTATATTTAAAAAAAAAGAAAATTAATTTGGTGTTAGGGAGAGGGGAAAATAAAATATATCAAAAAAAATTTTAAAATTTAAAATATTGGTAATTTTTTAAATTCAAGATGGTCTTCTTCCTAGATAAAGTAAAAATAGTGGTTTTCAATTACCCAGTTTGTTAGGAAAAATGAAGAGTTCCTTTTAAAAAATATATTTAGAATACTTCAAAGGAAGAAAAAAGAGATAAACAAATCTGGTGACTCAACAACTGATTCTAGCTTTAATTCTAGAAACTGAAAGGGTAGAAAAATGTGGAAAAGAATAGAAAAAGAAGAAATAAAAGAAAGAAGAATAAGTTTCAGAGCTATATTATAGGGTATGAAGTTCATGTACAAAAGTTTGAGCTGGAAGCTTTAGGTAGAAAGCAGTTTATTGTTCTAGAGGGAGTAATAATATAGCTTCACAAATGCCACCAAGGAGAGCTCAGCTAACAATGGTCATGAAGAGGGTGCTAGGTCATATTGAAGGGTAATTAGGAAATGATTTGTTAGCCTAGGAAAAGCAATTGTATTCCTGGGGCATGTCCCTAGGATATCATAGAATAACTCTGACTTTTGTTATGCCTGACAACAATTGCACACTACTAGTGATTCATATGGTGACAAATTATATCACTATAAGGAAGTTAGAAAGAATTGCTTGGGTTTAATAGTTTGAAAAAAGTAATTGAAGTTTTAAAGACACACAGGTTGCTTTCACCATTTTTGTCAATTGAAGATAGGGAAAAATTTTTTTCAAGAAAAAAAAAGGAGGAGAATAACTGGTTAGAGGAGCTGGATTTAATTTGCTGGACCATTGCTTTTGTTATAGATATATTGGACTTTGGGTATCTAAGTACCCAAAGTATTAAAGTACCCAAAATTTTCAGAAGGAAAGCATAATTAAATGACTTGAGAACTAGTTGAATAACTAAACAAAAAGAGCTGTATTTAATTGATTGATCTCAACTAGCAAAAAGGTATTCTTTGAAGTACTCCAGGGAGCTAGCTTTAACTCTGTGCTGCATATCACTAACACTAAGCAGGGAGACATAGTTTACTTTTCTCAATAAGCTGAAATTGATTAGGCTTAGGAAAATTATAATAAGATTATAATTATGGAATCTTGAAAAAGCAGTTTATCTGGGGGAAAAAGGAATCTGAGGGTTTAAATGGTCTACAAGCTTTGCCAGACTTATCTGGTTACCTGACACTCAAAAAAGTAAAGTGATTTTCAGTTGCAATATAGAGTTAAAATATACAAGTAAGAGAGGTGATGATTCCATTGTATAGGTTCATATCTGTAATATCTGTTAGCAGATAGAATGAAGCTGATTTTGCTTCTGTTTAAAAGTTATAGGTTACAGTGTACTAAAATAATTGTACTTCCACACTTAATCTGTTAAAAAATATGATAACCTTCTGGGAAGAGGGGAAGTTACCAAACTTTCAAAGGAGAGAATTATTTCAGATTGGAAACAGAACATATTGGAGCTCCCATAGAGTTATATCTATGAGTAGTTACTAAACTTAGGACAAGGATAAGATAAAATGACCCTGCCTCAAAAAAAGCTTTAATTCTAGATGTTTTTCTTCAGAAAACAATGATAACATTGCATCTAGAGAAATATTATTTGAGTATATGTCATATGGAAATAGATTAAAGTCTAGGAGATTTCTTAATCTTGAAAAAAGTAGGTTTTTGGGTGGAGAAGAAACAAAAAGACATTATAACTATCTTCAAGAACTTTTAAAATCATCATGTAAAAAAGAAAATAGATTTATTATTGAACAGAGAGAGCAAAACTAAGATCAAAAAGAAGTGTTTTCAGATAAGTAACTTTAGAAATAACATAAGAGAAAATTTTGTAACAATTTAAATTATTGCCAAAACAGAATGTAAAATAATAGAATCACTTGGCAAAGACAACATCATGATAACAGAATAAAGGCACAGTCAGCCAGGCTCTGCACCAAACTCCTCCAAATACTCTTAAATAATGGCACTAAGCAAATACTAGAGCATCAGAACCCACAAAAAGGAGGATTGTCCAGCCTAGGACAACTAAGATGAGTGACAGGAAAATCTCTGTCACTCTGGGGTGAGAATGGAGTACAGTCTAGAATAGGTCAAGCATAGCCTCAGTCCCAGAAAACAAGAAATTAGGAATAAAGGTTACTGAACCATTGGCTGCAACAGGAATTTCCAGACATTTCTTCCCATAGACACCAAGGAAAACTTAGAACAATCTCAGAAAAATGTTTGTCTCATTTGTGTGAGTGGATAACCATCCAGCATAGACAATGCTAGCACATCCCTGGTGCTCCAGCCAAATAAGTGTTGAGAGCTGCTAAATCAGCACTGGTAGAAGCTCTCAGACCTCAGATGGTAAGGAAGCCGAATAACTGGTCACAAGGAGATCACAAGCCACAGTGGAACTAAGACCCTCACAGTTCCCGGGAAGAATAAAGTGTCATTGTTGCTCATAGAATATAGTATAGAGCAGGAGGGGAATAAATAGACATCTCCTTAGATATACCACCTTGAAGAAATTAAAAATCTACAGATATCTAGAAGGATTTCTGAAAATAGCTGCACAAATCCCTAAAACCTGAGATAGTACACCCTCCACCCTGGCTGCAGTCCTGCTTTAACAAAGAGTTAAAAGTCAAGTAATAGGCTGGGAAAATGCAAAAACAGAAAAAATTCTGACAACTGAAATTACTATAGTGATTAGGAAGCTACACTTTCAGAAGATAACAAAGACAAAGATCCTACTTTCAAAACCTCCAAAAATATAAGTGATTTTAGGCCATGGAAGAGTTTAAAAGGGATTTTAAGAATAAAGCAAGAGAGGTAAAGGAAAAATTGGGAAGAAAAATGAGAGTGATATTAAAAATTCATTAAAAAGTCAACCTTTGGTAAAGATTACAAAAAAAAAATGAAGAAATAACATCTTTAAAAACAGAATAGGACAAATGGTAAAATTAAAAAAAAAAAAATACAAAAAGCCTCTGAGGAGAATATCTTAAAAATCAGAATTGGTCAAATTGGCAGGAAATAAATGGATAATCCACCAAAGAAAGCAACATCATTAAAAGTACAAATGGCTAAATGAAAAGGGGAGTACAATGCTAACTGAAGAAAAAAAAATTGATTAAATTTTAGAATTGAGCAAAAAGAAGCTAATGACTTTATAAGAAAACAAGAAACAATAAAGCAAAAACAAAAGAATGAAAAAAAACTATGTAAAATATCTCATTGGGAAAAACAATTAACCTGGAAAATAGATCCAGGTTAAATAATTTCAAAGCTATTAGAGTAATTGAAAGCTATTATCAAAAAAAAAAGAAAAAAAAAAAAAAAGCCTACACATCATCTTTCAAGAAATTTTCACTAAAAACTTCCCTGATATTCTGGGAAAAGAGGACAAAGTTTTTTGAAAGAATTCATTGGTTACTTCCTGAAAGAGATTTCTAAAACAAAATTCCCAAGAATATTATAGATGAATTCCAGAGCTCCCAAGTCAAGGAGAAAATATTGTAAGCAGCCAGAAAGAAAAAAAAATTCAAGTATTATGGAGACAAAGTCAGAATAACACAAGATTTAGCACCTTCTATGTTAAAGGATGAGTCTTGGAATATATTTCAGAGGGCAAAGGAATTAAAATTACAAAGAAGAATCACCTACCCAGTAAAACCAAGTATAGTTTCTCCAAGGGAAATGTGAATATTCAAGGAAATAAAAGACTATCAAGCATTCTTTATTTTTTTTTTGTTTGTTTGTTTGTTTTTCTTGTTTAGGCAATTGGGATTAAGTCACTTGCCCAGAGTCACATAACTAGGAAATGTTAAGTGTCTGAGACCACATTTGAACTCAGGTCCTCCTGACTTAAGGGCTGGTGCTCTATCCACTGCGCCATCTAGCTGCCCCATTTCGAGCAATGAAAAGACCAAAGTTGAAGAAATTATTTGATTTTCAAATATATGACCCAGGAGAAACATAAAAAGGTAAACAGAAAAGGGAAATCATAAGAACTTAATAAGGTTAAATCAGACTCCCAAGAAACTATTTCAATGACCTAGAAAAAATAACAACAAAATTCATATGGAAGAATAAAAGGTCAAGAATTGCAAGGGAACTAATGAAAAAAAACTCAGAGGAAGGTGGTCTAAGTGTACCTGATCTAAAGCTATATTATATAGCAGCAGTCACCGAAACCATTTGGTATTGGCTAAGAAATAGACCGGTAATCAGTGGAACAGATTAGAACAAAGGACAAAAAAGGGTACATATATAGCAACCTAATCTTTGACAAACCCAAAGATACCAACATTAGGGATAAAAATTCATTATTCGGAAAAAACTGTTGGGAAAACTGGAAATTAGTATGGCAGAAATTAGATATGGATCCACACTTAACACCATATACCAAGATAAGATCAAAATGGGTCCATGATTTAGGCATAAAGAGGGAGATAATAAATAGATTAGAGGAACAGAGGATAATCTACCTCTCAGACCTGTGGAGGAGGAAGGAATTTATGACCAGAGGAGAACTAGAGATCATTATTGATCACAAAATAGAAGATTTTGATTACATCAAACTAAAAAGTTTCTGTACAAATAATACTAATGCAAACAAGATTAGAAGGGAAGTAACAAATTGGGAAAATATTTTTAAAAACAAAGGTTCTGACAAAGGTCTCATTTCCAAAATATATAGAGAACTGACCCTAATTTATAAGAAACCGAACCATTCTCCAATTGATAAATGGTCAAAGGATATGAACAGACAATTCTCAGAGGAAGAAATTGAAACTATATCCACTCACATGAAAGAGTGTTCCAAATCACTACTGATCAGAGAAATGCAAATTAAGACCACTCTGAGATACCACTACACACCTGTCAGATTGGCTAAGATGACAGGAACAAATAATGATAAATGTTGGAGGGGATGTGGGGAAATTGGGACACTAATACATTGCTGGTGGAGTTGCGAAAGAATCCAGCCATTCTGGAGAGCAATCTGGAATTATGCCCAAAAAGTTATCAAACTGTGCATACCCTTTGACCCAGCAGCGCTACTACTGGGCTTATATCCCAAAGAAATACTAAAGAGCGGAAAGAGACATATATGTGCCAAAATGTTTGTGGCAGCTCTTTTTGTAGTAGCTAGAAACTGGAAGATGAATGGATGTCCATCAGTTGGAGAATGGTTGGGTAAATTATGGTATATGAAGGTTATGGAATATTATTGCTCTGTAAGAAATGACCAGCAGGAGGAATACAGAGAGGCCTGGAGAGACTTAAATCAACTGATGCTGAGTGAAATGAGCAGAACCAGAAGATCGCTGTACACTTCAGCAACAATACTGTATGAGGATGTATTCTGATGGAAGTGGAAATCTTCAACATAAAGAAAAACCAACTCACTTCCAGTTGATCAATGATGGACAGAAATAACTGCACCCAGAGAAGGAACACTGGGAAGTTAATGTAAATTGTTAGCACTAATATCTGTCTGCCCAGGTTACATGTACCTTCGGAATCTAATGTTTATTGTGCAACAAGAAAATGATATTCACACACATGTATTGTATCTAGACTATATTGTAACACATGTAAAATGTATGGGATTGCCTGTCATCGGGGGGAGGGAATAGAGGGAGGGGGGGATAATTTTGAAAAATGAATACAAGGGATAATATTATAAAAAATATATATAATAAAAAATATTAAGTAAAAAATAAAAAAGAACTTAATAAGGTTAAACTGTTTACATTTATAATTATAATTTTTAAAAACTTTCTCATTACTATAGCAGTTAGGATAGTAAGTAGACAGTGGGTACAAGTAATAGTTGAATGTGAAGGGATTATATCTTAAAAAATAAGATTAATGTGTGGAGAGGAATTTCCTGGAAATATGAAAAAGGGAGAGAGAGAATTGATTAAATTATCACACAAAAAAGAGAAGAAAAAGCTTTTATAATAAAGGGAAAGATGGGGGAATTTAAGAATGAGTAAATGTTACTGTCATCAGAATTGGCTCAAAGGGAAAATAAATATGTATACTTAATTCAGTATAAAAATCTATCTTATTCAACAGAATAGTATAAGGGGAGGGAAATTAAAAGGGGGGTGATTAAAGGGAAGGCAAATTGAGGGAGAGGGTAGTCAGAAGCAAAACACTTGAGAGAACCAGGATGAAGAGAAAGAGAATAAAATACACAAGAGGAAAATATAGTAAGCAAGCATAATTGAAAAAAAATTGAAGCAAGCTTCTTTGATGAAGGCCTCATTTCTCAAACATATATACAATTGAATCAAATTTATAAAAATAAGAGCCATTGCCCCATTGATAAATTATCAAAAAATAAAAATAGTTTTCAGATGAAGTAATCACAGCTATCTATAGCCATATAAAAACATTCTAACTCAACATCAATTGGCAAAATGCAAATCAAGATGATTCTGAAGTACTACCACAGATCTACTAGATCGACTAATAGGACAGAAAAGGAAAATGACAAATGTTGGAAAAGATGTGAGGAAAATGAGACATCAGTGCAGTGTAAGTAGAATTGTGAACTGATTTAATCATTCTGTAAAATAATTTGGAACTATGCCCAAAGGGCAATAAAATCATCCCTATTTTTTAACCTAGCAATACCACTTCAAGTCTGTATCCAAAAAGGGATTTTTTTTTAAAAAGGAAAAGTATATATATATATATATATATATATATATATATATATATATATATATATATATATATATATATATATATATATATATATATATATATATATATATATATATATGTATATGTATATATATGTATATGTATATATGTATATGTATATATAGACAAGGAATATGAATATTTGTGGTGGTTATTTTCTGGGTGCAAAGAATTGGAAATTGGGGTACTACTCATCAATGGAATGGTTGAATAGTGTGTGGTATATAATTGTGATGGAATAATATTGTCCTTTAAGAAATGATCAACAAAATGGTCTCAGAAACACCTAGAAAGAACTCCATAGGCTGATGCAAAGGGAAATGTATTATGTGCAAAATAACAACAATATTATAAGATTACCAGCCATGACTGACATAACTAGTTTCACCAATACAATGATCCAAGACAAGTCTGTGGGAATTATGATGAAAAACACTATCCAAAACCAGAGAAAGAATCAATAGTGTCTAAATACATATTAAAATATACTTTTTTTCTCGAGAAATGTTTTTATTGGTTGGTTTTCTTTCATAATATGACTCTTATAGAAATATTCTGCATGAATATACATGTGTAACCTATATTGAATTGCTTGCATTCTCAATGAGGTAGATAGAGTGAGGAGGGAGAAAGGGAAAGAATCTTGAACTCAATGTTTTAAAACTAAATGTTAAAGATTGCTCTGAGAAAAAGTAAAATACTAAATTAAAAATTATTATAGAATCACTTTCAGTGGCAGCCTTTAGTTTAAGTTGAGAATGCATCAGAAGGTATCACAGAATGGTTATATATTCAATAATATGTTAGATTAGGCAACTTCAGAAGTCCCTTGTAGTTATAAGATTCTACATTCTTATAATTCATTAACCTTGAAAGAGTGAAAAGGAAAAAAATGATAATTTTATTGTATATTTGCAAGGAATAGAAAGTTATACATAATATATTTGAAGTTTCGTGTATAATCATCTTTTTACTGTACTGTTTTAAAAATCATTGTTTTATCCAATAAAAAAAGTAATTATTAAAAGTAAGAACATAGTTAAGGAGTAAGATATAAATAGGAACCTAGAAGACAATAGAAGGTTTGACAGTAGAGTTCAAATATCTCAAGGATGAGTAAAAAGGCAAATGATAAAGCTTCAAGAACATGAAGATTCAAGTACTAGGCAGATGGAAAGATCTGGCTCTCCTTCACATTTTCAGAAATATTGTAGTAAATGACTTCCAGATCACTTAAGTGGAGATCAACCATGTTACTGTTACCAACCTGTGTTGTCATTGGGTTCTGCATAAGGATATTAATGTTAGAAGTTTTTCTGCCTGACCTCCCAGATGGAATCTCATCTGAAATATCATTCAATTAACTAAAATAAGGGGAAAAAAAGAAATAAAATAAGGAGATCTGGACAGAACATTTTTTTCTACTCTCATAGAGAAAATCCAGAAGAGAGTAGAAACTGAAGAAAGGTTCCTTTATCAATTGTGAGAATCCTAGATCTTCCTCTTGGTGGTCGACATTATTCTTGTTGAAAAGCCTTGAAACCCCATGGAACCTCCAGGAAGAGATCCATAACCTCTAAAGAATTAGTTTTGATTTTCCACATAGGCTATGGGAAGGATGTAGTGAGAAAAGTAGAAACAAGTTAATATCTATAGTATGAAAAAGAACTGGCACTCATTACAGGATGCAACTTTATATAATTTATGACAACTTCAGAAACATTTCTTGTTACCTGTGTGTCTTTTGTTTCTCAGAGGTCATGAAGTAACCCTACCAGATCTTCAGTGACAATAAGAACAATGAAAGTCATTTGTGGATGAAACTGGAAAGGACCAGCACTCTAATAATATCCAGCTAGCAAAGATTGCATCTTACTTAGTGTGTAACCAGAGTAAAATCAGAGGGTAGTCAACGTAAAATGCATATGGGGTGAAGTGAGTCATCTTTAGCAGCGTCTTATAAATGTAATTATGTCATTCAGGGATTATCTTGGGTGATATGGGACTGGACTAATGGACCAGATATAATGCTTGTTGCAAGTGACCAAGTTATATGAAACTTTTTTAAAAAGCTAAGTTCAAAGAAAAAAATAATAATATGAAAATTCAGGATAAAATGAATGAGAATGGAGAAGTAAAGGTAACAATCAACTCTCTAGTAAAGTAGTCAATTATATTTGTAACACAGATGAGAGAAACAGAAACAGAGTGAAAGGATAGGTCCTTTGAGCCAAAAAGAAAGCAGAGAATTTGTGTGGAAGGCCTAAAATACATTGTCATTAGGTTAAGGATCATTAAGAGAACAACTTTAACTGAAATCAAAAATGGAAAGGCTTAAGATCCAACTACAAAGGAATTCCAAGGACCAATATATTTCTTTCAAGACCACTTAGTATTGGTCTGGTTTAGACACAAAAAAATTGCAAGAAATGGTTGTTTTTTTCAAAGATTATGACTAAGGAAATGCTATTTTGACACAAAAGGAAATAAAAGTTAGCAACATAAAAGAGACCTTTTAATGTTCTAATTCTATGAATTGCTAAGTACTTTATGGAAAGTTAAGCATTTATATTTTAGTTATACAGATTAATAATTATAATACAAATATAAATAAAATAGATTAATAATACAAAAAATAAATAAGGAATTCTATATCATATTTATTTCTTATTCTCATTGTCATTAGAACATTTTCTGTCATATGTCTTGGGGAGTCTTATGAATCATAATGAGTCACTTTAATCAATAAAGTATCTATGACATAGGGTAGCATTTTACAGGTTATATGTACAGGGAAGCTGCTATGTTCTTTAGTCTTAAGAAATGTACTCTAGAACACAGTACTGTTATTTACCTACAAAATTTCCTGTCATACTGTGGCATAGGTTTTTAAAAAGCAAAAAACAACAACAGCTTATTCTTGCCAAGAAGTTTGAAAAAAATGACTTCAGCAAACTGCTTGGCAGGAGGTAGGAGGGGAGGCAGAATGTCAGATACCACAATTGTAAGATGTCAAAGAAGTTGAGTGTAGGTAATTCATTTAAGGGAAATAGAAGTTGGCTATTACCATAGATGTCAGCAGACTCAGCAGATAAGGCCCAGAGTCCAGGAAACAAAAGAGATTCAACTGAAGCCTTATTAGTGACCAGGTGACAGCAAAGATGAACTTTGGTCCTGAGTTAGATAGTTATTCCTAGCTTTACTTTCTATTGTCTACAATTATTTATTGAAGCCAAAAAGAGGTCAGATAATAGTAAGTGAATCCCTTCACTCACTGCATCAAGGGGCAGAAATACAATAATCTACAGGGAAGTTCTCATACAATCTTTAGATTACACAAGCATTCCTATGATCTTTTTTCTCTTTTTTCCCTGATTTATAAAAACAATAATCTCTCCTAAATGCACATATAGGAGTTTTCTCTTAGACTTATAGACTGGAGATGGAGAATAATTTAATCAATATATATCATAAATTTCTATACTTAAAGTTGTAATGATGTGGTGCAGCCCTTAGGGAGCATGTAGCATTAACCCTAAAGCCACTTAGACTTTGGAGTAATGTAGTTAGAAATGATGTATTTGTTCTCTTAGGTTATATTGTCCTAGTTTACTCTATATGACACTAAGGCCACAAATATAGCGAGCTGTCAGATTGTGTGATAACAGGTTTCTAAGACTAAGGAATAACAATAATAAAGTACTTAAAGTTGACACAGGTGCCTGACACTTAACCTGGTGACATTTCAGGCCTAAAAACACATGTCCATAAGGTTCCCTCTTCCCCACCTCCTGTCATGAGCTCTGCCCAGAGAAATGTGGCTACTGTACTTGCACACAAATTCAAAACCAGATCACTCCACAACTTTACCTCTAAGCCATAAAATTAGCATATCAGTGACATGAAGCACCTGGTTTCTCTAATGATTCCTTATAAATTTATCTTCCTACTCCTGGTTCTTTGCTAACTTCTTTTGGAATTTAGACTGTTTTAATGGGCATTACAAATATGATAAACTTAGTTCCTTGACATAGAGCTGAGTCTGAGCCTGCAAGTTTTTTTGAGACACTTCATGACACTGGCCTAAAACTCCAACAGTTTAGGGAACCTTCTTGAACTTAAACAACAAGAGGTTTAAGATAAAATAAATCATACCTTGGTTTCATTCAACAGCTTTCTCTGAAGATTTAAATGTGTAAACAAAAAACACTATCTCAAGAGCTAGAGCATTATAGTTCAAATCTACCCTACATTTGATGCTTAATTTCAGAGACATGCACAAGTAACAGAACCTCTGTGGTGCTCAGTTTCTTTATCTATAAAACGAGGATCTTATACAAAGGAGTATCTAAAGTCCCTACCAACTCCTCAAATAAAATCCCATGATCCTTTGAAGATTACAATAATGTTATCTTCTTTGTATCTCAGGGATATGAACCATACAAGAGATTAATATTAGCTTACAACAGCTAATGTGGGCATCATAAGTAAGTAGGCACACTTTGTAATGTCAATGGAAATTAAGTCACTAACTGGAATTGTCCAGTAATTGAGACTGATAGGTCTTCCCCCCAAACATGACTTTTTTTTTCAATTTAGTTTACACTGTATCCATGTTTGTACATAAGGACTTTTAAAAGTCACCATTTAAGGCATTTGAAAAATATTTACATAAAATGTAATTTTTGAGGAATAATATATCTGTTCAATTGCCCTTCTTTGTCTTAACTTTAAATGTGTCTTATTTAATATGACCTTAAAATAAATTTTAACGTTTTCCTTCTATAAATTTGCTGAGTTCTGAGTTGAAATATAAAAGGTGTTTAACACCTAGAAATGTATTCTTCCTAACACAGGGAATGATAACCTGGGGTTGTCTCAACTTTATAAACTATGTTTTATACCCAATTAAGAAGTGGTCAATGGACAGGAACAGATAATTTTCAGGCAAAAAAATCTAAGATATCTATAGTCATATGAAAAAAAAGTTCTAAATCACTACTGAATAGTGAAATGCAAATTTAAAAAATCTTCTTGGTACCCTACTATATATAACAGATTGTTTT
Organism: Sminthopsis crassicaudata; assembly: GCF_048593235.1. Taxonomy (NCBI): domain Eukaryota; kingdom Metazoa; phylum Chordata; class Mammalia; order Dasyuromorphia; family Dasyuridae; genus Sminthopsis; species Sminthopsis crassicaudata. The sequence continues at coordinate 305,256,638 of NC_133619.1, read as the reverse complement.
TTATGACAGAAAAGGAAAATGACAAAAGTCAGAAAGGATGTGAGAAGTTTGGTATGCTAATGCACTATCGGTGGAGTTATAAATGTATCTATCCATTCTGGGGAACAATTTGGAACTATGCTTATATGGCTATAAAACTGTGCATACCCTTTGACCTAGCAATAGCACTAGAAGGTTTATATTTAAAATAGATCAAAAACAAAAATCAAAATAATTTATAAAAACACAAATATTTATAGCAGCTTTTTTTGGTGGCAACAAACAACTAAAAATAGGGAGACTGCAAACCAATTTGGAAATTGCTGAACATGTTGCAGTTTAGGATTATTATGGGATACTATAGTGCTATAAGAAATGATGAGCTTATACTAGAAAGATTTACCCACACTTATGCAAAATGAAATGAACAGAACCAGGAGAAGATTGTACATAGTATTTTCATTCAGCATGACTAATATGGATATATGACTGCCTCATGTATAACCTATATTAAACTGCTCAATAAGGATGAGGGAAGAAAGGGAGAAGATTTGGAACTCAAAAAATTTTAAATGCTAAAACTATTTACATTTAATTGGAAAAATAAATGAGAAAAAAAAGTTATGTTTCTATATAACAGGGGTTTTTATAACTCTGAATATTTCTATGCATTTAAAACCTTATTTTGTAGAGAGTTTTAGGTTTTACTAAGCTGCCAAAAGAGCCTGTGGGATCAAAAAAAAAAAAAAATCAATGTCTGCTTTAACTATCTCTTTCTTTTCCCCCCTGCTTTTTATTTACAAACATGTGTGTGTCCCTGGACACCCTAGACTCAGTTCTTTCCTTCAAATTTTCATCATCCTATATTGTAGATTTCTTCCAAAGCTTATTTCAAAACCAAGATGATTAACACATAGAATATGTTATTTGGGATGCATTGCAAGCCTCCTAAGGAAACAATATTTGTTGTGGTCTATGAGGACTCTTCTTGGCTACAGAAGTCTTCCTCTACCACCAACTTCATCATCCCCAAAAAGACAATTACAATCATGCTTGAAATGGTTTCACACAGAGATGCTTCCGTCCAGCAATTTATTGTCATATGTGCACAAGGAAGTGATTAAGATTCATTCAAAAGGGAAATGTTTGCAAGAGCAACAATGTGTTAATGGGCACATTATCACTTGATAATTTGGAAATGTCATGTGCTAACTAGTGGCGCTCAGCCCATGCTGCTGATCTCAGCAGATGTGGGCAGCGATCCTTCCATTAAATTTGCAATTCATTCCTGTCACTCAGTTCCTCAGTGAAATGGAATTCATAATTGAAATGCTGATGCAACTTTGTCCTTAGCTATATCAGAGCAAATGGCAACATTATGGGTAGTGACAAATCAAAAAGAATCATTAGGCTGCATGCTAATTAGGAAGGTGCACAGAAGTTCCTCATCTCCATATTAGAAGTTAGAAGCCAGTGACATGAGTGAAAGAGTACATTGATACCCTTCCCCTTCTCTTTCACAACACTGAGAGAAGGGATAACTAAGGTCCTATTACTAAACACTACATTGATATAACTAATACTGGCTCTGGGCAAGTAAGTAGGCAAATTCCTTAGCAGTATGATTTTTATGCTCTAAATAAGCCTCCCTGCCACTCAAAATATCACCTTCATAAATTAAAGGAGAGCAAGACATGGAATTAGAGAATCTTGGGTTAATTTTGCATTGACCTATGTGAGCTTAGAACAGTTATTTAACCTCTCTGAGCCTCAGTTCACTTGTAAAGTACTTGTGTTGGACTATATGATCTCTGAGATCCCTTCTGGCTTTTATGATTTCCCTCCAAAATGACAAAAATTACAGTGTTATAGAGTAATTCCTTTGAGTATTAAGGTCTTCAAAAAAGACCTCACATTTGAAAGAAAAATGCTTCCAACATTTAAAATGTAAGCTACAGTTGAGGTTGATGCAAATGGCTTGGTTTTCCTATTGGATAGTTGACTACGCAGCAAAATCTTTTGGGTAAAGCAGACAGGAGCAAGTGCCCTAAAAGGGTATCAGAAATAAAAATTTGCATAATTTTGTTTAGGTCACTCCTAGCTAAAAGCAGACATTGGATTGATTCCCCAGAAAAAAAGCTAATGATCTAAACAACAGATGCTTTAAAAATTCTGTTAGAAAAATTTGTAATAGAACAAATTTATAAAGATGTTTTCCAAGGTTGTAAGACATTTTCCTTTTAAGTGAATAATATAAGAAGATTATCATCATTTTACAAAAAAAGAAACTGAGTCTCAGAGAAGTTAAATGCTTTGCCCAGGTTTACATGGCTAATGAGTGTCAGGGTTGGAATGATAGCCTTCTAAAGTAGATAGTACCAGTAAGAGCATGCCAGCTTACTGATAAGGAAACTAAGGCCCAGAGAAGTTCTGTGACTTTTCTAGGATCAGCACTACCTGGAAAGTATCAGAGAGAAGATTTGATTCTTTGTTTTCTTACTCTTAGTCCAATGTTCAATTATGGAAGTCTTAAAAATAATATTCATGAGGCTAATATGTATTCCTGAAAATGTACCCTCCTGAGGTACTTTCCCATGGTTTAGAATTTTTTTTTTTGGTTAGAGTTTTAAGAAAGTAAAAGTTAACAATCTTCTGCATTAGAAAATATTTTATCATTTCATTAAAGTTAAGGATTTATTTTGGCCTACTAGGAATTTTCTTTTAGAAGACCTGACATAGGCCTCCAAAATTGGACTGGATGTCATGAGAAATGTCAGGTTCCTCTTCTTTGTAAGTCTTCAAGGAAAGTCCAAATAGAAATTTATCAAATATATTGTAAAGTGGATCCTTGATCAGGTATAGTGTGGGCTAGAAGATCTCTGAGGTCCCTTCCAACTAAACTGTTTTAGTTAGATATGAATTTATGATCTCAAAAAGTTGTCTACAATCTACTCAACAGAGCAAGGGCAAAACACATTTGTTCCTCTCCAGGAACACATAATCTAGGACCCATGGTTAAATTGTTTAAAATTAGAGCACATCAGCACAGCTCATGGATTCCAGCTATCTGGTTCAGCAAATTTAAGAGACTTATCACCCTTCTCACTTTTAACCTTTGGTTAAAATAAAAGATTTCCAATCTATATTGGCCTTGTGATCTTAAAGTGTAAGTGCAATCTGACATTGACTGATAAGACAGCTGCCATCCCCAGGCTCTTAGGCTTATTCTCTTATGTAAGAAGATAAAACAATCTGGAAAGTTGCCTGGTATCCAGAAGTCAGAAATAACTCCTATGTTTGCTAGACAATCAAAAGGGGCTTTATCATGAATAGAAGGAAAAAAATGGAAAAATACCAAAGAAAAGTAGCATGGTATGACCATGGATGACCCTCACATCCACAGAGGTTAGGTTCAAGTCATCCTTCTAACTTAAACAAGTTTTTTGACAATAAGGTCCCATTGTCTCACTGGTTCCAGCTAACTCTACAAGACCTTGTGTTACAAGAGAATCTTTAGACATAGACTAGAGCAGCAAGGAATTTCAGAGGCCATAAATTCTAGACCTATACTTTTAAACAGAAAGAAACTGAGGCCCAGGGAAATTAAGTGACTTTTCTGACATCACAGAAGACATAAATAAAAGATGCAGGATTTGTAAGCTGACAGTCTCATTCTACACTAAACAAATTTTTCTATTGTGATATGTTATCTTTTATACCAGTGGAGGTACATTTCCCACTGGGAAGTGCTCTGCAACAATTAATTAAATTAGAATTTTAAAAACAGATGGAGATGGGGGGAAGAGACAGAACAAGATAGAAAGAGAGAGAAAGAGAGAGACAGAGACAGAGAGAGATTGGAGACAGAAATACAGAGGTAGGGGGAAGAAAAGGGAGAGGAAGACTATGAGCTATTTATAAGCTGGAATCATTTTATTCTTTTTTATACTACTTGTATTCTCATTGTCTAGCATAGTACCTAAGCACATAATAAGCAATTCATGTGTGTTCATTAATTAAAAATCAATAAAAAGATAAAATAAATAGAGATTTATATACTATGAAAATATACAGATATGTATATCCTTGAAGATACCACTTAGTGAACAGTATAATCAAAATGTGTTGAAGAAACAAATTTCCTATGGTTTTTTTTTTGTTTGTTTGTTTTGCTTTTTTTCACAAAATCAGAACTCACTCTATTTTTGCCTTCAAACGGTTGGTCTGGAAAAAAAAATGGCAGGAGCTGTTCAAGAGGGCATGGGGGTGATGGAGGCAGTAAGCAATATATTATGTCAGGCTGAGAGACAGAGTAGTAGTAGTACCTTGTTGAAATAATTTTTTTTCTTATTTTTTTCCAGAGAAATGGCATCTTCAGGAGCAGCATTGTCCTAAATGATATTTAGTACTCCAATACACATGCTTATCTCCTCCTTCTCCTCAATCCCTAATCAGAAGCAAATAAAAGTAGTTAGGAACTTGAAAAAAATCTCCTCTGTGGGTGGCCTCTTGCAATAGAATTCATGTGGTGTTTACAGCAGAGAAGAGCACACATTAAATTCGACAGGGTCCCAGCAGGAAACTGCTGTGTGAGGTTGCAGTGTGACACCAGGGATCGTGCCTCTTCAGAAACAAGCAAGGCAATTATTGCAAATAATTATTCTAGGAACAAAGTATCTTTGGGCAATAAGGAAATTTTTAAGTTTGGGATGTTTGGCAGCAACACCACCACCAAACAATGCACAAAATGTCATGAGGTCAAATTAAAATATAGCTTCAGGGCCTAAAAGGGAAAAAAAATAAGGAACAATTTGGGAACTGAGTTCTGAAGAAATAAAAATGCAGAATTCATAGTAGAAACACAGTACTAACTAAACTTATCTCTCAAACTCCCACATTTAAGAAGTGGTAATGCACTGCTTCTAAAAAGGAAATGGGAAACATAATCATAACTACAAGTAGAAAAAATGGATTTGGGTACATTATACTCAATTAACAAAATGCCCAATTTACAAACTATGTGTATATGAAAATACACTGAGGTAAATCTGAACTTCCATTTCTCACTTATGAGGGGAAACAAAGGAAAAAGGAAGGGAAAAGGGAGGGAAGGGGGAAGGAGAGAGAGAGAGGGAGAAGGAAAGAGAGAGAAGAAAGAAAGAAAGAAAGAAAGAAAGAAAGAAAGAAAGAAAGAAAGAAAGAAAGAAAGAAAGAAAGAAAGAAAGAAAGAAAGAAAGAAAGAAAGAAAGAAAGAAAGAAAGAAAGAAAGAAAGAAAGAAAGAAAGAAAGAAAGAGTGAGAGAGAGAGAGAAAGAAAGAAAGAAAGAAAGAAAGAAAGAGTGAGAGAGAGAGAGAAAGAAAGAAAGAAAGAAAGAAAGAAAGAAAGAAAGAAAGAAAGAAAAAGAGGAAGAGAGAAAGAGAGGAAGAGAGAAAGAGAGAAAGAAAGAGAGAAAGAAAGAAAGAGAGAAAGAAAGAAAGAGAGAAAGAAAGAAAGAGAGAAAGAAAGAAAGAGAAAGAAAGAAAGAAAGAAAAAGAAAGAAAGGGAGGAAGAGAGAAAGAGAGAAAAAGAAAGAAAGAAAGAAACAAAGAAACAAAGAAAGAAACAAAGAAAGGGAGAAGAAAAGAAACAAAGAAAGGGAGAAGGAAAGAAACAAAGAAAGGGAGAAGGAAAGAAAGGGAGAAGGAAAGAAAGAAAGAAAGGGACAAAGGGAGAAAGGGACAAAGGGAGAAAGAAAGAGAGAAAGGGAGAAAGGGAGAAAGAGAAAGAAAGAAAAAGAAAGAAAGAGAGGGTTGGACCTGTTCTGCTCAAAACAAAGAGCTTCTGATTGAAAGTCAGCATATTCACGCAGGTTTGAGTCTAGGCACTGAAATAAATGAATTAAATTTGATAGGTCAAGTTACTGTTCTGGATTTCATTTTCTTCATATTTAAATGAATTTATCACAATTGTTTTATTAAAAACCAAACTCCCAAGAGAAAGAACAGGTTTTTCTGAAACCAAGAAGAAAAGTTATTGCATGTTTTGTTCCATAGTCTGCTGACAGACATAAGAGCTACACCAATTGATCAATGGTAAGTAGTCTTGCATTTTTTTTCCAATTGCATGTATAGATAATTTTTAAATTAAATTTTATAAAATTTTGAGATACGATATTTTTCCTCTCTTTACCCTTCTCTTCCCAAGTCAACAAGAGGTCAAATGTTATACATGTACAATCATGCTAAGCATATTTTGTGAAATAAAAATAAGGACCAAAAAAAAAAAAAAAAAAAAAAACCTATGAGGAAGTAAAAAAAGTGAAAATAATATGCTTTGATTTGCATTCAGATGTCATTATTATTTTTCTGGATTTTTCACTATGTTATGAAATTGTGTTGGATCATTGTATTCCTGAGAAGAACTACATATGTCATAATTGATCATCGCACAATATTGTTGGTATAGTAGACAATGTTCTGATTCTGCTAATCAGTGAACATTTACAAAAAACTTACTATTTGTCAATCATTGTATTAATATGATACAAATACAAAGAATAAAATTTAGATTCTTAAAAGGCAGATGGAAAATAAATATAATTTATTCAACATAAAAATAACAATAAAATGTATAAAAAGTAGTTAAAATATGAGATATTACATAAAATATGTTAAAATATAAGGTAGCAATTGTGTGAGGGTGGAGAGTAGAATTAGAAACATGCTTATGTAGAAAATTTTGCTTGAACTACATTTTAAAAGAGAGGCTCTTTGAGACAGAGTTTAAAAGGGAGCACATTCCCTCCAAGGCACAAATATGGGAAAGGGAGTGTTTTTTGTAAGGAACGTAGAAAAGGCTAGTTTTCCTGAGAAATGCCCTTTCCATTCCATTTTTACAATTAATATGTATTTCTTTATACTCGGTTTCTTTATGCATAAAAATGAGATTACTATCAAAGTTATTTCTCTAGTCCTTCTAATTTCCTAAGATGATATTCTTGATTTGGTCATTATTCACTCCATTCAAAAAAAAAAAATTCCAAACTATTAAATTCACTGTAAAACTACAAGAATAGAGAGAACAAGTAAATGGACATATGGTTGTCCATAAGCAAAGAAAAATCTTTTAAAAAATTACCTCAGCAAAATATAGATGGAAAAAAGGCTGCAGACATTTGACATACATTGTCAGCATGCTGTAATAATGAAAATGAAAAAAAAAAAATGAAGAATGTGTTTTTTGTAAAGCATTTTCAAAGCCATAAAGCAGAAATCTTGCTATTAATTGATTTATAAAATCAAGTCAGCAAACATTTATTAAACATTTACCATATTCCGTGTTTTGTGATAAGCTCTAGATAAAAGATGTGACAACATGTATAAATGAAAACACAGGCCATGTCTCCTCAGTTCAATAGATCAATAATTACAATGGCCAAATTATCCTTTTCCAATGGTCAGACCAATTAGATGTCAAACAATGGATCATAATTGAGGATAGGTAGTTTTGGTAATCTTTGAAACTATACTAGAATAATCATTTAGTAATGACAATGTAACTTAGTATTAGACTTATAACTATCAACTACCATCAGGATATTTGTCTTATGAAGAAAAAGTAGTAGACAATATCCATAATACAGGAAAATAATTTGTTTTTTCTTCTAAGTAAAGGCTAAGGAATGTTATTGAGTGATAATACTTTCATCCTTATGTGGTATCAACTGAAAGGGCCAGCCAGAATGCAAACACATGCAAAAATTAAGGGATAGAAGAAGAAAATAAAAACAAAATGGGCAAAACATCAAAATAAGGACATAAAATTTAGACATAGAAGTGAGGCATGTGATTATTCAAATGTCCAACAAGCAAACAGCAAATGGGTTAGCCACAGAAGCTGAAAAAGAAAACTAAATGAACTAGGAAACAGATGGCAGATATTCACATCAATAAGAACTTTCATATTTAAGACAACTTCCACCTCATAATGGGGACATTTTTATATATTCCATATGAAATGAAGAACCTTTTTCCAAATGGCATTCCCTTACGGCTTATGAGGTTAATTTATAGCACCTGATTAGATATAGGAATAAAGAGGTTTAAAAAAAAGATGATGGTCCTAGAAGATGACAACCAATCAATAAATATAATATAATTATAGTAGGAAAAATAATTTTTGGAAAAAAGTCATTAAAAGAAGCTGCTCTAAGGTATGGATATGGAGAGATATATGTGCATGCCTGAGTATGTTGTAATTATAATACTTTAATCAGTAATTCTTCTTTTCAGATTTAAGATTTTTCCTAAATGTTATATAAATCAACAATGAACTCAGTAAAGTCTATTTTTCAAGCAAAGCATATGATGGCCTTATAGAATATAAAAGGTGGAATTGTAAAAGACCAAAGACACAAACTAACATTTCTTAAGAAGCAATAATAATATAGGATACTCTCAATAGTTTTTTCCCCCACAACCACCACCCCTCCCCCCCAAAAAAAGATAGGCATCTATCCTTGCCTGGAAATATTAATGTAAATTAATATATTTAAGAAGAGAAAGTTTTGTCCAAGACAACATACTTGATTATGCATTTTGTCCAAGAGGCAAAAAGATTGAAAATATAATCAACTTGGCCAAGCAACTTTTGCCAATTCCTGAACCCTGGAAAACTATGAAATGTATGGAAATCCTTACACAATTTTTTTTTTAATCTCTCTTGAAACAAAGGAACCAGCTATAATTCTTTTTATGTGACTTCAAAATCAATAGTTTTCTTTTTCAATTAGAATTTTCAAGTTCAAAACTAAAAATATTAGTATGTTGGAGTTAAAAGAAATTTTAAAGCTTAGCTAGCTATATTGTTTTATTTGGAAGATGAGATAACTGGCAAAGTTATCTCTTAGATAAGCTTAGAGAGATGAGTTGACATGATTAACATTATGTGAGCCCAGTCTAGAGCTAATTCTTTTAATGAGAGTTCATTCATTTTTCCACAACACTTGAGGAAACATAGTATGATGAAAATAATTTTGGACTCAAACTCAGGGACATAGTTTTAATAATAGTTCTGACACATAAGTTTTGCAGTTCTGGGATAAATGAATTAATCACTCTGATAGGGGTTAAAGATTCCTTTCTAATTCCCAGCCCCTATGAATCCCAGTGGGAGATATTTGGGCTTTCCCAGCTCCCACCGGATCTGAGCTAACTTGGGCTGTCTCAATTCCCACTCTAATGATCTGCTCAGGTTTCCCCAACCCCCACAAACAGCTTCCTTCTTATCTAAAAACCCAATGAATTCTATTCAATTCTAACCCTGGCTGAAACCAGCCAGGAGCCAACATGGGACTTCACCCACCTTCAAGATCACCAAAAGCCCCCATTATAAAAAGGGAACTCTGGAGCCTACTCTTTGCAGGAGCCCAAACATGGCATCCTTATATCGGCCATGCCAAGTGTTCCTGTCCACCTGGTGCCAGCTCTGGCCCTGGCATTTTTCTACTTTTACCCTTACTTCCAAACCCCACAATAAATCTCTTTTATCAATCTAGGTTTTCGGGTCTGTAAATTCCTTTACAGAGAACTCTTGAGCCGCTACTAGATCTCATTTAACTCTGTATCCTTGTGCCAAATCCAAAGGGGTTACAGGAGAGCTCTACTTGACTCCCTGTACCCCGAACCTGCTACTAGATCTCAATTAATCCTAATTTCATTCAGGTATCCCTTACCTAACTCTCATCAACTCCAGAATTTGATTTTCCTCATCTGTAAAGTAGAGATCATAATCTATTTACATAGTGGGGCTATTAAAAGGATCAAAGGAAATAACGTATATCTCAGTAAATGGAACGTAGTAGATGTTTAATTAGATGGAGGAAGAGAGGAAATGCAGCTCAATTGTATTTAATTCTAAATAATGCTAAATTGTACATAATGAAATTCTAATGTATCATTAAATTTTTATTTCAAAAATGAGTCAAAAATGGTAAAAGTTTCCTCAATATTACTTTTACTTACCTGCATCTTTGACAATTCAAAACCATTCTCTGGTTTCTCCTCTTTGCCAATACCCTATTTCTCTGTCTCTTGAAATCAGTTCATTATTTCAAATCCCAGGTTAAATTATACCCAACCCATTAATGATTAGGTGTTCAGTGCTTTCTGCTTACATCAACCAAAAGTAATCTCTCTCTCTCTGTTTCTGTTTCTCTCTTTCTCTATGTCTCCACTTTTTTGTGTGTTGGTTGTAGAGGGCTGAAACTCCAAAAAGTTATGCTTGAATCAGACAACTCAGCATTTTAGGCTATTTGCCTATTCAATGTGAGACAATGACTCTATTAGCATATGTTTGGATAAATGGCTCTTCTCACCATTGGTGCTTACTGAATGTTTGGTGTTAAGATAATCATAGGCAAGGATTGTAGGGCAGAGGGAGAGGGGCCAGAGAAGTACTTGTCTGCAGGAGGAGGAAGAGAGAGGCTGGTGACTGGACCCAGAATCCAGGATTTTGCTTGTCTGTCTCATTCACTTCTTTCCCTAAAGACCAAGTACTTTAATTTATCCTGACTCTGGCTGATCCTGAAGCCTTCCAGGGAGCTAGTCCCTACTCTATAATCAATCACCAGCTCTTTGTGTATGTGCCTCCTGAACCCCTATAATAATTTATACTATTTTGTATTCATCATTTATTGCCTTGTATTCTAGTTCTTTGTCTATGTGTCTTACTACATTTTGAAGTTTGTAAGGCCTTGAGAGTAGAAGTGATACCTGATTCATATTTGTATTACACTAACTTTTAAAATAAAGTGTTGTGCATAGTAGAAACACAATAGATATTAGATAAATTCATGGTATCCACCAAAATTAGCAATTTTAGAAGGAAAGGTTTGTATAATTAAAGTTACTGGTAAAAACATGCTCAAAGCAAATGAGTATTCAACAAATTTAATCACTAACCCAATTCATTGTGGAGTGTTCCTTGGTGACTTTATTTGGGAAAGATTATAATGCCCTTCTCTAAGAGCACTTTGAATTGTAATAGATACAGCAAATAAACAATGAGGAAGGATTCAGTTCATGTAAAACTTTCATTCCTCATAAGACAAATTATATTACTGACAGAATCAGAAACTTAATTAAGTCTGATAGTGATGATCTTAATAAGGCTAGCATGCATCTGCTTCAGATTGATATAGCTCTTGAAGTATTATTGTGTTTGTTCAGTATTAATAAATTTTGTCCTAGAAATCAACAAGAGAATGCCTGAGACCTATAGAAATCTTAAAGTCAACTACTAGGGAAAATATGTTACAGAATGCTGCAAATGTCTTCAGATCAAAGAATATTCTCAAGGAAAATTGCATTAAATTGTGCCTCAAGTAAGATTGGACAGGGCAATATGTTTACATCATGGCTTTTTTTTAATTATCTGAGTTTATGCAAGCTGTGTTATTCGTATATTTAGATACTGGAATAATAAATAATAAATATTTCACACGTATATATATATTTCACTAATTAATGTGAATATTATTTTTTAAAAGGTAAGTACTATCACACTTCCCTTGGAAAACACTATTAAGATCTTAAAAATTAGATTTGGAAGAATTGATTCTCCAAAGAAAACTAATTCTATGGTAAGAAGAGATATGCCCATCAAAGCAAGGTCCTGGAAGAATGAGACCTAGAAGAAAGCTAAGGCACCTTTAAAGAGATGAGAATCTGGAAAAGGATTTTGTACATTGAGATAGAAACAAAAGAAACAGAAAAACCTAAAGGAAAAATTGCTATTTTGTTTAAGCTTAGGGCTACAGTTTTATACACTAGTTAGACAGAAAAATAATGCCGTTTATCATATATTGAAATCTATATTTAAAGCTGAGCTGTTTTTGAAAATGTTTTGGTAAATTATATTATCCTTGTGGATAAAAATAGACTATATTTACAACTAGAGCACACCACCTCTTCACTGGAATATGAATTTATCCTTCCAACTGGTTTCCCTGATTCTAGGTTGTGCTCCTATCTTTTTCATTCTCAACATAGTGCCAAAATCACCTTTATAAAACAGTTCTGGCCAAATTATTCTTGTTTTCAAGAATCTTCATTTATGAGGCAGCTAGGTGGTATAATGGTTAGAGCACAGCTCTGAAGTCAGGAAGACCTGAGTTTAAATCTGGTCTCAGACACAATACTTCCTAGTGGTGTGACCCTGGGCAAGTCACTTGACCCCACAATTGCCTTAGGGGGCAAAAGAATCTTCATTTATTCATTTATTCCACATTTGTATTTGGGCTTAGGTACTTACAAAATTATTAGTAGGTACTAATGTTTAGGATCTGTGGGTCTGAGTGATTAGTGATTGATTGACTCCTCAGGATGACATATGCACCTAACAGCTATACTTTCCAGGCTTGTTTAAATCAAACCAGTTCATCACTCATCCAAATACAAGGAATTCCATCTTCTTAGGCAGAGTTTTTATACATGGCAGCTAGCAATCACAGCTAGGCTGAAGTCACTCATAGCTTGGTTCGTTGTTCTGGTCTTGTTTTTCCTCCTCAATCAAGAAACTAGGGACCCAGTGTTTTGATTCCATCCCCACATTCAATTGCTTAGAAACAATGTGTGCCCTGACTCTTGTAGTCTGGATTGGGGATAGAGGGGAGGAACAAAAAGACCCTGAGGAGTTGGAATTCCAGGGATCCTATTATGATTTATACGAAGAGTAGAGGAGAGTGTATTGTAAGGCCTTTCTCCTCCCTTTCAGAATAGACACAAATATTAGTTGATTTCCTTATTTAATTGAGTATGATCAATCATCTTAAATCTTGAATGGATTCCAAGAGTTGCCATTCAGAAAGGGAATTCAATGAGTACTGAAATCTCTTCCCAGAACAGAGTTATGGATGGAGACAAAAAATGAAGCCAAATGCAGATCCTTAAAAAATAAAAAAATTTAAAAAAATTAAAAAGGAGAGATTTCAGGGTGCAAAAGTGGTGGTACAAAAAAAAGATAAATTTTATTTTATTTTTATTTTTTTTTATTTTATTTATAATTTTTTGAGATTATATATGCATGAGTATTTTTTTAATAACATTAGCCCTTGTATTCATTTTTCCAAATTATCCCCTCCCTCCCTCTACTCTCTCCCCTTGATGACAGGCAATCCCATATATTTTACATGTGTTACAATGTAACCTAGATACAATATATGTGTGTAAATACCATTTTCTTGTTGCACGTTAAGTATTAGATTCAAAAGGTGAAAGTAACCTGGGTAGATAGACAGTAGTGCTAACAATTTACATTCACTTCCCAGTGTTCCTTCTCTGGGTGTAGTTGTTTCTGTCCATCATTGATCAATTGGAAGTGAGTTAGATCTTCTTAATATTGAAGATATCCACTTCCATCAGAATACATCTTCATACAACATTGAAGTGTACAGTGATCTTCTGGTTCTGCTCATTTCACTCAGCATCAGTTGATGTAAGTCTCTCCAAGCCTCTCTGTATTCCTCAATTTCTTACAGAACAATAATATTCCATAACCTTCATATACCATAATTTACCCAACCATTCTCCAATTGATGGACATCCATTCATCTTCCAGTTTCTGGCCACTACGAAAAGAGCTACCACAAACATTTTGGTACATACAGGTCCCTTTCCCCTCCTCAGTATTTCTTTGGGATATAAGCCCAATAGCAGCAATGCTGGATCAAAGGGTATGCACAGTTTGATAACTTTTTGGGCATAGTTCCAAATTGCTCTCCAGAATGATTGGATTAAAAGATCAATTTTAGGCATATGCAATGGTATGAACAAAATCACAAAGGGAAAAATAAAAATAGGAGACTAGGAATCCAACCCAGCTGGACTCAGATATAATGCATGGAGTAAAGACCTTTAAGATAAGGTTAGATAAATGTGTTAGAAAGAGTTGAGGAGGAAGGGACATTTGAATTTCAGGATGAATTTATATATAAAATAAGTATGCAATAAGATACCATAGAAGGTATTTGATCAGAGCAACAATTTAATCACAGAAATACCTTAGGGAAATTACTTTGAGTCTTGAAGCAGAGTTTGAGAAGGAAAAGAAAAAAAAAAGACAGAAGATAAGAAAATGCATCTAGTAAATTGTTAAAACTGGCCTGGCATGAAGTGATGAGCACATGAACAAAGGTAAAGGAAGAGAAAGTTGGAAAAAAAAAAACTTGGAAGATGTGACTTTAGATAGGAAATAGATGTAGAGAATAGATTCATAAAAATTATAAAAGAGTTCAATTTTGGACAGGGTGAATTTGAGGTCCAAGCACAAATAATTATATAGAGTTGGAAATGTAGTATTAGAAACATGGGGAAAAGTTGGGCCTAGAAACAGATTTCAGAACCATTTGAATAGACAATAAATGAAAGTACAGGAATAGATAGAGAAAAAATAAAGCAGCACTCATTTACATAGAAAATCTTATTTTAAGGGAATGTACTTAATTCCATGGAAAGAATTTTAAAAGTCAAAGTCAATTTTTCTTCTTTGAACAGAATAAAATTGGACTGATTTTCCCAACCATTTTGAAATAAATATAATATGTAACAGGAAGAGGGAGGTACTGATTAACCATAGAAAGCCCCACATTTTCTGTTTTGGCAAGAGTGCACCCTATGTATGGTACATTGAACCTCCACTTGACCACTTCTGGGGAAACATGACTCAAAACTCAAGCAGCAAAACTAAGGGGGTCCTTTCTTTTTTTTCTCCCACTGCCATCTACCCCAAGATGGAAACAGCATCTATTCCTTTTTTTAAAAAACTAATACGATACTCTGTCCCACTGCAGCTATAGAGGAGGGGCAAAATGGGCTGGGAGAAACTTAAACCCATGACACAGAAAGGCAACAGGGAATAAAATATCTGATAAGAAGCAATGGTCAAGAGGATTAGATAGAAGATATTGTAAGACTTGATAGCACTACCTACAGTAGTGCTTCACTTTGACCTAACCCCATCTCTTTCATTTAACATCTTATCAATTCATGTGCAAATTTCTACAAGCTTTTATATAAAATTGTTTTTATAAAAGATATCTACAAAATAGTAGTAAATGAAATTTTGATGCACTGATTATCTATTACAACTTGTTCTTCTTCATTCATTTAATGAATAAAATCTTTTTTTCTCCAACCACTTAATTTTCTAGATTTATTTATTTATTTGTTACTTGCAATGAAACCATCAAATTTTAAAGTTAATTTTAATGTTGTAAATGCATATAAATTACAACCAATACTACAAATGTTAACATGGTCTTTCTTTTGAATATCTTCCACCAGGGAAACACCTTAGTTCTCAAAGTATAATCCACTATGTTTATGGATAACTTTAACTGCTAGGAAAAAAAATATTTCTCCTTTTTTCTTTTTTTTTTTTATTCATTTTTCCAAATTATCCCCTCCCTCCTTCCACTTCCTCCCCGTGATGGCAGGTAATCCCATACATTTTACATGTGTTACAATATAACCTAGATACGATATATGTGTGTAAATACCATTTTCTTGTTGCACATTAAGCATTAGCTTCCAAAGGTATAAGTAACCTGGGTAGATAGACAGTAGTGCTAACAATTTACATTCACTTCCCAGTGTTCCTTCTCTGGGTGTAGTTATTTCTGTCCATCATTGATCAACTGGAAGTGAGTTGGATCTTCTTTATGTTGAAGATTTCCACTTCCATCAGAATACATCCTCATACAGTATTGTTGTTGAAGTGTATAGTGATCTTCTGGTTCTGCTCATTTCACTCAGCATCAGTTGATGTAAGTCTCTCCAAGCCTCTCTGAATTCCTCCTGCTGGTCATTTCTTACAGAGCAATAATATTCCATAACCTTCATATACCACAATTTACCCAACCATTCTCCAATTGATGGATATCCATTCAACTTGCAGTTTCTAGCTACAACAAAAAGAGCTGCCACAAACATTTTGGAACATACAGGTGCCTTTCCACTCTTTAGTATTTCTTTGGGATATAATCCCAATAACAGCACTGCTGGGTCAAAGGGTATGCACAGTTTGACAACTTTTTGGGCATAGTTCCAAATTGCTCTCCAGAATGGTTGGATTCTTTCACAACTCCACCAACAATGTATCAGTGTCCCAGTTTTCCCACATCCCTTCCAACATTCATCATTATTTGTTCCTGTCATCTTAGCCAATCTGACAGGTGTGTAGTGGTATCTCAGAGTTGTCTTAATTTGCATTTCTCTGATCAGTAGTGATTTGGAACACTCTTTCATATGAGTGGAAATAGTTGGGAAAAATATTTTCCCAATTTGTTACTTCCCTTCTAATCTTGTTTGCATTAGTATTGTTTGTACAGAAACTTTTTAGTTTGATGTAATCAAAATCTTCTATTTTGTGATCAATAATGATCTCTAATTCTCCTCTGGTCATAAATTCCTTCCTCCTCCCCAGGTCTGAGAGGTAGATTATCCTCTGTTCCTCTAATCTATTTATTATCTCATTCTTTATGCCTAAATCATGGACCCATTTTGATCTTATCTTGGTATATGGTATTAAGTGTGGATCCATATCTAATTTCTGCCATACTAATTTCCAGTTTTCCCAACAGTTTCTTCTGAATAATGAATTTTTGTCCCTAATGTTGGTATCTTTGGGTTTGTCAAAGATTAGATTGCTATAGATGTATCCTTTTTGTCCTTTGTATCTAATCTGTTCCACTGATCTACCGTTCTATTTCTTAGCCAGTACCAAATGGTTTTGGTGACTGCTGCTATATAATATAGCTTTAGATCAGGTACACTTAGACCACTTTCCTCTGACTTTTTTTTCATTAGTTCCCTTGCAATTCTCGACCTTTTATTCTTCCATATGAATTTTGTTGTTATTTTTTCTAGGTCATTAAAATAGTTTCTTGGGAGTCTGATTGGTATAGCACTAAATAAATAGATTAGTTTGGGGAGTATTGTAATCTTTATTATATTCGCTCGGCCTATCCAAGAGCACTGAATGTCTTTCCAATTATTTAAATCTGACTTTATTTTTGTGGCAAGTGTTTTGTAATTTTTCTCATATAATTCCTGACTATTCTTTGGTAGATGGATTCCCAAATACTTTATACTCTCAACATTTGTTTGGAATGGA
This sequence comes from Sminthopsis crassicaudata, assembly GCF_048593235.1. Lineage (NCBI taxonomy): Eukaryota > Metazoa > Chordata > Mammalia > Dasyuromorphia > Dasyuridae > Sminthopsis > Sminthopsis crassicaudata. Next base: position 305,239,508 of record NC_133619.1, on the reverse strand, counting down.
ATTTCTCTTTGTATCTCTTGCTGTTGCATTTTGTTGGTGATATATAAGAATGCTGAGGATTTATGTGGATTTATTTTGTATCCTGCCACTTTGCTGAAATTTTGAATTATTTCTAGTAGCTTTTTAGCAGAGTCTTTGGGGTTCTCTAAGTATATCATCATGTCATCTGCAAAGAGTGATAGTTTGATTTCCTCATTTCCTACTCTAATTCCTTGAATCTCTTTCTCGGCTCTTATTGCCGAGGTTAGCGTTTCTAGTACTATATTGAATAGTAATGGTGATAGTGGGCAACCTTGTTTCACTCCTGATCTTACTGGGAAAGGTTGCAGTTTATTTCTATTGCATATTATGCTTACTGAAGGTCTTAAATATATGTTCCTGATTATTCTAAGGAATAATCCATTTATTCCTATACTCTCAAGAGTTTTTAGTAGGAATGGATGTTGGATTTTGTCAAATGCTTTTTCTGCATCTATTGAGATGATCATATGGTTTTTATTAATTTGATTATTAATATGGTCAATTATACTAATAGTTTTCCTAATATTAAACCAGCCCTGCATTCCTGGTATGAATCCTACTTGATCATAGTGTATTATCCTGGGGAGGATTTTCTGAAGTCTTTTTGCTAATATCTTAAAAAATATTTCTCCTTAACATCAATCTTAAAATTTCCTCTTTGTAATTGGCATTCAGTCCTCCAAGTTGTGACCCTTCAAATTCTTAGTTCTTCAAATATTTGAAAATACCTATCATGGCTTTTTTGTCTTTTCTTCCCTGTGAAAAAGTTTCCATGCTTCTTTGACTTATTATCATATGGCATGAAATCAAGGCTCTTTAACATTGTGATCACTGTTCTCTGGATTCTCTCTAGTTTATAATGTGTTTTGCTAAATTGCCATGATAGTAATATTCCATATGCAATCTGTTCAGAATACAATCAATTTATGAAGAATCCCATGTTAGCTGGCCTTCATTGTCCTCCCTCCCTGTTCCTGACTTCCTAACTTCAAAAAACTACTTTCCTATTTCACTCCCACCCCACTTTTGAATTCCTTTTAGTGCTCTGTTTTCCCCCATTTAAATGTAATTTCTTAGAGGGTAAGGATTATCTTTATTTTTGCTTATATTTGTTTCCCTAGTATGTAATAAAGTGACTGGAATAAGTTAAGCACTTAATAAATGATTTTTTTTCCTTCTTTCTGTCCTTCCTTCCGACTTTCCTTCCTTCCTATCTCCCTTTCTTCTACCTTGAATTGCTATTTTAGAAACTTAAAAAGAAATAATTCTTTCAAAACATATGGTTTAATGCAATTATCTATTTTCAAATTTTCAGTTTTCAAAGAATGACACATAGAATCCAATATTGAAATTGATCCTCTGATTTTAGAATGTTTCTAGTTTATCCACAAGAGAATCTCCTGTGCTTGACATTATTTGACTTTACTAAATCCACGAGACTAATTGATCAGTTCCTATTGTCATATAATCATGGATTCTTCTTTTTCCTGAGCAGTTTGAGTTAAAGGTTCCTAGAAAGTTTCAGGAAATAAACAGAAAGATGGAGTTGAGAGGTAAACAAGAAGGAGATTTTTTTTAAAACAGCTTATAGCAAATGGAAAAGCGGGGGAGTTGTAGTGAAAGGAAATTATGGGTTTCCCAAGTATCATGTGTCAATGACTTATAGAATGCTTTGTTGATTGGATATTTACTATGAGCCTAGAGAGCAATGTAGCAGCCTGAAAAAGTGATATATATGTAATTTTTTAAAGTATAATGTCCATATATCAGTTGATGTGATTCTCTATTTGGCAAATATGTGTTTCAGATGAAATGCTGTATTTTTTTTTTTTGAAATGCTGTATTTTCAGAGAAATGTCAGTAAGTTAGCGAGTCTCCAGAATAGTGGACAAATAGGATACTTGAACCATTGTTATTTGAAGATCAGGTTACAGAAAGTTTGGCCAGGAAATACAAAAATCTTATCAGTCCATGTAATTACCTTAAAATATTTGAACAACTATTGTATGAAAAAAATATATTTAGGTTTATAAAGTAAAATTAGCACCAACAGTGTCAAGTGAAAGGCAGGCAACTTTTATCTGACTATGAAGATATCTCTAAATACTTAAGCTGTTCTCAGGTGGAAAAGACTGCTTCATGAAGTTGTGAGCAACCAAAGGAAGCAGGCAAGGCAAAGGCTTACTGACTTTTTATTAGGGGAATCATAAAGACCCTGCATTGATGGTGAGTGATTGGAAGAAGTGACTTCTGAAATGCCCTCTAAGATATTAAGGTGGTGTGATTTAATAAATTAGACAACCTTATAATCAAATCAGATTAAACATAGCTACTGAATAAAATGGATTATTTTGCAATATATTTTTGTCTTAATGCATTTTTAGTATTTAAGCAGGAAATCCATTCATCATCAAATATTGGTATCGTATAGTATTGTTTAAAGCAGATTCAGTGTTACATTTTGCCCTTTTTTGATTAGTTAACATGTTATCTGAATCTCCCTTACTTCCTAATTATATTGATTTGTTTTCCTTTCCTTTTTTGAAAACAATCTTAAAAATTTTAATACACTACTTACTATGAGTTACTATTGTTTCCACCCCAATTATTATATTTTTTCAATATTTTGATATGTGGAAAGTGCATTTGCTCTAAAGCATCTTTACCCCTTTTATATTCCATATCACTTTCCCCTTAGATGATTTTAAAATGCCCTCCAAATTCACTTTAACGTCCTTGCTGGCATTTTCATTTTCGAGAAGCTATAAAGAATGCCACCTATTTTTACCCTGTCTCCCTTGCTTTCTCTTCCTCCCTCGGCTATCATTCAAGCTAATCCCACACATTTTTCAATTCAGTTTTTATTTTGCCTGTTGATTCCTGATAACTTCATAGCAAAGCCATATTGGTTGCTTTTGATCTTTTATTGGGGGAAATTATAATCGTCTATGCCATAGTTATAGTGTCCTTTAGGATACTCATGAATTTTAATACTTCCTCTCAGTGAAACACAATAAGTAGATACTTTAATTCCCTCAAATTTGATTTATTGAAAGCTAATGGCATTGAAATGCTATTGTATGTGATCTTATTATTTAATATTCTGAATCTGAATATCTTCCAGTCACTGCTACAAAGCTTGCCTGATTGTTAGAGAGGCATCTTGAGACAAGGTACTTTTCAGGTCATCTCTTCTTGTCCCCTGCCTTTGCTGGGAGTAAGCATTCACCATCCTAAACAAACACATAGATATCCTATTTGCATATATCTCTAAAATAATTCATATTATGCGTAGTTTAAAAACATCAGGCTATACTATTGAATTATTTAGAAAATGTCAAACCCTTCTCTGAAGAGTTTGCATTCTGGGAAAGCAGATAAATTCAATCTGTAGGTCTACCATATCAGTAATGGCAGTTTGCTTATGAGATAGCCATTAAGTCATAAAATTCTTCATTTAAATATACTCTTGAATTTTCCTGTTTCCTTATTTTCCCCATTACTCTTACATTTTTGTATGTCCATTTTAATTTTAGCAGATGAATTTCTCATCTCAATATGTGCCCAATTTGAAATTCTATAAAAAATTGAAGTTACTCCAGGGAAGAAGAAGTTTTTAAAATGATGCAATATCATATCTTGTTTGAGATAAAGTTGTCTATACAATTAACAGAATCTCATTCATAATCATTGCTCCATGAAGTAAGCCAAATCCACACATTAGGAAGTGTATCATCTATAACAGTGATTCTTAACCATTGTTTTGTAGACCACTTGCCAGTCTAATAATGCCTGATTCCTTCTCAGAATAATGTTTGTAAATGTGTAAAATCAAAATATGTAGTATTACAAAAAAACAACCAATTTATTAAAATACAGTGTTTTATAAAGTTCATCTACACATAAGAAACCCTGATCTATAGTTTACAAGGAGTGTTTCATAATGTAAAGAGAGACAGTCTTAGCATTAGAACTACATTCAAATTCTGCCTCTGACACATACTCTGATATGATGACCAACAATGACCAAAGAGTGTGTCATTTTCAAACATGTCATGTCCTAGTGAGTCACTGCATCGATTAAAGTTTTAGATTGTTATAATTCTGTTTTCTTCACTCTGAATTAGTTCATATCCCTGTAGTACCCATTTGGAGATTAGAGTTCTCCAAACTAAAATTGTATTTAAAGGTTAATATTGAAACCATTAACTACTACTTTCCTTAGGGTGCTAGGGGTAAATCTTAGGGGCTAGATTATTATAGTGTGACTTGTGAGCCACCTCTAAAGCTTTATCCATAATCAACCAGTTAAATTCCATTAGGTTCTAGAAAAGAGGGGTTATGAAATGATCAACAATTGGTACAAAACATTCTTCCCAAAACAATAGCTCTCCTCATATATACAAGCTTTTTGGGCAAAGTTGGTTCAAGCTTAAAGCATAAAGGTAAGACTATACACATGCAAAGAGCATTATGGCATAAGGATATCTTGCAAATTTTGTCACTGAAAGATTGTTTCTTCCTTTGTTGAGTCAAGATTTCCTTAGCTTTCAGAATCCTCTGAGAATCAGTGCCTTCTTAGCCTACTGAGTCTATATAGAGTACTTTTCTCTGCTGCAAGAGTCTCATTCACTAAAATTGATGCTATCTTCAGCTGTCTTTCCAAATCTGTCTTCTTTTGTTATCAATACATTCTACTTTGGTTATATTTGGCTGCCAGCAGAAGATAGAGAAAAGAAAAACCTCTATTCTACACTCAGATAATTCTTACCTAGGAGCTTGGCTGTTGTTCTAGCACTAGATTGTATTACTGTTGAATTTCAAGAATCCAAATTTGGTTACTATCATATATGTAGTATGGTGGGGATTCCTCTCCACCAACCCAAGATATTTCCTGTATTGTGTATCTGTCTTTAACCAATGATAAAATCAAGCCCTTTTGCTCCTTTCAAATTTATTAAAGAAACTTCACAACTAGTGTACTTTTAATGTATTGTTTTAATCAAACTGTCTCAGTTTTCTGTAATTAATTAATGTCTCAGTGGATTAGGTCTTATCCCATATATTTTTCTCAAATTTCTCAGAATATCTGTTTTTCATCATCTCTTACAGTACAATAATATTCCATTATACTCATATTCCACAAGTTGTTATTAATCAATCAATGTGCACCACCTTAGTATCTAATTCTTTGTTACATCAAAACAGGATGCTAGGAATATTTCTTAATGCATGGGTACTTTCACTCCTAATTATATCACCTTGGAATATGTCTAATAGATATATTTCTGGTTCAAATTATCTTCATAATATGTGTCATAATTTATTTTAAAGTCATTAAAGGACCATAGATTAAGAAGTGGAAGGAATTTTAACGTTCATCAAGGATAAGCCCTCATTTTGTAGACACAACCATATAACTACGAAGAATTTGAGATATATTTCAAATTACCTATTATCAACTCTAAGTCTAGCTTTTTATCTACAGTACTATTTCTCAGTTATTAAGTACAAATCACCAGTGATGAAATGTGTCAACCTATAAAGCCCAGATCATTGATTTTTCTCTTTTAGAATGCTTTTATTTTTGCTGTTTCTCAGATTGTGATGTTCTATAATTCAGAACTGGACAACATCATCAGCAAAAAACTATTGTTAAAGCAAGGGATATTTCCATCAGCTTATATTATATGAAAATGTGCGTGGTATATATTTATAAAGTGTATTCAGTATTACAAGGTGCTTTAAAAGTCTAACTTTTTAATGCTGATATTCTTCTGATTGTGTCATATAGTGGAAAGACAGACAGATGGAATGATGCTCATCTCAAAAATAGATAGTTCTAGGAAATTACACTTAAAGCTTTCTCAGTTTTCTTAGTATTCAGTGAACCTGAAGCATACCAACCAGCACTACCTAGAAAGCTAAAGCCTAACTATCATTAACTTTAACTATTCTTTTTCTTATCTACTTCTTTCATACTTTCTATAAAATTATTGTGGCAAATTTCTTTGAATTTTCCAACTGATTATTGGAAAACTGATTCATGAAAGTAAAACCTTTCATGAAATAGGTGATGGGAAAAAAGGGAATCTTTTTCTTAGGTCAGTGGCACAAAATTATTGTCAACTACACAATTAATTAACAATTATTTATCAAGTACATTTGAAATTGGTTATACAAAGACAAAAATAAAATTCTCCTTGATCTCAAGAACATAATATTCCACCAAGGGAGACAATATATAGATATAACTATATAAATGTAATTTATAATTTTATATATATATATAATTTATAAATGTAATTTATAATTATATATATATATAAAATATATAAATGTAATTCAATGATAATTATTATAATGAGGATCATTGTGTTAATTTTTACATACTTATATAAGATGTCAAGACGTAGAAGTAAGGATGAGGTATATATTATAAGCTTGTAATGAAACGACCAGAACAAAGACCCTGAGATAGAAAATGGATTACAGTGTGTTGGAAATTCCTAAAAGGCCAATTTGAATAAGGCATGGGGAACAAGTTCTGAATGATTAAAAACTGCACTAAAACTTTTTAGACCCCTTAAAATAATAAATAAGGTTGGAAAGGAAGAGTGGACCTATATTTTGAAATACTTTCATTGACAAACAAAGGAAATTGTATTTGATCCTCAAGATAATGGGGAGTCATTGGAGTTTGTTCTCAGGAGACAATAAATGGAAATGCCATGGAAATAAGGCCTAATGTGTGACTACATGGCACTATACTCTTATCTATGAAGATTGAAGGGTACCCAATAAAATTTCTGCCAGTCATATGTAATAACTTCTTCTTTTAAAAAATCAAAATATATTCAGAAATTTGCTTTTCAAGTGAAATTGTCTATAATTGTTTCAGTCAAAGATCCTAGGCACATCAATGAATATAATCCTACCCCCACACCCTGATTCAAAGTCATTCTGTGGGAATTATTTGTCACTTTTAATAACACAGAATTGAAAAGTGAAGATAATGGAAAATAAATTGCCCTAATGGTAATAAAATGTTTGTAAACTAAAAATATTCATTTTGACTATAGAGGAGACATTTAAATAATATAACTGCTGTGAGTAAAATTGAAATGGGGCTGTAATTACTCAGATTTTCAGCATCACCTCCTTTATGAAAAGAGAACCACCGCTGGTTCCTACCTCTCTGGCACCATTACCCGGCCAAATGAAAAGATATTAAAAAATATGTATCAACTGTAGTGAAAATAAGACTGAAGCAAATTAACAAAAACCAGGTGATACTCTTTCCAATCACTCTTTCTTATTAATGGGATGTCCAGCAAATATGTATTTCATTAACTCTGTAAGTATATAGATGGGAAGATGTCACCCTCAGCCAAGAGTTAGAGAGAAGCTATTTTTTTTCAATTTATAAAATTTTACCTTTTTGTCTTTAGGAAGTCATGTCATGGGGGGAGGAGGGGTTAACTCTTCCCAAGTAAGAAAGTTTAGTGCCTACAGTCATTCTCTATGTTTTGCCAAAATGCTTTGAATTTTACAAATGTGAAGAGTTTCTTCCATCCTTTGTTCCCATTAAGATGTGACCCATGGATGGTAGTCTGGTATCATTATGACTGATGCACTGATTAAGGGTTCAAATACTATTACAAGACTTAGAGGCTCAAGTAGTTTTATAGTTAACTAAGCATTTCTTTTGGCTTTTTTGTTTGTTTCAACTTTTATTGATATGTTTTGGTTTTTAAGTGACCCCTATTTCCAAATATATTCCTTCCCTACTCAAAAAGTTATACTGTGTAATTATTGTGCTATTGTATTCTTTCTCTTTCCCTCCCTCTCTCCTTCTCTGTTTCTGTCTCTGTTTCCAGCTCTGTCTTACATATAGCATTTTGTTAATTCCTCTCTCAATTATGTATGTTTGCATTATGGACATATATTTGTATCTATTATGTTTCCCTGTCAGAAAACATGAGTAGAGACTAGAGCTTGACAAAAGAGTTTATCTCCCCGCCCCTTCCCCCGTCTAGTAATCTGCACATAATAGGTGCTTTTTAAAAATGCCCATTAAATTGTTGAATTATCAAACCTTTGTTTCCTGGTAAACCAATGGGGAATTTTAATAAGTGAAGATTTAATAGTTCAAAACTAAAGACTTTTGGATCACCATCATTAAAGAAACCCTTAAGGCAATTTCAAAGACATACATTAACATGAGGGAGTTGATTAATAGCTTGTTCTATTTCTTTTTCTAAAATGGGACTATTTAAGTGATTTATTTCCTCTTCTGTTAATTTAGGCAATCTATATTTTTATAGATATTCCCCATTTCACTTAGATCATTAAATTTATTGATATATAGTTGGGCAAAATAACTTCTAATTATTGCTCTAATCTCCTCTTCTTTGGTGGAAAGTTCTCCGATTTCATTTCTGAGACTAACAATTTGATTATCTTCTTTCCTTTTTCTAATCAAATTAACTAAAGGTTTATCTATTTTGTTGATTTTTCAATAAACCAGCTCTTAGTATTGTTTATTAGATCAATAGTGTTTTGTTTTGTTTTGTTTTTTTACCTTCAATTTTATTAATCTCCCCTTTTATTTTCAGAATTTAACATTTGGTATTTACTTTTTTTGTTGTTTTTTGTTGTTGTTTTTGTTTTTTATTGTTTTCTTTTTCTAGGTTTATAGTTGTCTGCCCATTCATTGATCTTCTATTTCTCTATTTTATGTAAGTAAGCATCTAGAAATATAAAAGTTCCCTTAGTAACTTCTCTGTGTCCCACAGATTTTTGGTATGTTGTCTCATTATTGTCATTCACTAGGTTTAAATTATTGATTGTTTTATGATTTGTTGTTTCACCCACTTATTCTTTAGGATTAGATTATTTAGTTTCCAATTAATTTTTGGTCTATTTTCTTCTGGCCTCGTATTGCATGTAATTTTTATTACAACATGATCTGAAAATATGCATTTACTATTTCTGTCATTCTGTATTTGATTTTGAAATTTTCATGCCCTAATATATAATTGATTTTTGTATAGGTTCCATGTACTGCCAAAAAAAAAAAAATGTATAGCTTTTTGTCTCCATTCAATTTTTTCCAAAGGTGTATCATCACTAACTTTTATTTGATTCTTTTTAACTCCTTAAATTCTTTCTCACTTATTTTGTGGTTCAATTTAATTAGTTTTGAGAGAGCAAGGTTGAGATCCCCCACTGGTATAGTTTTGCTGTCTATTTCTTCTTGCATCTCTTTTAACTTCTCCTCTAGGAATTTGGATGCCAAATCACTTGGTTCATATGTTTAGTGTTGATATTACTTCATTGTCTACCTTTAAGAAGGATGTAGTTTCTGAACCAGCTACAACCAGCAAAAGAACTCTGGGAGATGACTATGAACCACTACATAGAATTCCCAATCCCTCTATTTTTGTCCACCTGCATTTTGGATTTCCTTCACAGGCTAATTGTGTACTATTTCAAAGTCTGATTCTTTTTATACAGCAAAATAACTGTTTGGACATGTATACATATATTGTATTTAATTTATACTTTAACATATTTAACATGTATTGGTCAACCTGCCATCTGAGGGAAGGGGTAGGAGGAAAGAAGGGAAAAATTGGAACAAAAGGTTTGGCAATTATCAGTGCTGTAAAATTACCTATGCATATATCTGGTAAATAAAAAGCCATAATTTAAAAAAAAATGAAGAAGGATGTAGTTTCCTTCCTTATCTCTTTTAATTAGATCTATTTTTGTTTTTGCTTGATCTGAAATAAGGATTGCCAGCCCTGTTTTTTGTTTTTTTTTTTAATCTTAGGTGAAGCATAATAGATTCTGCTCCAGCCTTTTACCTTCTTTACTCTAAATGTATCACTCTGCTTTAAATGAGTTTCTTGCAAGTAACAAAGTGTAGGATTCTGGCTTTTACTCTAGTCTGCCTTAAGAGCAAATCTTAACCTTTTAAAAAAATAAACAAAAAAAGCAAAAAGAATTCTGACTATAGACAGATTATAGGAAATATGGATATTTATCTGTGAATGTGAATGAGACTAACTATCCCATAAAATAGATGCAGATAGCAGACTGGATTAAAAACCAGAATTCCACTTTAGTTTGCCCTGGGGCTGGTGCTACTGACTGACTTCAGGAGCTGGGTAGGCCAGGCCAGGTCCTGCAATCTTCTGGGGCTCAGTGACTCACAATTTGCTTCTTATATTTCCTTTTGGGTGTCTCCCAGCAAATCTGCTGAGACACTAGCTTGCAACCAGGACAGAGTAGGCTGAGAACCTTGCAGCAGATTACCCAATGGGAAGATGCCTCAATACCTCCCAGCCCTGGATCCCTGCCCCAGGCTACCTTATGCTGATATTTTTTTAAAAATTTACTTTAATAACTATTTACCCAATTAAATTCAACAATGATTTATTGAACTGCTAATATATGTCATTGGTTCATACTGGGTAAGGCATTGAGAGAAAAAATAATTTCTCCCCTCAAGGACCTAAATTTCTACCAATGAGTAGAATATAGACTATTCTATTGTTAGTATTTAGTTTCTTGTTGATTTCTATATGCAAATATATATGTACAGTAGTATAATTTATAGTATACTTTTGACTGCAGCAAAATTACATTCTACCTATGGCAGCCGATTCCTTAATTCAATAAATATTGATTGAATATGTACATCCTTATTCTATATATAGGATGACAAATGTCTTATTTCTGTTTTAAACTAATACAAGTTTTAGTCATAACATTTGTGTGATATTGTGTGTATGTGTGTATGACTACTATAAGTTAAGAAACTTATAGAAAACTGGAAGAAAACTGAACAGGACTTTTCGTTATTCTTATCACCAACTCTGCCCTGCTCCCTCACAAAGGAACATTGATCTCCAGAAATAAGGAGAGTTCCATACAAATGGGCTTTGAGTTTGGGGATATGTGCGTATGAATATACATATTTGTGTATATATTTATATATATATATATATGTGTATATACATATACACATGCATATGCATATATACATGTGTAAATATATTGATATACACATATAAACATATTGGACTACAGACATATTATGGGCCTGTTACCACAAGAAATTAAGCAACTAGTTAGGGAGACAGCCCAGAATCATAATAACAACAGTACCAGATGATATGCAGGCTGTGTCATATTCCACATAAATAAATGCTCAAAGGAAAAATAAACCATTTCTGGCTAGGATTTCCAAAGATAGTTACATGGAAGCTAAATTTGTCAAGAATTGAAGGAGCTCTTGGATTTTGTTAGTAGAGATCAATGCAAGGGAATTCCAAGTGTAGGGAATGGTATTAGCAAAATTAGCAGGAATCACAAGAAATAAAACTGCACAAGCATACTTAGGTGTCCTCCTCACTCAGCCAGGCTCCATGTTCAAAAGCTTCCATTTTAAATTCTTCTCTCTCCTTTGTTTATAACATCCTCCCATTCTATATCCATAATATCTTATATCCAAATCCTACTTTTTATTCCCATTAATACAACCTAATAGCACTCAGGTGTTACTGTTTCTCAATAGGTTTTCCTCCCTCTTTTTTTCCCTCCAATCCATCTTTTACATTAATCATCCTTATGCAAAGACTTGGTCATTTCACATTTACCAAGACTCCATATTAACTCCTGAGGAATGTTCATATTCCATAATCTAAAATTCTAGTATATATATATATATATATATATATATATATACACATATATATGTGTGTGTGTGTGTGTGTGTGTACATCAAATATAATTATATCTCATCTCATACTACTTCCTCTACTCCAGTTCAATTGGTCTACTAATTAATCTTCAAACATATTCTTACTTTCTCATCTCTGCTCCTTTGATATGCAATTTTCTATACTTGAAATATTTTGCCCGCTCCTCTATCTGCTTAGTTCAAGAGAATCTTTTAAGATCTATCTTTAAGATCTATTTTTAATTATAACTCCTCCAGAAAGTCTTTACTTGTTTTTTTTTGTTTGTTTTTTTGTTGTTGTTGTTGTTTTTCCTACTCGTACTCTCAACCCAACTGGGGCAGTGATAAAGTTCCCCTAACTCAGATTTAACCTACTAATTTCTTTGCCCTTCTCAAGCATTTATGTGATTTTGTGTTTTTAGTATGTTCATGTGGTATGTCTATCTATTAGAATATAAAAGCAGAGACTAACTCTTATCAACATTTTAGCCTCCCCAGAATCTACTAGAATAATCTGCTCATAGTAAGTTCTTGAATAGTATTTATGGAATTGTAGTATTAGCAAGCCTTTGTTTCAAAAGTAAACTAGTTGGGAATCTAGTTCTACCACTTTGTAAGTTGCCCCAAATGATTAGTTAGCAGAATTCAAATTAATGAGATTTTAATCTGTGTTAGAAAAAAATAATTTTCTCTCATTTGACAAAACTATGATTAAAAATAAATAAGGCAAACTTTTGAATGAATCACAAACTCCTAGAATTCTTGGGGTAAACTTGCATAGAATACCTATGAAGTTCATTTTGTCCTCTTAAAAGTACATTTTCAGTAAAGTATTCTGGAGAGAATAGACCTTCTTCCTCTGATTGTTCTCTGTTGTGTGTGAGAGCCTTTTCACAGAAACACACTGAGTATAAATCTGGATGTGTATAAGGGCTCAGCCAGCACTCAGCTTTGAGAATATTTAAATTAGTCAACTGCTTACTTTCTAAAGCACTCTTGTGAGAGTACTCAACTCTTGATACATTGGGGTTGAGCAGTAATCAGCAGCTAGTCTCCCTCTAGTCAAGAGCTTCTTTTTCTTTGTCACATGGGTACAAAATTGAAATTCACAGAAGTGACAATCTCAAATTTCTGCAGATGTCTCAAGATAACCATCTTTGACTGACTCCTGGAAGTCTTAAGTACGGAGAAGACACGCCTTCAATTTTAACCTCATTCCTACCTGAAAGGAATAAATCATAACATTTAGAAAACAACATAATGTCATGCAGCTTCCAAATGAACAAACTTTTTTACCCTTTTTAAAGCAATGGGTGAAAAAAGTATAGAGCATAGAGAAATAGGATAATTATAAAAAGTAGCATTGATTGAAATGTGCTTCAGTGACATTTTCTGGACATTAGGTGTCATATTACTTTCAAAAATTCCTGTGTGCATCTGTAATTATTTTTATTGCATCTTTCCTCCCTTCTTCTTTTTGCTAATGAATCCACTGAATGAAGCATTAACTATAAAAAGAATGCTAATCAATTTAATTTTCCCCCTCTCAAAAAAGAAGAAAACAATCTTTCTGTGCATCCAAGATCAATATCCTCCCTTTAAAAAAATTTTTCCCTTTATCAATCTTTTTATATTCCCTATCCCTGGAAAAAACTTCTAAAGCCAACACATTTCTGTAATCACAATATATTTTGTGTTTGTATCAGGATTTGGTATACTCCTATTGGCATGAGGGCCAAATTTAAATGTGCCTGCTTTTGTAATTCCATGAAATAATATTTTTAATTTTTAACTTAAAAACCTGGCAACTCCCTGGCAACATAAAAATGGGTTATGACTAGATTTGGCCCTCATAGATAGTGGCTGACCCTTGCTATTTAAATATAATAAGTATATTGGAATCATCTTACCATTAGCTTTTATCTTTAGAAGGAAAATCTTTACATAGATAGGGTTTATTTCCTCACACTTCAAGAAAATATGATGTTCTTAAATTCCCAAAACCAACTGCAATTGGATTACCACGTTATGATATATAACATATATATATATATGTATATATATATATATATATATAAAGAACAAAAAACACTTAGCAATGAAATATGGTCAATATCCGTACATATCGTTTTCAGCTATTTCAATCATTAAAACTAAAACTTGGCCAGAGAAGTATCCTTAGGAAATAAAGATCATGCCCTGAAATAATTTAACAATTCATTTTTTGAAGCCTGGCTTGTAGTGATCAGTGAAGTTTCACTATATCTAGCACTACATGACTTTCATCCCCGCCATTTGTAATCTGTCCATCCTTTCCAATTTCCTGTTGTTCCACTCAACAATATCTATTCCGGTACCAAAATATACTTCCCTACTACCAATTCCCTATCTGTGTCATACATTTTGAAATGTAAGCTCCTTGAAATCAGAGAATACCTCAATATATATTTTGGCCCCCTGGCATATAGAACAATACTTGCTATACAATAAGATTTTAATTGTAAAGATTATTTTCCAATTAATTTATTCATTTAAAACATAGTGACAACTCAGAGATTTGGGTAACCCTTGTCTTACTACTTAGCTGTGTAATGATTTATAAGGGAGACAGTAGGGAAATATCCTTTTGTGTTAAAAATACCTAAGATTTTATTCATACAAATAAGTTACAAATCAGCTCCTTTATCACTTGCTGGCCTCTACCATCACCATTGGAATAAACACTGGGGGGAAAAAAAATCAAGGTCCACTGCTCCTCTGTTAGACTTGCTATCTCCCAAGGCTATCCTGTGATTTCTTCTACTCTCTAATATTGCCCAAATATCTCTTTTCTTCAGAGCACACAGGGAGACAAGTAAGAATGTAAAGTGTAATAACCTGCTGGTTCTGCATCCTCTACATGCGTCAATCAAAGGCATTAAAAAGGAATCAGAGAGTTTCTGAACAAGGAGAAGAGACTCTCAGCTTTTCTGAAAAGGAGCAAATAAATTGGTCCTATGATAAACTGATTTTGTAACAATAAAAATTTCATGGAGAAGCAAGGGTCTTTTAACAAGAATTTCATCTGTTATATAGTTTATGCACACTATAGATAATAACTCAGCTGATTAAATAAATTTTAATTTTGCTTTTGTTTTTAATGTGGACTTATGACTTCCCTAATATAGAGAATGGATAAACATCTGTTTTGCAGCCTGCAGTTTTAGAAAATTTTCTGGGGCATTGAGAGTTAAAGTAATTTGACTAAGGTTACATAGTCAATATGTTTCTGAGATGTTACTTAAATCTTTGTCTTCCTAATTCTAAAGATGTCTCTCTATGCATTACATCATGCTGTCTCTCATCTTCAGACTTTGTCATTAAATGAAATTCAGTGGACTGGAGAAAATACTTTAGGCAAACTTTTCAGAAAACCAATAATGAAACAATAATAATTAAAACTAAAAAATGAAAACCAATAATAAGAAGATGCTAGGCGGGGGATGAAGCGGGAACCATGTGAGATCATCTAATTATGGGGTTTATTAACCTGGCATCTGAGAACTCATTTAAAAAATATTTTGATAACTTCATTTCAGTATAATCATATTTCTTTTATGCATCAGTTCTTAATGTACTTAAAAATATTGTTCAGAGAAGTCCCCAGGCTTCCCTAGATTGCCAGAGAAATTCCCTGGCACAGAAAAAGATAAGAAGCTTTGATCTAGTCCAATGGTCTTAAAACATGAATTATATGCTATTACTTACCTATTTATGTTATAACTATCTAAACATCTGTTACTTTTCAAAGGCTAGCTAATGGGATTACAAATTCATCTGAGCAAAAGTAGGGATGATTATATAATAAACCTGTAGAGGCTATCAGTAGCCTGATAAGGTAATACAAAGGGTTGGGGATCAATTCAATTTAAATAAACAAGCATTTATCAAATCCTTACAAGATTACTGCTTATACCAAGGAAAAATCAAGAGTCCTGTCTTTAAGGAATTTATTTCTTGCAGAGGAGATAACAACATGTACACAGGTAAGTAAAATCAAAGTATTTTATACAAAATAATTTCAAGGTTAAGTAAATTACCAATAGTTGGAGTCATTAATCAAGGTCTCCCTCAAGGATAGTGATGCCTTTGGTAAGAAAAAATAAATGTGGGGAAAATATAATAAATTATGTTTTGGACATATGGAGTTTAAAACCCTTTAGGAATACATATATAAGTTACAGCATCATGGACCTAGAACTTGAAGGAAATGCAGAGACCCTCACCCTCTCCAATTTTACAAAACTAAGTGAAGCTAAGTGACAGATTTATGATACAAATAGACCAGTTGATCAGTGGAACAGATTAGGTACAAAGGACAAAAAAGGGTACAACTATAGCAAACTAATCTTTGACAAACCCAAAGATACCAACATTTGGGATAAAAATTCATTATTTGAAAAAAAACTGTTGGGAAAACTGGAAATTAGAATGGCAGAAATTAGATATGGACTCACACTTAACATGATATACCAAGATAAGATCAAAATGGGTCCATGATTTAGGCATAAAGAATGATCATAAATAGATTAGAGGAACAGAGAATAGTCTACCTCTCAGACCTGTGGAGGAGGAAGGAATTTATGACCAGAGGAGAACTAGAGATCATTATTGATCACAAAATAGAAGATTTTGATTACATCAAACTAAAAAGTTTCTGTACAAACAATACTAATGCAAACAAGATTAGAAGGGAAGTAACAAATTGGGAAAATATTTTTTACAGTTAAAGGTTCTGATAAAGGTCTCATTTCCAAAATATATAGAGAACTGACCCTAATTTATAAGAAATCAAACTATTCTCCAATTGATAAATGGTCAAAGGATATGAACAGACAATTCTCAGATGGTGAAATTGAAATTATATCCATTCATATGAAAATGTTCCAAATCACTACTGAGCAGAGAAATGCAAATTAAGACAACTCTGAGATACCACTACACCCCTGTCAGATTGGCTAAGATGACAGGAACAAATAATGATGAATGTTGGAGGGGATGTGGGAAAACTGGGACACTGATACATTGTTGGTGGAGTTGTGAAAGAATCCGGCCATTCTGGAGAACAATTTGGAACTATGCCCAAAAAGTTATCAAACTATGCATACTCTTTGATCCAGCATTGCTTCTATTGGGTTTATATCCCAAAGAAATACTGAGGAGGGGAAAGGGACCTGTATATGCCAAAATGTTTGTGGCAGCTCTTTTTGTAGCGGCTAGAAACTGGAAGATGAATGGATGTCCATCAATTGGAGAATGGTTGGGTAAATTATGGTATATGAATGTTATGGGATATTATTGCTCTGTAAGAAATGATCAGCAGGATGAATTCAGAAAGGTTTGGAGAGACTTACATCAACTGATGTTGAGTGAAATGGACAGAACCAGAAGATCGCTGTACACTTCAACAACAATACTGTATGAAGATGTATTCTGATGGAAGTGGTTATCTTCAACATAAAGAAGATCCAACTCACTTCCAGTTGATCAATGATGGACAGAAACAACTACACCCAGAGAAGGAACACTGGGAATTGAATGTAAATTGTTAGCACTACTGTCTATCTACCCAGGTTACCTACACCTTCGGAATCCAATACTTAACGTGCAACAAGAAAAATGGATTTACACACATATATTGTATCTAGGTTATACTGTAACACATGTATATGTATAGGATTGCCTATCATCCAGGGGAGGGAGTAGAGGGAGGGAAGGGAAAATTTGGAAAAATTAATACAAGGGATAATGTTATAAAAAAAATTACTCATGCATATATACTGTCAAAAATTTTTTTATAATTATAAAATTAAAAAAATTAATTTTTTTTTAAAAAGGCCTTAGAGGAAAAAAAAAAAAAAGAAAAAAGAAAATGTGGTGTAGGGGAAAAAGAGAAGTCCTAGAATAGAGCTGAGGGACAAGAAAAAAGATGATCATTCCTGATCTAGTCCATTCTTTAATCACCTCATCCCCTCACTACCTATCTCAAGAAAGGGCTACATTCTCAAGAAATAATTATCTATTTCTTTTTAAAAATGCTAGAGATTCTATAACTTCCTTCAGAGATCAATCACTTCATTTCCCATATAATTAACAAAGTTTTCAAGATGCAAAGAAACAAATATAGCTATCCTCAACTTCCTCAAGAGTGGGAAATAATGTACCCTTTCTTCAAGATCTTCAGAGGCAGCAGAAACACTTGTAATACATGTTAGAGTATAAATTCCCTTCATGTATGAATTGGCTTAGAGGCTGCTAAGGTTGCTTCTAACTCAAATTCAGTGATTCTGTATTTCTAACCTAAATAATTCCTCTTGTAGAGTATGCCTCTTTTCTCTTATTCTGCCTTAAGAAGAAGGGAATAGCATCTGCTCATTACTCCGCATGCAAAAGCCTTTCAAATACATGAGAAGAGGTTACTCAAATTCCCCTTAGCCTTTGCTCCTTCAGGATAAATCACCGCAATCTTTTCATCTTTCTTTAAAGATAAATTCCTTTTTATTCATTCACAGCACTTTGGGAAGGAAAAAAAGGCATATGCGAATGTACTTTCTGACTACAAAGTAGGCTATTATTTTTCCAAATTTGAAAACCTAGTTAAAAAGAGTATATAGTAAAGAACATGGGTGAATTCCTCCAAGCTGCTATAAAAGTTTCAGTAGTAGTTTTCTATTTAAGATGGCTATTTTTTAAATTTCTGAAAATGATAGGGATTTCAATTTTGCTGAAGTCCAATCTGAAAATTACTGATCAAAACTCATGAAACATATAAGTCAGTCAATCAGTCAGCCAGGATTTATTAATTTCCAATTATATGCCAGACACTGTGATAAGAACTGGAAATACAAAGAAAAGGAAATACAAACCCTGCCCTGGAAAAGTTCACTTTCTAATGGCAGAGACAACCTATTGATTTTTATTTTATTTTATTTTATTTATCTAGTAAATGTATTTATTTTTAAAACACATTACTTTATAAATCATGTTGGGAAAGAAGAATCAGAGCAAAAGAGGAAAAAACATGGGAGACATAAAAAAAAAAAAAAAAGTGAACATAGTAAATGTTAATTTACATTCAATCTCCCTGTTTCTTTTTCTGGATACAGATGACATTTTCAGTCCAAAGTCTATTAAGATTGCTTTGGATCATTGTACCACTGAGAAGAACCCAGTCTTTCATAGTCGATCATCTCACATTCTTGCTGTTATTGTGTACAATGTATTCCTAGTTCTATTTGTTTCACTTAACATCAGTTCGTGTAAATCTTTCCAGGCCTTTCTAATACAGGTTTGTTCATCATTTTTTAATACAACAGTATTATTCCCTTGTCTCCATATACCACTACTTGTTTAGCCATTCCGCAATTGATAGCCATCTACGCATTTTCCATTTATTTGCTGCCACAAAAAATAAATAAATAAATAAATAAATAAATAAATAAATAAATAAATAAATAAATAAAATAAAAAATGCTGCTTTAAACATTTTTGCACATCTGGGTCTTTTACCCTCCTTTAAGATTTCCTTGGGATACAGACCCAGCAATAGCACTGCTAGGTAAAAGGGTTTTATAGTTTTATAGCCCTTTGGACATAGTTCCAAATTGTTCTCCAGAATTTCACAACTGTACCAACAAAATGTAGTAGTGTATCAATTTTCCCACATCCCCTCCAATATTTATCAATCTTTTCTTCTCATCTTAGCCAATCTGAGAGATGTAAGGTGGTACCTCAGAATTGCTTTAATTTGCATTTCTCTAATCAATAGTGATTTAGAGCATTTTTTTCATATAACTAATGATAGCTTTAATTTCATCTGGAAATTGTTCATATCCTCTAACCATCTGTCAATGGAGGAAGAATGATTTATTCTTATAAATTTGACAGAGTTTTTTATGTATTTTAGAAATGAAACCTTTATCAGAAACACTGGTTGTAAAGATTTTTTTTTTCCAGCTTTGTACTTCCCTTTTAATGTTGTTTCTGTTGGTTTTGTTGTTGCAAAAACTTTTTTTAATTTAATGTAATCAGAGTTGTCCATTTTGCCTTTCGTGATGTCCTCTAGTTCTTCTTTGGTCATAAAGTTTTTTCTTCCCCAAAGATCTGATAGGAAAATTGACCCTTGGTCCCCTAATTATTTTATGGTTTCATGTGTTATGCCCAAATCATATACCCATTTTGACCTTATTTTGGTATGAGATGTGAAATGTAGGTCTATGCCAAATTTCTGACATAGTATTTTCCAGTCTTTGCAGCAATTTTTGTTAAAAAGTGACTTCTTATTCCAGAAGCTGAAGTTTGGGGGTTTGTCAAATACTAGATTATTATAAATCTTGTTTATTGTGTTGTGTGAATCTGATCTATTCTACTGATCCATTACTCTATTTCTTAGCCAGTACCAAATGGTTTTGATAAGTGCTGCTTTATAAAATAATTTTAAGTTTGCTAAGCCAATATCCTTTGGACTTTTTTTAAATTAATTCCCTTGACATTCCTAATCTTTTCTTCTTCCAGATGAATTTTGTTTTTTTTTTTGTAATTCTATAAAATAAATTTTTGGCAGTTTGATTAGTATAATACTGAAAAAGAATATCAATTTAGGCAGAATTGTCATTTTTATCATACAAGCTCAGCCTACTGATGAACAATTGATATTTTTCCAATTGTTTACATCTGAGAAGTGTTTTGTATTTGTGTTCTTATAGTGCTTGAGTTTTTCTTGGCAGATAGACCCACAATATTTATTTTGTCTACAGCATTTTAAATGGAATTTCTTTTCTGTCTCTTGTTTATAGGCTTTGTCAGCAATACATACATACATATGTATATATATGTATACATACATATATACATACATACATAAAATAAACACAAACAAATCATCAGTATATATATATGATACTGATACATATATATATGTATGCATTGATGATTTGATGATATATGTCTATATATCTATATACTGATGATTTCATGATATATGTATATGTGTGTGTGTATGTGTGTGTGTGTGTGTGTGTGTGTGTGTGTGTGTATATATATTGTTTATTTGGGTTTTTTTATATACTGCAACTTTGTTAAATTTTTCAATGATTTTTGGATAATCTTCTAGGATTCTCTAAGTATATCATCTGCAAAGAGAGAGAATTTTATTTCCTTATTGACTATTGTTTTTCTTGTCTTATTGCTAAAGCCAACATTTCTAGTTGGGGTGATAATGTTTGTTTCATACCTGATGTTACTGAGAATTCATCCAGCTTCTCTCCATTAAAAATAATAGTTACTGTTGGTATTAGATAGATACTGCCTATTATTTTAAGGAAAGTTCCCTTTATCCCTATGCTCTCGTGTTTTTAGTAGGAATGGATGCTGTATTTTGTCAAAAACTTTTTCTGCAACTATTGAGATTATCACATGATTTCTGTTGGTTTTGTTATTGATATAGTGGATTATAGTAATAGTTTTCCTGATATTGAACCAGCCCTGCATTCTTTGTAGAAATCTCACTTGGTCATGGCATGTAATATACTGCTGATAAATTGCTGTAATCTCTTTGGTGATATTGTATTTAAAATTTTGTGTCACTATTCATTAGAGAGATTGTTCTTTCATTTTCTTTTTGTTTTGGCTCTTACTGGTTTAGGTATCAGTACCATATTTGTGTCACAGAAGGAATTTGGCAGTATTCTTCCTTTATCTGTTTTCCCCAATAGTTTACATAGTATTGGAATTAATTATTTTTTAAATATTTGGTAGAATGCACTTGTGAATTCATCTGGCTCTGGAAATATTTTCTTAGGGAGTTCACTAATGGCTTCCTCAATTTCTTTTTCTAAAATGCTACTATTTAAGTAATTTATTTTTTCTTCTGTTAATCTGGGTAATTTATATTTTTGTAAGTATTTATCCATTTTTGTTACATTGTTAGACTTGCTGCCATACAGTTGGGCAAAAGAGGTCTTAATTATTGCTTTAATTTCTTTTTCTTTGGTGGTAAGTTTACCCTTTTGATTTTTGATGCTGTTGATTTTTTCTTTTTTTCTAATCAAATTTAATTGAAGGTTTATCTATTTTTTTCATAAAATCAACTTTTAGTTTTATTAATTTGTTCAATGATTTTTTTAGTTTCAATTTTGTTAATTTCTCCATTGAGTTTCAGAATTTCTAATTTGGAATTTAATTGGCGGCTTTTAATTTGTTCTTTTTCTAACTTTTTAAGTTGCATGCCCTAATCATTGATCTTCTCTTTCTCTATTTTATTTATGTAGCTATTTAGAGATATTAAATTGCCCCAAGAACTGCTTTTGCTGTATCCCATAAGTTTTGATATCTTCTTTCATTATTGTCATTCTCTTGGATGAAATTATAGATAGTTTCTGTGATTTGTTCTTTTGACCCACTCACTTTTTAGGATCCATTTGTTTTTTTATTCTACCTTTCTCTTCCCCTTTATTAAATATATTTTATTGCATTGTGGCCTGAAAAGGAAGCATTTACTATTTCTGCCTTTGTGCATTTGATTATGAGGTTTTTATGCCCTATGGTCAATTTTTGTGAAGATGCTATGAACTGCTGAGAAAAAGGTCTATTTTTTTCTTTCCTTATTCAATTTTCTCCAGAGTAGGTTTTCTAAGATTCTATTAACCTCCCTGGTTTCTTTCTTGTTTATTTTGTGATTAGATTTGTCTGATTGTGAGAGGGGAAGATTAAAGTTAGCCACTAATATAGTCTTGCTGTCTATTTCTTCCTTTAATTGGCTTAAAATCTTCTCTAGTAGTTTTCCCACTTTACCACTTGGTTCACACACATTTAGTATTTTTACTACTTCAATTATTTACAGTATCCTTTATCAAGATGTACTTTCTTTCCTTATCTCTTTTAATAAGATCTATTTTTTATCTTTACTTTTGCTTTATCTGAGATCAGAATTGCTACCTCTGTTTTTTTGTTTGTTTTTTTGTTTGTTTGTTTTTACTTCAGCTAAAGCATCATAAATTCTGTTCAAGTATTTTACCTTTATTCTGTGTCAAATGTGTTTCTTATAAACACCATATTGTAGGGTTCTACTTTTTAATCCACTCTGCCATTAGTTTCCTTTTTATGGGACAGGTCATCTCATTGACATTCACAGTTATTGTCAGATCTGTATTTTCCTCCATCTTATTTTCTTCCTTGCATATACTTTTGTTCTCTCTTTCCACCCTGTCTTCAGTCCTGTTTGTTTTACTCACCTCACCCACAACCTTATTTCCTATCATCCTTCCCTCTTATTTTAGTAATGTTCTTTTTTAACCCACTCCACCTACTACCAAATCTTCTTTCACCTTTTCCTCCCTTCTCTTACCTTTTCCCCTAGCATTTCTGTCCTCCCTTTTATCCTAGCCCTCCCTTTTCTTTCCTCTTTTTCTTCCTACTTCATTATACGGTTGGATATGTTTCTATACCCAAATAATGATTAAGGTGTTCCCTTATGATATCAAGCTTCAGACAAAGCTCATCCCCCACCTGTTTTTCACTCAATTGTAATAGGTCTTTTGTACCTTTTCATGTGAACTAGTGTCCCATTACACCTTCCCTTTTCTCTTTTTTTTCAAGTACAGACCTTTGTCCACCCTTTTTTCTTTGATGTTATCACATCAGAATTCATTCAGAACTACACCCTTAGTCCATGTGATGTCCTCCTTGTCTGCACCAGTGACAGAGTTTTTAAGAATTATAGATATCATTTTTCCATCTAGGAATGCAAACAATTCAACTTTTAAATAATATATATTTTCCCATTTGCTGTTCTATGCTTCTTTTGAATCCTGTGTTTGTAGAATACATTTTCTGTTTAATCCTGTTTTTTTTTCTAAAGAAACGATTGAAAGTCAGTTACTTCATTGAAGCTCTATGGCCTTCCCTGAAAGATGATGCTGAATGTAGTTAGTTAATTCTTGGTTGTATCCCTAGGTCCTTTGCCTATCTAGAATATGGTATTCCAGGGTCTTCCATCCTTTATTGTAGAAGCTGCCAGGTTGTCCTTGATATTTGTATTGTTTTTGGTTTGGCAGCTTGCAGTATTTTTTCCTTGAGGTTCTGGAATTTAGCGACAATATTCCTTGTGGTATCTCTTTTTAAAGCTGATCCTTGGATTCTTTCAATGAGTATTTCTTCTCTTGATGTTTTGTTTTTCTCTGTCACCACAGTAGCTTTCTGTGGTCAAAGTTCTTTTCTATTTCTTACTCATTCTCTTTCTTTTTCTTTTTGGTATTTCCCTTTTTTTTTTTTTTTTTTTTTTTTAATTTTTTTTTTTTTTTTAATTTTATAGGTGAGTTCTGTCCCAAGCTTCATTATACCTCTGAGCCTTGGCTTTGACAGTGAGTTCCAAGTATTATCAAGGAGTAGCTTTGACTTCTCTTTTTAGGAAACCTCTCATTGATCCAGAGTTTTCCTTCTGAGCTAGGACTGGAAACTGCTCCACTGATTTCCTCCTATACTGAGCCAAAACTGCTTTTGCAGAGTCTACCTGAGCTGGACTGAACTCCCTTTTCACCTCAGTGAGACTAACCTTTGTTGAAGTTTTATCAGTCTATCATGAGCTGGAGAGTGGTTTCTTTACATCAGATCTATTTAGAGGCTTTTTTTCATGTGGTTTTCCATTGAACCAGGGAGAACTCGAGCAGTTTCCTGGCTTCGGTCTGCCATCTTGATTCCACCCCCAGAAGAAGATAGATGAGTAGCTATATACAAGATACATGTGGTACCAGATGAAAGATAAGGAACTATTTCAAATTCCATTGTTGAAGTATAATCTTAATATCAAGGATCAGAGATTTTGGAGGATTTCTCTAAATGGTTCAATGGGTTGGGTTTCTTCTGGAGTCAGGAAGAGATATGTTCAAATGAGATTTCAAACATTAACTGGCTGTACCTCAGTTTCTTTGCATGTAAAACAGAATCATAATAAATTCCTGGGGCTTTGGGGAATATCAAATGTAATAAAATCTATAAAGTATTTTGCACAATGCCTAATGCATAGTAGCTATTTGATAAACATTTGTAATAAAAACCTTCTTACGATTCTGATGAAATTATTTGTTCAAAGTTAAAGGAAGCTGTTAATGATAAAGCAATAACTAGAAGCCAAGCTTTCTAACTAATTTTTGTATTCTTTCCATTATATTATATGCCTCTAGAGATTAGGTTTGTGTTAAGGGAAAAAATGATCCATTATAAAAAGTTTCCAAGGATATTTTGAAGTATACAGTGAAAATCCAAGTAACATTCAAATCAAATTTTCCAATCATATTAATCCTCCTAAATATCCATTGCTTCCAAAACTAAGAATTATAATAAGCTACACAGCTTCCCATTCAATGTCCATGATCTATTAAAATTTCTAAGCTTTCTAAACACAACAGACACAATTAATCTGTCTGAGCCATGACCAAGACCCAGATCAATATTGACAAAAATTCAAACTCACCTTCTCTGAAATCGTACAAGTGCCACCCTTAATGAATTAAGCCCTTCCTCTACCCACGTAAGATTAATGCTAATTCAATTAAGCTGCCTTTGCTATTAGATAATGCTCGAGAAACTCTAACCTATAGCTTTTTTCACAGTAGTTGTTATTACGTTTGTTTGTGTGTATGTGCATTTAATCTTAAAAATCTGAGAAACAATTAAAGAGCTGAAGTAAAACAATGGTTCCCATTCAATACTGCATAAAAAGGAAAGCTACCCAACTCAGTCTTGCTTTGTGAATTTCAAATGGTCAAATTTTCAGTTATTCAAGCATACTATCTCAGTGCTATAACTTCTCATTTTAGCAATTACTTCATTTCCCATAACCTTAACAACTCTCTATACATTGATGGTGCCAACCTCAGAAAACTTTAATTCAGTCTTTTAAAACCATTTCTAAATGAAGTAAAATATGGGTGCATAAGGTTGAAGTGCTTTCTTAAAAAGATTGTTTAATATTTTCCTTTCTTTTTTTAGTGTAAAATTGGTTTTTATTTTACCTTAAAAAAATGTACTTGACACTTTTTTTCCCAAAAACAAAACTGAGAAAGATTTAGAAAGTGTAGGCAGCATTTTATTTTCCTTTGAAAGCTAATAATGTAAACATCACCTTGTACTTTCCCTCTCTCTAAAAATTTCTCCCCATATTTATTTTGTGTAACATCATTTTTCTTCAAACTTTTCCCCACTTTTCAGTTATAGATTTGCTATGCCCCAGGGATGCATAGAATTTGGGCAGGGAATCAAATCCCCATGGACAAATAAAACCCAGAAACTCAGCCTTGGGGAAAAAAATCTTTTCAACATATGGCCATTTGTTTATATAAAATCCTTATGGAGAAGATTAGTAAAGTTAACAGTTTCCTGCAACTCAGCTCTTTTTATATTTCTGAAAGAGCCATTGACATTTAAGCCTACCAGACATCTCTATGTTATAGCAGAACTAGAGCTATCCAGTCACTTCTAAGAATTAACTGTTCCCCACAAAGAGTTCTTAAAGTTGAATATCAATTTTAGTAGATATTTTGGATTTACCTGAGCAATATGATGCACAACATATTCAGTATGTAGTACAAGAGTCATCTCTAACATCAGAAGAAATTCCAGTTCTTAAAGGGATTTCTATACCATCAACAAATGACACTGGTTACTGAATTATTATAGTTTTCCCAGTCCTTTGACACCATACTTGCCTTTGGGTAGCTTGATGATCTTCAATATGTGCTTTAGTTTATACATGTTTCAATAGACAACTTCTCCAAGGAGGATTAATCCTATTGAGTGTCCATGAAATGTTCTTTGATATCTTTCATAATCTTATTCATCTGTTCAACCTCCATTGTATTAATGCAGAAGGGAGCTTTGTTAGCTGTCTGTCAGCTTCCCCCAAGTGTTTTTTTTTTTTTTTTTTTTTTTTTGTGACTTCCATCTCATCCTAGTTTTAGAGAGCTTTCTCAGTCAGAATCATCATGCTGGCTTGTCTGGTGGGGCTAAGAAATTCACAATAGAAAGGGTTGCCACTGATAAGAGGAATTGTTTTTAAGCTGGGCATTTGTTTCTGGGAGGAACACTAGATCTTGTTTTTTACATTTAAAATTTTTGAGGTGGAGATTTCCTGGAGGTCTTTGGGGATGATCCACCCCTTCCATTTAGGAGTCTGTATCCTGGCAACACCTTGCAGTAGTATTCATCATTCTTGAAGACAAACTGTCCCCTGCAATCCTCACAGGGAAGAAGAGCTCCAAAAGCCATCCCATTGGCTATTCTGTCCAATATCATGAAGTCCCCAGAAGGTATTTCCTGCTTGTTGGCTGCCAGTAGAACTTTCATACATAGAGAGACTTTCTTCATTTCATCTTTGATGAACTCTGTGTCTTGAAGAGCTTCTTCTGTTTCATGTCTTTGTCCTTTTATTTCTCGTCTTTCTTCTTGGTTATGTTATCTCCATCTACCTTGTCTCTTTTCTTCTTCCTTTGAGTATTAGGATCTGTTTCTTGGATTTCTCCCTATCCTCTGGGAGCACTCCATTGAATACTTTTGAATTGGCTAGCACTTTATTAAATCTCATTTATAACAATATTTGATGAACTGGTCTGGGTGGAAACAGGAATCATCCACAGTTGTGACTTCTCTGGATCGATCATTTTCTTAGGCAAATTGCTAAATAAAAGAAACAAGGAAAGGGAAAGAAGGGAAATAGAAAGGGAATCATGAAGGGTATTAACAGTAACAACATGGGATGATCCAGAAAAATGTCTAGTGATATCAAGGCTGATCTTTGAACAGAACTAGACTTTTAATAAATTGAAGACTTGTTGTCAAAAGACCAGAAAAGGAAGGGGGACATTGTGTGGGGAACAAGAGGTAGACTACTGTGATGGGAACAAAAGGATATGAGGGAGAAACAAATTGTAATCAGCCTAGGGAAAAAAAAAAAAAAAAGCTGGAGTCAGATTTTGAAAAGGAATCTGTATTCAAAGGAGTTTGTATTTTTATTCCTCCAGGAAACTGGGGTACCACTGGATTTTCTTGAGCAGTGACATGGATTCTGAATCTGATCATGTATGAAATTGACAGATGCATTAAGGAAAGACTGGTCATAGAAAATCATAAAGATCTTAAAATTAAGTTGTAAAGGAATTGTGTTTGGCATATGTGAACTCATAGTGTTTTGAAGTTATAAAATAATTTAGAAACATCTGTTTGTAGGGACTGGACCTCTGATTTCTTTGGCATGGGGAATTTCCTTAACAAAAATAATTCTTGTACCCAATCAAATCAGCATCTTCTCTGCAACTTCTCCTTTAGATTTTAAGCAGCTAGAGGCCAAGGACTGTCTTCTTATTAATTGTATTCCAACTTTTAGCACAATGCTTGAAATGTCATAAGTGCTTAACAAATATTTATGGGATTAGGTTGAATTTATACTCTCAGAGACATGCCTTAAACATCAAAAGGTCAGTTATCTTGCTTATATTCACATAGCCAAGAGGTGTCAGAAGTAAAATATGAATCCAGGCTTCCCTGCTTTCAAAGCTAACACTTTATCCACTATGCAACAATGATTCTCTTCCTCCCTCCTTCCCTCCTTCCCTCCTTCCCTCCTTCTCTCTCTCTCCCTCTCTCCCTCTCTCCCTCTCTCCCTCTCTCCCTCTCTCCCTCTCTCCCTCTCTCTCTCTCTCTCTCTCTCTCTCTCTCTCTCTCTCTCTCTCTCTCTCTCTCTCTCTCTCTCTCTCCCTTTTCCTCTCTGTCTTTCTCTCTGTCTCTGTCTCTCTCTCTCTGTCTCTCTCTCTTTGTCTCTCTCTCTGTCTCTCTCTCTTTTTCTTTGTCTCTTTCTGTCTCTGTCTCTGTCTCTGTATCTCTCTTTGTCTGTCTCTGTCTCTAAGTCTCTCTGTCTCTCTCTCCCTCTCTCTCTCTGTTTCATCATATAAAATATGATTAAGGAATGAAAGGAAGATAAGGAAAATCTCTTTTCCCACAAATGTTTAAGGATAAAGTCAGATACTCTCTATTTGGAATAGATCAAAAAAAGCATTCTGATATCTACCTTCTTTCTACCTTCTCTACATTCATTTGTCCATCCCCTGACCACACTATCCATAATTTTCAAAATTAATATATGTATGAATTGGGAATTTTAGCTACGTATTTCACAGTAACTGGTTTCCATAAGCCATCTGAATGATTTCGTATACAAACAGTTTCTACCCATATATTTCCCCTGAGAAATATTTTGGAAAAACTTTATAAGGCCAATTTTGAGTTCAGCCTGCTTTAATTTGGCTTGGTCCCTGATTTAATGAATTTTATATTTGAAGAGGTGATTTTTACAATGTATTCATAGAATCTCTTCCAGCAACATTTGGAAGAAAAAAAAAAAAAAAAAAAAAACTTTTTTTTTTTTTTTTCCTCCCAAGACTCCTGGATTGCTTTTTCACATTTGGAATGTTACAGGTTTTTAACAGAATTAAAAGAAAATTTGACTCAGTTAAAATGTGTTGTTTTTACCATGGAAAAAATATACATCCATAACTTTGAGTTTGCACACAGTAACCCAATAAATATCAATTTCTTTTACCAGATGAATTCTTGCATGACTGATTGTTGTTCAACTTGTTGAGCTAGAGAAAAAAAATATGATTACTGATATACTATATAATATTTAGCTCTGATTAAA
This sequence comes from Sminthopsis crassicaudata, assembly GCF_048593235.1. Classification (NCBI taxonomy): domain Eukaryota; kingdom Metazoa; phylum Chordata; class Mammalia; order Dasyuromorphia; family Dasyuridae; genus Sminthopsis; species Sminthopsis crassicaudata. The sequence goes on along the minus strand of NC_133619.1, from coordinate 305,210,010 downwards.
TTTTTATTCCTAGTCTAGGTGAAGGTATCTGTTACTCAAATTTGCCATTGGCAATCTAGGCTCTCATAAGTGAAGAGAATCACTTTTTGGTTTTGAAATTTGATGTTACTGACACATATCATATTTAGACACAAATTCTTCCATCTCTTCACTTATTCTCATTGAAATTATCGGGCTCACAATTGATATTTCTCATTTTTCATTTCATAAATCTGATATGAATCTTTTTTATGTCTCTCTCATGTAAAAAAAACCTGCAGCAATCAAACAGAGAGCTCAATTTGTCATTATTTCAATTCATAACGCTATATTTATAATGTCTCTGGACACAGCACCAAATCTCTTACTATTTCCACTCTACATTCCAAATTTATTTTCCAATTTATTTTCAGTTCTCTCAAAATATTCATCATCAATGTCCCTGTCACAATAGGCAACTACATGTTACTATTAATTTTTTGCATATCTTTAAGAAGCAGTCCAGTATAGTGGCAAGAGCATTGAACTTGAAGTCAGAAAAGTGCATACAAGCACCAGTTTAAGTAGCTATCAGCTATATGATCATGAGATACCATTTAATCTTGATAATTCTACATGCTTCATTTAAAGACAGGGATAATAATATACTTTGCATGATTATTATAAGGAAAACACTTTGTAAACCATGTGATATGTAAATGAGCTACCATTTAATTTGATAATTAATTTAATTTATTTATGAATTAAAATCAAATATGTCAGGATACTATCACTCAAGTTTGAACTTGTCTCTTGCCTTTGTTAACTAGATGGGAAAAGAAATGGGTAATGGAATGGAAAGAAGGTTGTCATCTCCACCCATTATTATTATTATTGTCAATTGATCACTCAATAGGTTAACAAGCTTTTTGTAAAGTGCTAATCATGTGTCAGGAATTGGGCTAAATGTTGGGGATGCAAATAAAGAGAACAAAACCTTCTATCATCAAGGAATTTGCCTTCTAATATGTCCTGCACATGGTTACTCTGGTCTTTACCCTATATCATCATAATCATCATCATCATCATCATCATCATCATCATCATCATCATCATCATCATCATTTTTCAAATATGTTTGGTGCATTAAGAATTGCAAAGAATCTACCAAACATTCAAAGAACCATTAGCTCCAATGTTATATAAACTATTTGAAAAAATAGGGAATTTAGGAGTCCTACCAAATTCCTTTTATGACACAGACATGGTACTGATACCCAAACCAGGAAGGTTGAAAAAGGAGAAAGAAAAATAGGCCAATCTCTCTAATGAATATTGATGCTAAAATCTTAAATAAGATATTAGCAAAAAGACTACAGAAAATCATCCCCAGGATAATACATCATGATCAAGTAGGATTTATACCAGGAATTCAGGGCTGGTTCAATATTAGGAAAACTATCAGTATAATTGGCCATATTAATAATAAAATTAACAAAAATCATATGATCATCTCAATAGATGCAGAAAAAGCATTTGATAAACTCCAACATCTATTTCTATTAAAAACACTTGAGAGTATAGGAATAAATGGACTTTTCCTTAAAATAATCAGTAGCATCTATTTAAAACCATCAATAAGCATCATATGTAATCGGGAAAGATTGCAACCATTCCCATTAAGATCAGGGGTGAAAAAAGGTTGTCCACTATCACCATTACTATTCAATATTGTATTAGAAATGCAAGCTTTGGCAATGAGTGGAGAAAGAGATTAAAGGAATTAGAGTAGGTAATGAGAAAACCAAATTACCACTCTTTGCTGATGATAAGATGGTATACTTAGAGAACTAATCCACACCTTTAGCAAAGTTTCAGGATACAAAATAAATCCATATAAATCATCAGCATTCTTATATGTCACTAACAAAATCCAACAGAGTTACAGAGAGAACTTCCATTTAAAGTAACTACCAATAGTACAAAATATTTAGGAATCTATCTGCCAAGGGAAAATCAGAAACTATATGAGCAAAACTTTCCACACAAATTAAATCTGATCTAACCAATTGGAAAAATATTAAATGCTCTTGGATAGGGCGAGCAAATATAATAAAGATGACAATACTACCTAAACTAATCTATTTATTTAGTGCTATACCAGACTCCCAAAAAACTATTTTAATGGCCTAGAAAAAATAACAACAAAGTTCATATAGAAAAACAAAAGGTCAAGAATTTCAAGGGAATTAATGAAAAAAAAACATCAAATGAAGGTGGCCTAGCTGTACCAGATCTAAAATTATATTATAAAGCAGCAGTTACCAAAACCATTTGTATTGGCTAAGAAATAGACTAGTTGATCAGTGGAATAGGCTAGGAACAAAGGACAAAATAATAACTCTAATAACCTAGTTTTTGACAAACCCAAGGACCCCAGCCTTTGGGATAAGAACTCAATGTTTGACAAAAATTGCTGGGGAAATTAGAAATTAATATGGCAGAAACTAGACATTGACCCACACTTAACACTATACACCAAGGTCAGGTCAAAATGGGTTCATGACCTAGGAATAAAGAATGAGATTATAAATAAATTAGAGAAACATAGGATAGTTTACCTCTCAGACCTGTGGAAGAGGAATGAATTCATGTCCAAAGAAGAACTAGAGATCATTATTGATCACAAAGTAGCAAACTTTGATTATATCAAATTGAAAAGGTTTTGTACAAGCAAAACCAATGCAGATAAGATTAGAAAGGAAACAATAAACTGGGAAAACATTTTTACAGTCAAAGGTTCAGATAAAGGCTTAATTTCCAAAATATATAGAGAATTGACTCTAATTTATAAGAAATCAAGCCAATCTCCAATTGATAAATGGTCAAAGGATATGAACAGACAATTCTCCGATAAAGAAGGTGAAACTATTTCTAGTCATATGACAAGATGCTCCAAATCATTATTAATCAGAGAAATGCAAATTAAGACAACTCTGAGATACCACTACACACCTGTCAGATTGGCTAGAATGACAGGGAAAGGTAATGCAGAATGTTGGAGGGGATGTGGGAAAACTGGGACACTGATGTATTGTTGGTGGAATTGTGAATACATTCAACCATTCTGGAGAGCAATTTGGAACTATGCTCAAAAAGTTATCAAACTGTGCATACCCTTTGACCCAGCAGTGTTGCTACTGGGTTTGTATCCCAAAGAGATCTTAAAGAAGAGAAAGGTGCGAAAATGTTTGTGGCAGCCCTCTTTGTGGTAGCCAGAAACTGGAAACTACGTGGATGCCCATCAATTGGAGAATGGCTGCATAAATTGATGTATATGAATATTATGGAATATTATTGTTCTGTAAGAAATGACCAACAGGATGTTTTCAGAAAGGCCTGGAGAGACTTATAGGAACTGATGTTGAGTGAAATGAGCAGCACCAGGAAATCATTGTATACTTCAACAACAATACTATATGATGATCAGTTCTGATGGATGTGGCCATTTTCAATAATGAGATGAACCAAATCAGTTCCAATAGAGCAGTAATGAACTGAACCAGCTACAACCAGCAAAAGAACTCTATTCAATGATTATGAACCACTACATAGAATTTCCAATCCCTCTAATTTTATCCGCCTGCATATTGGATTTCTTTCACAGGCTAATTGTACACTGTTTCAAAGTCTGATTCGTTTTGTATAGCAAAACAACTGCTTGGACATGTATACATATATTATATTTAATTTATACTCTAACATATTGGTCAACCTGCCATCTGGGGGGGTGGGGGGGAAGGAGGGGAAAAATTGGAACAAAAGGTTTGGCAATTGTCAATGTTGTAAAATTACCCATGCCTATATCTGGTAAATAAAAACTACTTTAAAAATTGCAAAGAAGTTAATATACTTTATCTTCTTTGATTCTTGGTGAAAATACCAAGACAAACAGTCTACAAATGGTCAAAGAGTAAAAAAGAAAAGAACCAAGCAATTCCATAAAGATACTCATTTCTTTTTTTTTTTTTTTCTTTTCCTACTCACTTCAATGAAAAATTAAACTTTCCTGTAAACTCAATAGAAATTAGGGGATTAGAATCACTATAACTAGAAAAACATACCTACAATGGTAGCTCAGTGATTGTATGAAATGGCTAAATAAAATTAGACAAAAAGAAAGTAATAAAAAGGAAAATCTCTCACACATTTCATTTCTGACTTAACTGAGCACATTGTTTTCAATTCAATTAATATTATTAGATTGTAATATGTCCTTGAGGAAAGAATTTTTTTTTATATTTGTCATTATATCTCCTCTGATACTTAATAAAGTATATTGAACACAACATAAGCATGATTAACAATTGCTGAATAAATAAATCAATTCATCCAATATGTATTTTAAGTACCTATTATATGTAAGAACAATACTTTGCTTCAATATAAAATTAGATGCTGCTTGTGTATTCATTTCCTCCCAGATGGTCTGTCAAAATTACACTAGTGAATGTCCAAAGTGTGACCCATTCCCATTGCAATCTTTAAGTTGCTAAAAACAATTAATTATTATTTTTTGCTATAAATACCCTGTTGTGGGAGTTGTTAACATGTGGTTAAAAATGAATCCTCAAATGGCTAATGATAACATCTAAGCATTTAAATAATTGTTAATAATTAAACAATAGCATTTAAAATTATATTTATGGCTTAGTCAATCATTGTATGAAGTTTTCCATTAAAATAAATACCATAACTGAAAATTCCATAACAATCAGAAACTAACAAACACTATTAACACTAGGGAATATAAATGCATGCTACTTATGTGAACTTAGGGATGGGTCCAATTTTATACCAGACACCTAATTTGCTAGACTATGAGACTGATTACACTACTGAATTAAACAGATAAAGGAACACATTTTATTTAAACATTTTTACATTTGGGATGGACTGAATATGAATGCATCTCTAAAATATCAGATGTGACAGAATTGCTTAGTTGGGTTTGACTTCAACAAATCACCTTTAAATATATATATATATATATATATATATATGTATATATATATATATATATATATATACATATATATATATATACATACATATATATATACATATACATATACATATATATAATAACATAAGTTAAATGATTAGATAGACAATGATAGATTAGTTAGAGAAAGTAGATAGATAGATAGATAGATAGATAGATAGATAGATAATAGATAAATTTAACAGCATTTTTTACACTGGAGAAGTTTTACAGGTTATTAAATAATGGACTACATGCTCTCTGCTATTCACTTCATCTAAACTATTTTGCATCATATGTAATAAATAAAGTCATTTATAAGGCTACCTAATCTATATGCATTTCTAGTGAAATTCAATGGATACTTCACTTGACTTAATACTACTTCTCCAACAGACTGAAAACACTATGAATTTTTTTTTTTTTAATCATAGTGCAGAGCATTGTACTTGGACTTGGAAAGTCCAGAATTCAAATTCAGCCTTACACATTAGCTACTTGAATCTGCCTCAATTTCATCATCTGTAAAAAGGAATAATAATAGCAGTTTCCTTCCTACATATGTATATATATATATATATACATACAAAACTTAAAAGTGCTATATAAATGATATTTATATGTGAACAAGTATTTCATAAGATTATATGTGTACTGGTCAAGAGAGGATTAGGAATGATAAATTTAGATCTAGAAAAGATCTTAGTAGTCATTTTGTCCAAATCTTTCATTTTTTCAAATGAGGCAACTAACGCCCAGGGAGATTAAGTGAAATGTTCAGTGTCACAGAGATGGTAATTAGTAGACTGAGGAATTAAATGTAGGCTCTCTGACTTCAGATCCAGAGTTCTTTTCACTACATTAGAATATTTTACCAGATAGCTCTGGTATAAATTAGGGCATCAATTAATTCTTTCTGTTTGAGAATTAGGGAGATATAAAGCTAATATTCCCAAATTCCTACAATACATTCACCAGAAGAGGGGGTGGATAAAGAGGAAGGGGCTCTTCAAAACTACCAAGAACGGAAGACTACTATCTAATATATGGCCTGTAAACTATAGTACATGACCATTAACCCTCTTAAATGGAAATAGAGGAAGAGTTGGACCACTCACATAACATATGCAATAATAAATAAACACACATACATTTAAGAGCCTTTACATTCTTCTCTGCAAAAGTAGAGATATAACTTTAGCTCTATTCTAAAATGAGAGCTGTTTTCTGAAAAGTAGCAGAACATCTTCTTGTGATTACGGGCATTCAACATTCTGTGTGCCATTTAAACACCTTCGGCATCAATTTTGCAGCTGGCAAACTATTGCTATTTATGTTTTCAATGCATTTGAAATAATCCAGAAGTTATTTTACTGCCATTAGACATTAAGAAAAGAAGCAAGTGCAAAATCATTACTTTGTCAATTTACTGTGAAACCCAAAGGAAATATTTTACATGTATCATTTATTGAAGGTAAAGTGGGGAGAAAATCAACACATTCAGCTGTTAGAAATCAGTTTCCAGTTCTTTGCTCAGATTGATTCATCAAAGATATATCTGGGAATTTAGGAGGATATAATGGGACCTTTTCCCCCATCTATGGTATTAAAAATCAATTGTCTATGACTTTGGATTTGATTCCACATGGCCTTTAGGAATTCTGACTCATACATCTAACTTCCTGAAGGTAATATGAATAATTGGATCAAAGCAAAATTCATTCTTAAAAGCACTTGATTTATGAGAGAACCTGTTAAAATACAAAATGTGAAATTAATACAAATTTAATTCAATGCTACCCTAGATACTTAAATCTTCTTGACCTCACACTGTGGGAGTCTCCTCTGATTTTATTTCTGTTTTTATTTCTTCTTTATTTCTTGTCAGGATGTAGTGCATGAGTGAAGAAATAGATAAAATCAAGAAGAGTGGTGTCAATGGCTATAGATTCCTGCAGTCACTCTCAAAGCAGCATCCTTGCTTCTGTGCAACATTTATCACAGGTTGCTCCTGACCTCTCACTCCAAACCCTCAGTTCCTCCCTATTCTCACTTCTACTTCCAACAGTTGACTCTATTTAATACTTCACTGAGAAGATCCAGCATGAGTTCTATTTTTCCCCTTGATATCAGCTTCAATATCGGTACATCTGGCCTTCTATCTTTTCATCTTTTCCTTCTAAACTTAATCAGAGATATGGCCCCTACTCTTTTAGATTGCCTCCTTTAACTTATATCCTTTCTTCATATTTACCTCTCCCCTTTCCAATTTCTTTAGTCTCTCAATGTCCTATTTAGATTTCTGGCATTTACATAATCTATCTTGTGATAATTTTTACTTCTTATTGTTGCCGCTAGAGTATAATTTCAATCAGTCAATAATTATCAATTAACCTGCTACTATGTGGCAGAACTTTGCTAAGTTCTGGACAAGCAAAGAATGAAAAAAGAAAAGAAAAAAAAAAAAAAAAGAATATTCTGTCCAGATACAGGTTGGACAATGAGGTGCCTTCAAAAGATAAAATTCTCACATAGATGTGAGATGATGAATTTCATTCCTTTATTTCCACTACCCACATATCATGTCTATTTCATTGACTCCTTATCTAAACCTACCCTTCCATATATACATATATATGAATATACATGTGCATATATACACATAGGTGTACATATATATTTCAGCTAATAATCATTTTTCCTTCAGCATGATCTACTCTTCTCTGCAATCATTCCAAACTATACCCAGAATATTAAACAGGAAATGATATACATTTTCTGATAGAAATTTATTCAGAGAATAATATTTATTACCCCTTTTTAAGTTTTAATCCATTTTCCTCAAATTATGGAATCAGAAAATCTCAGAGTTAAAAGAGACCTTAGGGATTACCTAGTCCGACCCATAAGTGAACAAGGATATTCTACTGCACCATTAATATAGTTTCTGTACTCTATGTGAGGACATTCAGTGAGAAAAACGTATTTCCTAGAGTATCCCATTCCATTCTTGGTGACCTAGGAAGGGAACAAGTGTTTATTAAGTGCCTACTATTAGCCAAGTGATTTCATACTAAGTTTTCAGTCCACTAAAAATCTTTTTAATATAGTGTTTTATCTAGCTTTGCCTGCTCCCCCTGTGTGCTCAGAGTATGGATTTTTTTGAATGAATAAAAGAAATTTCACATTTGTCCCTACTGAATTTCATCCCAATAGATGTAACCCATTAAGATTTTTTTAAAATTCTGACTCTGTCATCCAATGTATTATTTGACCTTTCCAACCTTACTAATTTACTAAACATACAACCTATGCTGTCATCCCCATTATTGATCAAAATGGTAAGTGATAAAAGGACATATCCTAGTTCATATCAGTAGAACATTTCCTTTCATTTGCCAATAATCCATTAAATTATTTTGGAGTCCAGTCATTTATCATGTGCCAATTTCACTGGCATATATGAACTCATAGCCCAAGTTACTTCATCTGATCTTCAATGAAAGTTCTTTTGTTTTGTTTTGTTTTGTTTTGTTTTGTTTTGTTTTGTTTTGTTTTCCTTCTGGATAGTCAAGAAATAACACACCAAGGTAACTAAATAGAAAGCATTGAGTCCCATTTAATTTTTTTAAGTGTCCCAAGGAACTGGTTCTCACCTTTTTCTATTTCTCTATTAAAAATGGATAAAGATAATTATATATCAGGTATTAATTCATAAGCCATTTTGACCATAGACCAACCACTTCACAGTTAACCTAAAACTATCCCCAAGAGATGCTCTAATTCCCCAGCAGAATAGATTAAGCAGAGAGGCCACACCACACTTTATAAGAAACACAAAGGGCATGCCCTAGTTCTTGGCAGGAACTTCCATCCAGAGTTTAGAACCACATGATACCATTCTCAGGCATACTCTCATTACTCACAAAGACAAGTAGTTCTCCTATGAGATCTCTATTATTTGAGCATATTCACTGAAAAAAACAAATATTTATAGACTTTGAATATAGAATGAAATTCCTGGAAGCTATAGCGGTTTACGTATTAGAAAAGTATAAGAACACAAAGAGTGAATAGAAGAGTTCCTTTGAATAAGTGAAAATATCCAAATATACTAAACAAAGATGAAGTCAATTACAGTTGCACAATTCTTATTTCACTGGAAATAAAGTCCTGACAAGTATATTGTTGTTGTTTAGTTGTTTTCATTCTTTTCTGACTTTTAGATGATCGTTCTGAGGATTTTCTTGGCAAAGATATTGAAGTGATTCATCAAACTCCTTACAATGCATAGCAGGTTTTCATCATTATTTTTTTGTAAAGTCTGTTCCCTAAAATACAAATATGATACTCAAGACACTGTTAGATCAAAAATAGGAACCTACTTTATTTTGGACAATATACATCTAAATACAAGTAAGATTTAATAAGATTTAGTTTAGAGGAAGAAACTGACATGATATTCTGTAGATACATATTAAGTTTCTTTAACACAAAATTATAAGGAAACTGAAGTTTGTAAAATTCACTTTTTTAAAGATATTATTATTTAAGTATTCTATTTCCTCTTATGTTAATTTTGGCTATTTAAATTTTGAAAATATACATTCATTTTATCTATATAATCAGTTATATTGGCATGTAGTTGAGCAGAATAACTTTTAAAAATTATTTAGAGGGAGAATTTGGGGAAGGATGGCAGAGTAGATCAATAAATTTCAAACCCTCCAAATTTCCCTTACAAACAGAACAAATTTGTGCCTCAGGACAAACATAGACTGGTGAAAAATCAAGAAGATTTGGAGAAGAACAGGAATTCTTCAGGACCAACCCAAGAATATTTGTAGAAAAGCCCCAGGCCAGGGATTAGCCAGCATAAAGGGATTAGCTAAACTAGGTCTGTAGAAACACCAAATGGAGAATCCTAAGGCTAGCTGACTTGGCTGGAGCCTCAGTGGAAACCACAAATACTTTCACCCCTGACTATGGTGAAATCAGGTGTCTGAATCCAGGAAGAATGAATGGATGTCAGCTCATTAGGAACCTTAGTCCAAGATGTGTTGCTAAAATGTGGCCCTGGGCAGGAAGAAACCACTAACCTGATGAGTGCAGAAGAGGGATTAGGATGGGGCTGGATTTAGGCACTTGCAGAGGGGAGAGCTGGAGTGAAGCTAGACCCACCATTGTTCCATCCCAAGATTAGAATTGCTTACACTAATACTTCTCATTAAAAAAAGATGGATTGGCAAAGAAGAAAGAACCCAACTATAAAAAACTTATTATGAGAATAGAAAAGACTGGGATTCATCTTCAGAGGAGGATTATGAAGTTTTAAAAAAAAGCTTCTTTTATCCAAAGAGTAATGTTAAATGACTCCCTGGCCAGAGAAAATTTATAGAAGAACTCAAAAAAGAATTTAAAAATCAAAAAAGAAACACTGAGTAAATTTTTTAAAAAATTAAATGTCATACAAGAAAAACAAGATCATGAAAATTATGATCATGAAAAAAGTTAATCAATTAGAAAAGAAGATTAAAAGAATTAGAAAGAATTTGGTAATTACAACTATAATATGAATGAGATGAGATGACTTCATCCATAAAACTCAAGAGTATACTAATGTCTAAGTAACCAGAATCCAATAATATATTATTAATAAGAGACACAAAATTTATCCTGAGACAGATTTCATTTTCATTAATTTTTCTAATTCATCTAGTATAATGGACCAATAAACACTGTCTATTACTGTTGGCCCTGAGCATTTGTACAATTCTCGATGATTCTTAACATTGGTTCACTAAGTAAAAATTTTAAAAATGGGACTATAGAATTTGTAGAAGGACCAGATGTAAGAGTAATAATATTTAGTTGTTGCAATGATCCTCATACTAATTAAGAAGCAATAACCCATCACCAATCACCAAGAAGAATCATCTTTACCTTTCAGACATTGTGGTTATCCTTTTTTCTAATGAATTTGAATCTGACAAAAATTGCTCATTATCTTTTAGTCTGTCAGCTATAGAAAGAGTTTCACTGATAGACTTATCTTCACTGTCATTAGAAAAGTAATACTTTCTCTGACACATCCTGTGATTGTGACATTCATACCTCAAATTCAATCAATCAGTAAACATCAATTAGGTACCTACAAAGTGTTAGGGACTACACTAAGGACTAGAGAAATAAAAGATTCAAAAGGTAGTAATTACCCTCAAGAAGCTTAAATATGTAATGGGATAGATAATAGGCAAACAAATATATACAAAAGAAGCTATATACAGGACAGTTGAGAAATAATTAACAGGAGGAAAATACTAGAAATAAGTACTAGAAACTTCCTGTAGAAATATTAATTAATTAAGACATTTCCTAATATTAAACTAGCCCTGCATTCCTGGTATAAATCCTACTTGGTCATAGTGTATTATCCTGAGGATGATTTTCTAAAGTCTTTTTGCTAATATCTTATTTAAAATTTTAGCATCAATATTCATTAAGGAGATTGGTCTATACTTTTCTTTCTCAGTTTTCAATCTACCTGGTTTAGGTATCAGTACCATGTCTGTGTTGTAAAAAGAGTTTGGTAGGACTCCTTCATCCCCTATTTTTTCAAATAGTTTATATAACATTGGGGCTAATTGTTCTTTAAATGTTTGGTAAAATTCACATGTAAATCCATCTGGTCCTGGGAATTTTTTCCTAGGGAGTTGATTAATAGCTTGTTCTATTTCTTTTTCTGAAATGGGACTATTTAAGCTGTTTACCTCCTCCTCTGTTAATGTAAGAAGCCTATATTTTTGGAAGTAGTCATCCATTTCACTTAAGTTATCAAATTTATTGACATAAAGTTGGGCAAAGTAATTCCTTATTATTGCTCTAATTTCCTCTTCATTGATGGAAAGATCCCTGTTTTCATTTTTAAGATTAACAATTTGATTTTCATCTTTCCTTTTTCTGATCAGATTTACCAAAGGTTTATCTATTTCATTGGCTTTTTCATAAAACAACTCTTAGATTTATTTATTAATTCAATATGTTTTTTTGTTTTTTGTTTTGTTTTTTTACTTTCAATGTTATTGATTTTTTCCTTTTAATTTTAGAATTTCAAGTTTAGTTTTTGGTTGGGGGGTTTTAATTTGGCCTTTTTTCTAGCTTTTTGAGTTGCAGGCCCACTTCATTGATCTTCTCTTTCTCTATTTTATTCAAGTAAGCCTCTAAAGATATAAAATTTCCTCTTATTACCGCTTTAGCTGCATCCCACAAATTTTGGTATGATGTCTCCTCATTGTCATTATCTTGGGTGAAATTATTAATTGTTTCTATAATTTGCTGATTCACCCAATCATTCTTTAAGATGAAATTATTTAGTTTCCAATGACTTTTTGGTCTATTTACCCCTAACTTCTTGTTGAATGTAGTTTTTATTGCATTGTGATATGAGAAGAAAGCATTTACTATTTAATTTTGAGATCTTTTATGTCCCAATATATGGTCAATTTTTATATAGGTTCCATGAACTGCTGCGAAGAAAGTATACTCCTTTCTATCACCATTCAGTTTTCTCCAAAGATCTATCATATCTAATTTTTCTAATGTTCTATTAACCTCTTTAATTTCTTTCTTATTTGTTTTTTTGGTTTGATTTATCTAATTTTGAGAGTGCAAGGTTGAGATATCCCACTATTATAGTTTTGCCGTCTATTTCTTCTTGCAACTCTCTTAACTTCTCCTTTAGGAAGTTAGATGCTATACCACTTGGTGCATATATGTTTAGTATTGATATGGCTTCATTGTCTATGCTACCTTTTGGCAGGATATAGTTTCCTTCCTTAGCTCTTTTAATTAGATCAATTTCAGCTTTTTGCTTGATCTGAGATAAGGATGGCTACCCCTGTTTTTTTTTACTTCATCTGATGCATAATAGATTCTGCTCCAGCCTTTTACCTTTACTCTGTATTATCTCCCTGATTTAAATGTGTTTCCTGTAAACAACATATTGTAGGGTTCTGACTTTTGATCCAGTCTGCTATCTGCCTCTGCTTAATGGGAGAGTTCATCCCATTCACATTTACAGTTAAAATTACTGATTCTGTAATTCTGTATTTCCTGCCAACATATTATCGCTTGTTTATGCTTTTCTCTCCTTGTCCCCCCTGAACCCCTTCGAATTTTTGGACCCCTCTTGTGATGTGCAGCCCTTCCTTTTTTGTATCCCTATACCCTCCTTTTGAGTCCCTTCTCCTTTCTTGTACCCTTCCCTTATTCCTCTTTTCCTTTTCCCTTTTCCTCTCCCCCCTTTTCATAGGTGAGAGAGAATTCTCTGAAAACAAACATGTCAATTATTTCCTCTTTGAGCCTACTCTGATGAGAGTAAGATTCACACAATGTTTCTCCCCCTCTCTAAATTCCTTCAGATGTGGTAAATTTTCTTTGCCTCTTCCTGGGATGTAGTTTCCCTCTTTTTATCTCTCCTTTCCCATTTTCTGATAATATCCCCTTCCCTTTACTACTTCCCTTTTATTATGTTATATCAGTAAAATCAAATTATCCATGTGGACTTTCTGTATATCCACAACAGAAATACAGTTCTCAAGAGTTCTTTTTACCTTTTTCTGCTTCTCTTGAGTCTTGTGGATGTAGATCAAATTTTTTGTTTAAGTCTGTTTTGTTTTTTTTTTTCTTTCTTAGAAACAAATGGAATTCCTCTGTTTCATTAAATGTCCATCTTCTTCCATGAAAGAAAATGCTAAACTTAGCTGGGTAGTTTATTCTTGGTTGCATTCCAAGTTCTTTTGCCTTTTGGAATATCAGATTCTAGGCCCTTCAATCCTTTAATGTGGAGGCAGCCAGATCTTGAGTGACCCTTATTGTGACACCTTGATATTTGAATTGATTTTTCCTAGCTGCTTGCAATATTTTTTCCTTAGTCTGGTAGTTCTCCAACTTAGCCACAATGTTCTGTGGAGTTTTTTGGGGGTTTTTTAGGGTCTTTTTCAAAAGGTGTTTAATGAATTCTTTCAATGCCTATTTTCCCTTCTGTTTCTATTATCTCTAGACAGTTCTCTTTGATAATTTCCTGTAAAATAGAATCTAGGTTCTTCATCATAATTTTCAGGAAGTCCAATGATCATCAGATTATCTCTCCTAGATCTATTTTCCAGGTCTATAGATACATCTGGCCCTAAAAATGTTTTTTCTTAGGAAATAGATTAATAGATTGTTTAATTTCTTTTTCTAAAATGGGACTATTTAAGTAATTTGTTCCCTATGTTAATCTGGGCAATCTATATTTTTGTAAATATTCATCCATTTCACTTGGATTATCATATTTATTGACATACAGTTGGGGAAATAGTTTCTAATTATTGCTCTAATTTCCTCTTCATTGGTGGAATTCCTTTTCGTTTTTGATACTAACAATTCTATTTTCTTCTTTCCTTTTTCTGATCAAATTAACTAAAGGCTTACCTATTTTGTTGTTTTTTTTTTTTTCATAAAACCACCTCTTAGTTTTGCTTATTATTTCATTTTTTTTTTAACCTTTAATTTTATTAATCTCCCCTTTTATTTTTAGAATTTCAAACTTGATATTTATTTGGGGGTGGTTATTTGTTATTTTTTCTAGCCTTTTTAATTGTATCCCCAATTCATTGATCTTTCTCTCTTTTATGCAAATAAGCATCTAGAGATATAAAACTTCCCCTAAGAACTGCTTTCTCTGCATCCCATAAGTTTTAGTACATTGTCTCATTATTGTCATTCTCTTGGGTGAAATGACTAACTGTGTCTATGATTTGTAGTTTCACCCTCTCATTCTTTTGGATCAGATTATTTAGTTTCCAATTAATTTTTGGTCTATTTTTCCCTGGCTCTTTATTGTATGTGATTCTTATTGCATCATGATCTAAAAAGGATGCATTTACTATTTCTGCCTTTCTCCATATGGTCAATTTTTTTATAGATTCCATGAACTGCTGAGAAAAAAAGTATATCCCTTTCTGAGAAATATTGTCAGTATACCCAATTTTCTCCAAAGGGCTATCATACCTAACTTTTCTAATATTCTATTTATCTCAGTAACTTTTTTCTTGTTTATTTTGTGTTTCAATTTATCTAGTTCTGAGAGAGCAAGGTCGAGATCTCCCACTAGTATAGTTTTGCTGTCTGTCTCTTCTTACAGATCTCTTAACTTCTCCTTTAGGAATCTGGATGCTATACCATTTAGTGCACATATGTTTAGTATTGATATTACTTCATTATCTATGGTACCCTTTAGCAAAAAATAATTTCCTTTCTTAGCTCTATTAATTAGAGCTATTTTTTTCTTTTGCTTGATCTAAGATCAGGATCTTTACCCCTGCTTTTTTTGCTTAAAGCATGACAAATTCTGCTCCAGCCTTTTACCTTTACTCTATATGTATCACTCTGCTTTAAATGTGTTTCTTGTAAACATCACATTGTAGAATTCTGGCTTTTAATCCAGTCTGCTATCTGCTTCCGTTTTATGGGAGAGTTCATCCCATTCACATTAACAGTTAAAGATGACTAATTCTGTATTTCCTAACATCATATTTATTCCAAATTATGCTTTTCTCTTTCCTTTCCCCACTTTCCCTACTCCCCAGTATTTTGCTCCTGACAACACCTCCCTCAAACAGTCCTCACCTTTTATAGTTCCTCTCCTTTTCTTATACCTTTCTTCTACTACTTGTTTCCCCTCTTATTAATCTCCCCCTATTCTTTTCCCTTTCCCCTCCCACCTCCCTATAGTGTGAGACAAGTTCCTCTATGAAGACGAATATGTCTGATATTCTCTCTTTCAGCCATATCTGATGAGACTAAATTTCACACAATGTTCATCCACCTCCCTTCTTTCCCTCAATTATAATAGTCCTTGCCAGATCATAGCTGGAGCATTTTATTCAGTCCTATGCTCTACATTTTAGATTGGACATTGATAAACTGGAAAGGGCTAGGACAACCAGGAAGGCAAAAGTTCTTGATTTTGCACCATCACGAGATGATTTTTCTTACTATCACAACAGGCAGGGATTCAGTCTGGTCCTAGAGACCAGAACTCAGCAAAATGGACAGATGTTGCAGAGAAGCTTGGAATAGGATGCTTCAGGTAGGAATTATCCTCACCATCTGAGGCCTAATAGAGGGCCTCATTTGTCAGGTATGTTGCAGAAGGACCACATTAGATGGTCTCTGAGATCCTTTGCAATTTTGCCATATAAATGTTGGTTGTCACTATTATTACTATCATCTCTACCCTTCCATCTCGGTTTGCCATGCCTGGAACTCTCCTTTTCTATTTCATATCTTCACTGGCTTCCTTCAAGTCTCAGCTAAAAAATCTCACCTTCTTGGGAAAAGCAGTCTTTCCCAATTCCTCATAATGCTCTAGTGCCTTAAATCTATTAATACAATTTTATCTTGTATCTTTTTGTCCATTGCTTTTTATATCAGATTGTGAGAATGAGTAGGGATTGGGTTTGGGGGACTTTTTTGCTTTTTTACCTTTATATCTACAATATAGTTTCAGGCACATAGTAAGCACTTAACACTTGTTCAGTTGTCTTTGTTACATGTATGTATGTGTGTCTTATATTTTATTTCCTTTGTTCCTCCATCAAGGTAGAAACCTATTATGTATCCTATTCACATTTATAGTCCTTGAAGCCTTCAGCATTGTCTTAGACATATTAGGTGTTCAATGGATATCTGTTGAATGAACATATTGAAACTTATAGGGATCCAGTGACCCATTGAGACCCATTAAAGACTGCTTGTAAATTAGTGTTGGGGGAAATATTATCCAGTTTACAATTTTTATATCATCTGCTATCCATCATGTAGTAGGACATCCCATGCCTGTCATAGGTTATCTTCTACAGGAAATCAGGGAGAAGCTGAGGTCTTCCCCCTTTTGCTGATGAGGATCTATCCAAAGTGTCTTTATTCCATTATTAAAATCATCCATAAAAGTTGGTCCCATCTTGAATGCCCTGCTGATGCCCAGTAAGTCAACATATTTTTACCCTAACATACTTTTAATAAATATCTTTTAATTCTTAAAAAAAAAAAAAAAGAAAGAAAGAAAGAAAGAAAGAAAAAAGAAAAGAAAAGAAAAGAAAAGAAAAGATTCCAGTCCCTTCAATCTTTTATGGTGGTAGCTGCTATGTCCTGAATAATCCTTATTGTGGCTCCTGAATATTTAAATCGTTTCTTTCTGGCTGCTTGAAATATTTTTTCCTTGGTTTGATAATTCTGAAATTTAGCTATGATATTCCTTAGAGTTCTCAATTTTGGGGTCTCTTTCAGGAGGTGATCAGTGAATTCTTTCAATAGCTATTTTACCTTCTGGTTTTAGGATGTAAGAACAATTTTTCTTGATAATTTCCCAGAGATAATGTCTAGGCTCTTTTCTTCACCATGGTTTTCAGGAAGTCCAATACCCCTTAGATTGTCTCTCCTAGATCTATTTTCCAGGTCAGTTGCTTTTCCAATGAGGTATTTTACATTTTCTTCTATTTTTTTTCTTTTTTTTATGGTCTTGTTTGACTTTTTATGTCTTATTGAGTCATTCATTTCCATGTGTTCAGTTCCAATTTTAGTGAATTATTTTTTCAGTTATCTTTTTTAGCTCCTTTTGTATTTGACCAGTTGAATTTTTAAATGAATTGCCTTGTTTAATGGATTTTTTTTTTCCATTTCACAAATTCTGTTTTTTCAAGGAATTGTTTTCTTTTTCCATTTTGTCAAATGTATTTTGTAAGGAGTTATATGATGTTACTATTTCAAGTCTATTTTGTAAAGAGTTATTTACTTTTTCCAGTTCACTGTCAATTTTTAAGGAGTTTTCTCCCCATCATCTCTGTGTTTCCTTTTCCAAACCCTCTTACGAAGTTCTCATTTCATTTCCCCATTTTTCTTCTAAATTTCTTTAAGATCCTTTTTGAATTCTTATAAAAGAGCCTTGTAAAATGGGGACCAATTCATGTCATCCTTTGAGGCTTCATCTGGAGATGATTTGCTTTTTGCCTCCTCAGGGTTTCAAATCTGTTCTTCTCTTTTTCCATTAAAAACTATATTTTTAACTTGTTTTTTATTTGTTTTTAAAAAATATTGAGATCAGCTTTTAGAGCAAGGGAGTTTGTCTAAGCTTCTTCTACAGGCAACAGTGTCTACTAAAAATGTGCTGAATAACTTCTATTGCAGAGTGAGTGTTGTCAGGTCCCCGATTTTCTAGCATGTAGGGGCTCACTATTTGCCTTTTATATGTGTTGTATGTCTTGCAGCTAATCTGCTCATCTACTGGTTTGCAACCAGGACAGAGTAGCCAACACTGCTGTAGATCTTGTTATAGTCCCTTAGCTAGTGTGACACCACACTACCCTGGGCCCCTGAGCTTGCCTGCACTCAGTCCCTCCCTCCATGCCCAATTGAAACAAACTTTCATTTCTGAATATTTCTTCCAAAATATTGTCTGCTGGAAATGTGTTACCTTCTAAATATTTGTGGGCTCTGTCACTCCAAAATCAGTTCATAGGCTTGATTTGGTGTTGATTTGAAGGATATCAGGGAAAGCTCAGATAAAGACATGTCTCTCCTCTTTTATTACTTTTATTATTAAATATTATTAAAAATTATTATTAATTAACATGGGACCATTAAAATTGTAGGCAGAAATATCCTCACTGTTCTTCAGAAAGCTTCAATTATTCTAACTCCTCTGTGTCCTTGATCAAGTTATGATCAGGTTATGTATCATCTTGCATTGTTCATAAATTTTTTAATGTGTTCTTCAAAATCTACATCTAGAATTATACTGACTGCACAAGAAAGATTAAATGAATACTTATTATTTTGATTCATTTCAGCACATGCTTCAAAAATAATTTCTCAAAAGAGTTTAAGAAAATGAATAATCAGTAGAACGTAATTCCACTTTTCCTCTCTTTCCCTTGATGCTCCTTAATTGTGGTTGTACTTAGAGTAAATTGATAAAGAAATCAACTATGATATAATATATATTCCATTAGCTTGCTGCTAAATCTACTACATACATAATCAATGAATATCCTGAAGAAAGAAAAAGAGCAAGAAAAACATGAAAATTTAAAATCCTTGACAATTATTCACCTGAAATGTTACTTTATTGGTTTATTCCTAGAGCACTATTTTATGATTTATAAAAACCTACATGTCATTTATTATCACTCTCTTGGTACCATAAATAAGTCATGAGATGATTAAAACAGTAATGAGAAAAATAAACAAGCCATTTTATTCTCATTTTTCAAGTGAAAAATTTCAAAAAAAAAAGGAATTTAAAACTTAAATTTAAATTATTTTCTATTATTTGCCTCCATATAGTCAAAGAATACAGAAAAATTAAAAGTAATATTATATAAATGTCCTTTGCCTTTGCCTCTCTTTATAGTATAATATGTATATATATAAAAACATATAATCATATTGAGTATACTTATATACTCAATATCTACATGTATTTATACATGTATACTTATATAAGTATATATAAACGTATATGTGTATAATTGTCTTTATATATGTACATATACATATCTAGTTATGTGATTTTGGAGGAGGTGGTATAGTGGATAAAGCTCTGAGCCAAGAGTCAGGAAGGCTCATCTTCCTGAGTTTAGATCTGGCCTCAGACACTTATTAACCATGTGACCCTGGGCAAGTGTCTTAACCCTGTCTCACAGTTTCCTAATCTATAAAATGAGTTAGACAAGGAAATGACAAACAACTATAGCATCTTTGCCAAGGAAATTTCTTTTTTTTTTTTTTTTTTTTTTTTTTTTTTATTTTATATATATATATATATATATATATATATATATATATATATATATATATATATATATATATATATATATATTTTATAATATTATCCCTTGTATTCATTTTTCCAAATTACCCCCCCTCCCTCTATTCCCTCCCCCCGACGACAGGCAATACCATACATTTTACATGTGTTACAATATAGTCTAAGTACAATACATGTGTGTGAGTATCATTTTCTTGTTGCACAATAAACATTAGAATCCGAGGGTACATGCAACCTGGGCAGACAGATATTAGTGCTAACAATTTACATTCCCCTCCCAGTGTTTCTTCTCTGGGTGTATCTACCTCTGTCCATCATTGATCAACTGGAAGTGAGTTGGATCTTCTTTATGTTGAAGATTTCCACTTCCATCAGAATACATCCTCATACAGTATTGTTGCTGAAGTATACAGTGATCTTCTGGTTCTGCTCATTTCACTCAGCATCAGTTGATTTAAGTCTCTCCAACCCTCTCTGTATTCCTCCTGCTGATCATTTCTTACCGAGCAATAATATTCCATAACTTTCATATACCACAATTTACCCAACCATTCTCCAACTGATGGACATCCATTCATCTTCCAGTTTCTAGCTACAACAAAAAGAGCTGCCACAAACATTTTGGCACATATATGTCTCTTTCCGCTCTTTAGTATTTCTTTGGGATATAATCCCAGTAGTAGCGCTGCTGGGTCAAAGGGTATGCACAGTTTGATAACTTTTTGGGCATAATTCCAGATTGCTCTCCAGAATGGCTGGATTCTTTCACAACTCCACCAGCAATGTATTAGTGTCCCAATTTCCCCACATCCCCTCCAACATTTGTCATTATTTGTTCCTGTCATCTTAGCCAATCTGACAGGTGTGTAGTGGTATCTCAGAGTGGTCTTAATTTGCATTTCTCTGATCAGTAGTGATTTGGAACACTCTTTCATGTGAGTGGATATAGTTTCAATTTCTTCCTCTGAGAATTGTCTGTTCATATCCTTTGACCATTTATCAATTGGAGAATGGTTCGGTTTCTTATAAATTATGGTCAGTTCTCTATATATTTTGGAAATGAGACCTTTGTCAGAACCTTTGTTTTTAAAAATATTTTCCCAATTTGTTACTTCCCTTCTAATCTTGTTTGCATTAGTATTATTTGTACAGAAACTTTTTAGTTTGATGTAATCAAAATCTTCTATTTTGTGATCAATAATGATCTCTAGTTCTCCTCTGGTCATAAATTCCTTCCTCCTCCACAAGTCTGAGAGGTAGATTATCCTCTGTTCCTCTAATCTATTTATTATCTCCCTCTTTATGCCTAAATCATGGACCCATTTTGATCTTATCTTGGTATATGGTGTTAAGTGTGGATCCATATCTAATTTCTGCCATACTAATTTCCAGTTTTCCCAACAGTTTTTTCCGAATAATGAATTTTTATCCCTAATGTTGGAATCTTTGGGTTTGTCAAAGATTAGATTGCTATAGATGTACCCTTTTTTGTCCTTTGTATCTAATCTGTTCCACTGATCTACCGGTCTATTTCTTAGCCAATACCAAATGGTTTTGGTGACTGCTGCTATATAATATAGCTTTAGATCAGGTACACTTAGACCACCTTCCTCTGAGTTTTTTTTCATTAGTTCCCTTGCAATTCTTGACCTTTTATTCTTCCATATGAATTTTGTTGTTATTTTTTCTAGGTCATTAAAATAGTTTCTTGGGAGTCTGATTGGTATAGCACTAAATAAATAGATTAGTTTGGGGAGTATTGTCATCTTTATTATATTCGCTCGGCCTATCCAAGAGCACTGAATGTCTTTCCAATTATTTAAATCTGATTTTATTTTTGTGGCAAGTGTTTTGTAATTTTTCTCATATAATTCCTGACTTTTCTTTGGTAGATGGATTCCCAAATATTTTATACTCTCAACATTTGTTTGGAATGGAATTTCTCTTTGTATCTCTTGCTGTTGCATTTTGTTAGTGATATATAAAAATGCCGAGGATTTATGTGGATTTATTTTGTATCCTGCCACTTTGCTGAAATTTTGAATTATTTCTAGTAGCTTTTTAGCAGAGTCTTTGGGGTTCTCTAAGTATACCATCATGTCATCTGCAAAAAGTGATAGTTTAATTTCCTCATTTCCTACTCTAATTCCTTGAATCTCTTTCTCGGCTCTTATTGCCGAGGCTAGCGTTTCTAGTACTATATTGAATAGTAATGGTGATAGTGGGCAGCCTTGTTTCACTCCTGATCTTACTGGGAAAGGTTGCAGTTTATTTCTATTGCATATTATGCTTACTGACGGTCTTAAATATATACTCCTGATTATTCTAAGGAATAATCCATTTATTCCTATACTCTCAAGAGTTTTTAGTAGGAATGGATGTTGGATTTTGTCAAATGCTTTTTCTGCATCTATTGAGATGATCATATGGTTCTTATTAATTTGATTATTAATATGGTCAATTATATTAATAGTTTTCCTAATATTAAACCAGCCCTGCATTCCTGGAATAAATCCTACTTGATCATTGCCAAGGAAATTTCAAACAGGTTCACAAAGAGTCAGATATGACCAAAAAGTGACTGAACAACAAAAATTTCATATATAGGTACTATAAGTAGATATTTTATATAGGTAAATATTTGTGTATATAAGTAAACATTTTTTAAACATATATGTGTGTGTATGCTTAAAATTTACAATAAAATCACTATTACTTTAAAACATTTTCTGATTTTTTTCAAATATATTTGGCTATAAATATCTGTGCATATATCTGTAGTTAATATATATGCACATATATGTTCAAAAATTAATACTATATTAAGTCTTTTAGACATGTCTGCCAGAAACAAGTTTTAATCAATTTTACTTTTTTTTTTTTTTTTAATTTAGATATTTCTAGAGAGAAATGTCCAAAATGGCTTATCTTCTTCCACATTCTTTTGGATTTAGTTTTACATCATTCAATTTAAGGTAACATTTACAAGCATTTTGAACAAGGAAATGGTCACAAAGTGGTAAAATGCAATTTTGGATTAGCCTTCTGAAACAATAGTCCCTTAATCTTTAATTACAATTATTCAATCTTCCTTGATTGTTCATCTAAAGGACTCAAAGGGTATCCTGTCATCAATATTACAATCATTGAATGGAGAAAGGAGCATTGCTCTTAAGATAATCAAAGCACTAACCATTTCAAAAAAGGAGGAAGGCTAAGATCTTAAACACAAGAGTGGTTTAAACTTGTTTGCCATACTTCATCCCTAATCCTTTGACATTAGTCTTTGTTTTCAACCTTTCACATATTTTCTTAGAGGGAAAAGTCAGGAAAAGATTGGTAATAATTTCAATAGAACAAGGGTTTTAATATACTTTCCCAATATAACCCTATAGCTTTCAAAGATTTTATTTTTGATATATGTTACATTCAGAAATATATGTATTTACACACCCACACCCACACACACACACACACACACACACACACACACACACACACACATACTCTTCTATAAGATGTTGAGCCATGAATCTAGATTTGGAAGGATCTACAAAAGGGAAAATAATTCAGGTTGTTAAAGTTAGTGAATTAAAGACTAGCCTTCTGAGTAGCTGGATTGGGTAGTCATATATAGCATGCAAAATGAGAAAGACTACCAAAACCAATCAGAATGATCTGGATAGAGATGGATTTGTTGGAGATTGCTGAGCATTATGATCAGGACATATTCTCAGCAAAAGGAGCTAAAGACTTTTAGTCTACCTCCTCTTTTAAATGTCCACCAATCAGGATTAATTTCTCCCTTAGGAGCATTTCCTTTCAAAAAAATATAGATTTAAGGCATTCACTATCACTTTTAGGAATCCCACTGACCATCAATTTATAGATTATTAGCTAGCCTAATTAATGAGTAGATTATTAATTACCCAGAAATTCTTCCTCTCTGATTTTTTTTTTTAATTAATCACAAGGGGTTAATTGCCAGAAATATTGAGCTAAAAGGCCAAGGCAGGAGGCAAGATCCAGACCATGAACATAACGTGGTACCAGGATCATGTGAAAAGCATTCAAGGAAAAAGAGGCAAAGAATGGAGATTAGATGCAGAAGAACTACAATACTGAGAGATCATAGAGTATTTTAATTATACTCCAAGTTCAGAATAATTTCATACCATCTGACTTTGTGCAAGTACACATATAGACCCATAACTAGAAAAAACAACTTTGTCTCTGGGTGCTATTTTTTTTTTTCCCCTGAGGCTGGGGTTAAGTGACTTGCCCAGAGCCACACAGCTAGGAAGTGTTAAGTGTCTGATGCCACATTAGAACTCAGGTCCTCCTGACTTCAGGGCTAGTACTCTATCCCCTGCACCACCTAGCTGCCCCCATTGTGTACTAATTGTGTACTATATTGAGGGTGCTGATAGCACTCACTATCAGTTTGTAAATTAGAGAGGACATTTAGTTTTAAAGTAAATAATCAAATGATTGACTGGGATAAATTTCTCTTTCACCCTTTTCAATAGTAATCATCAGTAATATTTTTGTGTCAATATCCTAGGACTTGGTCTCCTCCTCTTGGGACATTTCTCCTATATGCAGTTAAGAGTATACCTCCTATGCTTTGCCCCAGGTACAAAAATTTCTAGTTATAACTATGCAGGTTCTCTAAACATATTTTCTAGCTTTCCCTAAATAGCTTACAACTGATAAGGTTGTATTATTATTGGCATTTTTCCAGGAATAATCTTCTAAAATACAAATGCCATTGAAAAAATATATAGTAAGTTACCAAACCTGAAGCTTACTTTAGAGTATTTCCAAAGTGAGCCAGGCTTTCCTTAAATGACAGACATTGTTCTGTGTCTAAAGTGTGTATTTGACTATTGCCCAGCTTGGTAGATTTTATCATTGCTTCTATTCCATTCCCTTGGTAGATCTTTTGATAATGCAGGATCAGCTACATATTATAATAAGGATCAGAAAAAAAAGACTCATTCCAGACATCATCCATTTATTAAAACTTAATTCATTAGAAAGAGTTCAATCTATAGAATGGCGTTGACAGGGTGCACCCCATGTCTGGCCAATTCCAAAGTTTATTTGTATGACAAAATAATACAAATCTGGGTTTAAGAAATGATAATGATGATGATGACGATAATGACATGGCATTTTGCTGAACACTTAACAATTATTATCTGATTTCATTCTCACAAATTTGGGAGATAAGTACTTATTACTATCCCCATCTTAATATAAAAGGAATTTGAAGCAAACATATGCTATGTGAATTACCTAGGGCCATGAAGCTAGTAAATGTCAGAGGCTAAATTTGAACTTGTATTCTTGACTCCAGGCCTACTTCCCCTCTTAATAAAAACTGAAGCAGAGTCAAGATGGTGGAGAGAAGCCAAGAAGTTGCAGGAGTTCTCCCCAGTTTCCACAGAAATAACATTAAATCAAGCCTCTAAAAGAATTCCAGAGTGACAGAGCTTTCTATGGTCAGGACTCTTTTTTTATTTTTCACTCATTTTCTATTCTATTTTGTGACTTTTAAAGTTGAACTCTTCTCCTGGGATGCAGGGGACACTGTTCCAAGGTTCTTGCACTGGTGCTTTCTTCGGCAGCATATATAGCAAGTTTCTTGTAATGAAGGGCAGGGGACCTGGTCACTGACTTTCTTCTCCAGGGCTGGAGAAGAAAGCCCAGCCTTATCAATTTTGTTCTGCCCTACCTCCTACAGCTGGCAGTTTGCCTACTTTGCTTGGATTTGAGGACTCCCAGATGGCTATCCCTAGGAATCCAAAGAAAAGCTACTTTTAAAGACAATCTATTGTAGCAAAAAAGACAAATCCTAACAAATCCACATCTCCAAAACAAGATGGGTCATTCCATTTCCCTTCCTATCCTATTGTTGCATCTTTGATAAATGAAATTAGAGATAAATCTACAGGCTGCTACATAAATAATGTGAAAGAAAAGGAAATGAGATCAAAGTATGTGCTTACTGGCTGAAGATTCTTTCAACAAACTATTACACTACTTGCTGACAAACAAGTGAAAACATTTCCAGAAAGGCAAGCAGGATCAGAACCCACAGGGGTAGCTACATAAGTTTCAATAAGTCCAATATATAACAATTTTTTTGTAAAAGTGCGGTACATTAATGTAAAGGAAAACTTTTGAATTATAATACATGGAGAATTCAGAAAATATGGGAATATCACAGAGTGATAAGAGCAGAATAAGAAATACATACAGTGACCACAAGAATGTATATTGAAAGAATAACAAAAAAGAAGCTAAACACATCATAATTATAATGTTATGATTTGAGTTGAGAAAATGAACCTAACTCTCTGGATTATAAAAGTGGAGGTCCATTAACTCTGGATGTTGCATATGCTGTCAAATTTGGTCAATGTTTTGTGGAGGTTTGCCAAACTGTTTTTGTTTGTTTTCTTTTCCTGTTTAATCTCTGTGAAACATGACATATTCAGAAACAAATGTGATGTAAAAACAAAAAAAAAAAAATCTATATCAATTAAAAACAAGAAATTAAAGAGAAATTTTAAAAATGGTAGTCTTGGACTTATGTGGTTGTTGTATGGGGGTTGATCTTCAGGTTGCTAAACCTAATTCGAAAGGATTATATTCTGAAAAGCCCACACATTTAGTACTTAGCCATCTATCTCAGGGAAGAAATTTGATGGAAGATCTTTGAGTGAATAACATATTGAAATGCTGACTATTAAAAAAACATGTCTCAAATAACACATACTTTTTTTAAAGTGAAAAGCTGCAAACTCCCTTAAAGAAAGAGACCATTTTCATTTCTGTCTTTGTATTTTTATTACCCAACCTGCAATACCTAAAAAAAAAATCAGCATGATGACTGATATGAAAATATGCAGAAAAAAAAATCAATCCATTCTGAAAAGAACATAGCCAATAATTAATTATTCAGTTAAATTCTCATTCTGCTTCAGAACAAGAATAGAACAAAAGAAATAGAATTCAGAAGACCAGGCCAGAAGGCACGAAGGCCCCTATTGTTCTGTTTGTGTGTATTTACTTTATAAAGGGGAAATAGTTGCAGTGACAACAAATTTGAAAAAGTATGAGCTACAGGGACCTGTGGTCTATATCATTAGTGCCACTGTAATCCAGGAATCCTAAGGAATTTGTAAATTGGACAATTTACTTTGCTAGCATAACAAGAGAAAGATACCAAGTGATTTACTTACAATGGTCAGCGTTCTGAAGATATTGTTCCATGCTTCTTGGTTAAAAACTAAAGACAAAAACAAAAAGCATCCCAGACCTTCCTATATTGTCATGGTGCATAACAAGTTATGAATGTAAATTCTTGACAAGAAGATGAAAATGTACCTTCGGGATGCAAATTAAATTATGCGTCCCTGAAATCCTCATTTTGTATAGTTTTAGGAATGCCTGCATCTGTCATTGCTACTTAGGTAATATTTATCATGTTGTTTCAGTGGGGTGGTGGGCATTTCATCTATGAGATGAATTTTTCTCTCATGGTTCTTGTAGCTTATAAGAATCTTTTAAAAATGTGTCATATAGAAATGACTTGGAAATTTTTTAAATGTAATTTAAATGCTGATTTCTGTATGAATATATGAGTATGGATTTGAGCTTGCCAAGAGAGAACAGATTTTGTTAAATTCTTTTTTGCATATTTGTATGAATATATATATACATATGCATGTGGTATAGATTTGTGTTACTTTATTTTTTTAACTATTTAGAGCTTAGAACATATCTCATCATGTTGGATACCATATAAGTATCCTTTTGGCAGGGAATGAAGAGGGTCTGTACCTGTGATTTCATTGGCAATGGGAATACCTAACTCCTGGGAACAATCTACCTATGTATATTGATAACAACGCTATAATTTTTAGTATAAAAAGTGAATTGATCAAGATCAAAGCCAATGTAGCAGAATTAAGATTTGAACCAAGGTTCCTTGACTCTAAGGTTGGTTCTCTAATCACAATACTTTCCTAAAAAGTAAAGTATGACAATAAAAATATGTACTCATAATTTGTTTGGAGGAATTTTAAGGGTTCTTAGACAACATGATTTGCATGCTAGACTTAGAGTTCGGAAGATTAGAGTTCAACTGATCTCTCTGATATTTTCTAGATATGTGATCATGGGTAGATCATTAAACCTCCTGCCCTTAGATAACTAATAAGTAATGCCTAAGTGCTATTAGTGTCAGATAATGACAACATTGATCAGTCCTTTATATGTCAAGATACATCTCACTTCTTAAGGCTTAAAACATATCCATATCATAAAAAAGGAAAAAGAACCCACATGTTCAAAAATGTTCATGGCAGCCCTATTTGTAATGACAAGGAAATGGAAACTGAGTAGATGCCCATCAATTGAAGAATGGCTGAATAAGTTGTGGTATATGAATGTTATGGAACATTATTGTTCTATAAGAAATGATCATCAGGATGATTTCAGAGAGGTCTGGAGACATTTACATGAACTGATCCTAAGTGAATAAAACAAAGAGAACATTGTACACAGCAACAGCAAGATTACGTGATTATCAACTCTGAGAGACTTGGTTCTTTTCATCAGTGAGGTGATATAGTCCATTTCCAATAAACATGGGATAGAGAAAGCCATCTGAATCTAGAAAGAGACTGTGGAGACTGAATGAGAATCACAACATAGATTTTTCACCATTTTTGTTGTTTGCTTATTTGTTTGTTTGTTTGTTTGTTTTTTTCTCTTTTTATGTATAGAAGAAATGCACATGCTTACCATATATTTGATTACTTCCTATTTGGGGAGAAGGCTGGGGAAGAGAAGGAAAATTTGAAACACAAGATTTTGCAAAGGTGAATGTTGAAAATTGTCTTTGCATGTATTTTGAAAATAAAAAACTATTATTTAAAAATAAATAAATAAAAACCTATCCACATTGATAGAGGACCAATGATTAAATTTTGACAGAACAGGGGCAATATAGGGTGTATTATACATGTTTGTTAAAAATGTTTTTTTTTTTTTCCTTCTTCCATTAATGGAATAAGAGATAATAAAAAAGAAAAAGAAAATCAGTTTATTTTTTTTAAGTTTTAAAATAGAGAAATTGAGGAGCTACCAGTATGAAATATAGCATACAATTTCAGTTGAGATCACAATTATTATTATTGCTTAACTTTTATTTTGTTAAAAAAGAGATCTTACAAGTCACCTTAAGGAAGCTACTCAGCATATTCTTTTGAATATACATATTTGGGTTTCCATATGTGCATGTCAGTATATGCATTTGTGGGTGCTATAATTATTGAGTGATAGCCTCAGGAAGATTGATTATCTTGAATTTCAAATTGGAAAGAATTAAATGATCATGGAATTCAGAGAAGTACCAGAGAACCCAAGGATATATGATAAAGGGGCATTAATAGTTCTTGGTCCAGAGCCAGGAATCTCAGACACAAATGGTAGATATGGTTCTTCCCTCTTGTGCTCAACATCCCAAGGTGATCCTCTAGTCTTCTACCCATCCAGGAGTTCAGGGATAAGAGATAAGGGATCTTCCAGTATGGTATTTCCATGTATATTTGTGATTCCCATTCTGTCCAGGTCCTGACCCAGGTGAAAAGAAAGAGGTCATAGCTTGCACACCATACATAGAATGATGTGTTAGGGACAAATGGTCACTTGCTAATACCTCATACATTTATTTTCTCAGACTTCAAAAACTTACCCCATATTTTGGTTTTAAGCTTCCAGCTTCAGATTCTGTCATTGTATGATTCAGTCCCACACTCTGAAATGGTTACTTAGGAAAACTTTTGACTTTAAATTTGACCCAAATCACATTTTCAATTTCAAATTTTTGCATTGTGCTGTTCCTTTCTTCAGAACTTTTTTTTTTGTCCCCTACTTGTCACTTCATCTTTGTGGCAAAAATGGAAATCCTCTCTAACCATGAAGCTCTGGAGGCATTTTGCCTATATTGTACTCTTCTAGATTTCTGTTCTGATATCTCCCATATCCATAGCAGCTTTCTATTATAGTCAGAGCTCTTTTTGCTTTTTTCCTCATTTTTAAAAGTTGAGCTCTGCAACTAGGGTACACTTCTTTTGCATGGGGACAGAAGCTTCTCACTGACTGTTCTGGGACTGGTGGCGCTGCAGTCTCTCCTACTACACTGGGTGTACCTCGTGAAGTTCTGCCCATTATGTTGGGATTTGGAGACTCACAATTTGCCTTCTCTATTTGCATTGGAGGTCTCACAGATGATCTTCTGATCCACTGGCCTTCTGAACCAGGAGAGAATATTCAATGCTGCTGTACTTTTGGTTAAGCCTCCAGCTGGATTCTCTGCACATGACTTAGATGAATTGCATTACCCCCTGCTTAATTGAGACCTACCTTCCTGAAGTCCTTCCAAGATAGCTTAAGGTAGAAAAGTATTATTCTCTGAATGTTTATGGGTTCTGTTACTTCAAAATCCATTCAGAGGCTTAATCTAGCATTGATTCTGAGGGAAGCTGGGGAAAGCTCAAGCAATGTCCTGTCTATTCTTTGCCATCTACGAAGCTGACTTCTCAAAGCCAGACCGAACAAATAGGAGACATAGAAGACCTTAGGAAGCATTGTCAGGGAAGATGACATGGTTTCATAACATGAAAAAGAATGTAATTAATTACTCTCACCTCAGCTGAGAGGCATCATTTTATGCCTTTATTACATTTATTAGAAAGAGTAAAAAGGAAAAGAGAGGAAATAAAGCCCAAATTTAGTTTCCTGCTCATAAATAGTTCTCATTCTACTCTGTCTCATTTCATATAGGTCTCAGCCTTTTATATCTAAAACCACCTCCCTTACCAATTATTACAGAAATACTATTGTGCTGTTTTCTTGTGAACTTATGTGTTAGCCTGCCTTGCTGTCCTAGTTGCTTTTTGTAGGCAAATTCTTCTTGTTGTTGTTTCTATTGTTGCTGTTGCTCATTTTTTTCAACCTATTTCTTGATTTTGAACTTTGAATTTTTCATACTGCTGTTGTCAGAACTAGTTTGAAGTAGGAATGAAATGGAGAGTGAGGGGAGGAGGATTCTGCAAGTTGTTGGTGCTTCCAAGGTGGTATGACCCTAGAGAGTTATGGTAACTACTCAAATTCTTGGTTCTTTGCAGGTTCAAGTGCTCCCACTCTGCTTTGGTACTGTGATTAAAGCCCCTATAACTATCATCACCTTTCATTCTGGAACTCTAAACCAGAACCAAAAATGAACAATAGACATTCTAGTTATACTCAGTGACAGAAAAAGGTTCCCTGAAACTTTTTCCCTGAAACTTCCTTTTGACCAATTATATGATCCCTTTACTAACTCTGGGTGGAGAATTCCTAAAATTGCTGGTGAGAATGTTGTTGTTCTACTCTGAAAGATCTGGACAGACTTTAATCCCAATGCCACAGATTTCTTCTGCCAACTTTTTAGGTTTTCTTTTTTCATTACCTATTTTTTAATAATAGCTTTTTATTTTCAAAATACATGCAAAGATAGTTTGCAAATTCTCCCTTGCAAAAGCTTCTGTTCCAATTTTTTTTCTCTTTCCCTTACCCCCCTTACAGCAAGTAATTCAATATATGTTAAACATATGCAATTCTTCTGTAAATATTTCCACAATTATCATGCTGCATATGAAAAATCAGATCAAAAGGGAAGAAATGAGAAAGAAAACAAAAAGCAAGCAAAAAATGACAAAAAAAAAAAAAAAAAAAAAAGGAAGATACTATGTTGTGATACATATTCAGTCCCCATAGTCCTTTTTCTGCTTGCAGATGGCTCTCTCCATCACAAGGTTATTAGAATTGGTCTCATTATTGAAAAGAGACACATCCATCAGAATTGATCATTGCATATATCTGTTGTTTCTGTGAACAATATTCTTTTGCCCTTCATTTAGCATAAGTTCATGAAATTCTCTCCAGACTTTTCTGAAATCATATTGGCTGAATGTATTTTGTAGAACAAATAACATCCCATAATATTCATATACCATAACTTATTCAGCCATTCTCCAAAAGTTTTCAGTTTCTTGCCACTACAAAAAGGGCTGCCACAAACATGTTTGCACATGGGGGTCCTTTTCCCTTTTTATGATCTTTTTGAGACACAGGCCCAGTAGAGACACTGTTGGATCAAAGGGATGCACAATTTGATAACACTTTGAGCATGGTTCCAAATGGCTTTCCAGAATAGGTGGATCAGTTTACCCACTCCACCAACAATGTGCTAGTGTCCCAGTTTTTCCACATCCCCTCCAACATTTATCATTCTTTTTTCCTGTCATCTCAGTCAACCTGAGACATGTGCAATGATACCTCAGTTGTATTAATTTGCATTTTTCTGATCAATAGTGATTTAGAGCATTTTTCATATGCCTAGAAATGGTTTTAATTTCTTCATCTGAAAATTGTATTTTCATGTCCTTTGACCATTTATAAATTGGAGAATGGTTTGTATTCTTATATATTTGAGTTAATTATCTATATATTTTAGAAATGAGGGCTTTATAAGAATCCTTAAGTGTAGAAAAAATTTTCCCAGTTTTCTGCTTCCCTTTCTAAACTTTTTAAGTTAATATAATCAAAATTAACCATTTTGCATTTCATAATGTAGTCTAGTTATTCTTTAGTCACAAATTCCTTCCTTCTTCACACATTTGTGTGATAGACTATCCTTTCTTCTAATTTGCTTATAATATCATTCTTTATGTCTAAATCATGAACCCCTTTCAACCTTTATCTTAGTATAAGGTGTTAGGTGATGATTAATGCCTAGTTTCTGCCATACTATTTTCTAATTATCTCAGAAATTTTTGTCAGATAGTGAGTTCTTATCCAGAAGCTGGGGTCTTTGGGTTTCTGAAACACTAGATTACTGTAGTCATTGACTTTTATATCTTAGGAACCTTACCTATTCCACTAGTTGACTACTCTGTTTCTTAGCCAATACCAAATGGTTTTGATGACAATTCTTTTATAATATAGGTTTAGTTTAGGGACAGATAGGCTACCTTCCTTAATATTCTTTCAATTGTTTAGATCTGACTTTATTTGTATGGAAAATGTTTTGTAATTGTGTTCATATAGTTCTTGACTTTGTCTTGTCAGGTAGACTTTCAAAAATATTTTATATTATTTACATTTATTTTAAATGAAATTGCTTTTTGTATCACTCACTTCTAGACTTTGCTGGTAATACATAAAAATGATGCTGATTTATGTGGATTTATTTTGTATCCTGCAACTTTGCTAAAGCTATGAATTTTTTCTAGTAGCTTTTTAGCTAATTTTCTATGATTTTCTTTTAGCTAATTTTCTAATTTTCTCTAAGTATACCATCATATTTCTGCAAAGAGTGATAATTTAGTTTCCTCACTGCCTACTCTAATTCCTTTGATGTTTTTCTTCTCTTATTGTTAAAGCTAATATTTCTAATACAATATTGACTAGTAATGGTGATAGTAGGCAACCTTGTTTCATACTGATCTTACTGGGAATGCTTCTAGTTCATCCCCTATTACATATGATGATTGCTGATGGTTTTAAATAGATGCTACTCATCATTTTAAGGAAAACTCAATTCATTCCTATGCTCTCTAGTGTTTTTAATAGGAATGGGTGTTAGATTTTTGTGAAATGCTTTTTGTGCATCATATGATTTCTGTTAGTTTGGTTATTGAAATAGTCAATTATGCTACTAGTTTTCCAAATATTGAACCTGCATTCCTGATATAAAATCTACTGGCTATGGTATATTGTTCTGGGGGTAACTTGTTTTAATGTCTTTGTTAATGTTTTATTAAAGAATTTTGCATCTGCATCAATATTTTTTAGGGAAATTGGTCTTTAATTTTCTTTCTCTGTTTTGGCCCTACCTTCTTTAAGTATTAGCACCATCCATATCTGTGGCATAAAAGCAATATGGTACGACTTCTTTCTCTATTTTTCCAAATAGTTTTACATAGTATTGGAATTAATTGTTTTTTAAATGTTTTGTAGAATTCACTTATAAATCCAACTGTTCCTGGAGATTTTTTTCTTTGGAAGTTGATTAATAGTTTGTTAAAATGATTTTTTTCTAAAATGGGACTATTTACATAATTTATTTCCTCCTCTGTTAATCTGGGAAATATATATTTTTGTAAGTATTTCTCCATTTCTCTTAGATTATCAGATTTATTGACATATAGGTGGGCAGAATAATTCCTAATTACTGCTCTAATTTCCTCTTCATTAGTGGAAAGTTCTCCCTTTTCATTTTTGATACTCATAATTTGATTTTCTTTTTTCCCTTTTTTCTAATCAAATTAACTAAATGTTTATCTATTTTGTTGTGTTTTTTTTTTCATAAAACCAGTTCAGTTTTGTTTACTAGTTCAAAAGTTTTCTTCAATTTTATTAATCTCCCCTTTTATTTTCAGAATTTCAAATTTGGTATTTAATTGAGAGTTTTTAATTTGCCCTTTTTCTAGCTTTTTCAGTTGCATGCTAAATTCATTGATCTTCTCTTTCTCTGCTTTATTTAAGTAAGCATCTAGAGATATCAAATTTCCCCAAGACCTGCTTTAGCTGCATCCCATAAAGCTTGTTATGTTTTCTCATTATTGTCATTCTCTTGGGTGAAATTATCAACTGTGTCTATGGTTTGTTTTTCACCCACTCATTCTTTCATATCAAATCATTTAGTTTTGAATTAATTTTAGTTAATTTTTCTCTGGCCTTTATTACATGTAATTTTTATAGCATCATTTTCTGAAAAGATGCATTTACAATTTCTGCCTTTCTGCATTTGATTTTGTAGTTTTTGTGCCCTAATACATGGTCAATTTTTGTGTAGGTTCCATGTACCTTCAAGAAAAAAAGTATATTCCTTTTTGTCTTCACTCAATTTTCTCCAATGGTCTATTCACTTAACTTTTCTAAAATTCCAATAATCTCTTTAACTTCTTTTTTATTTATTTTGTGGTTTGATTTATCTAGTTCTGATAGAGCAAGTTTGGGATTCCCCACCAGCATAGTTTTGCTGTCTATTTCTTCTTCATTTCGCTTAATTTCTCCTCTAGGAATTTGAATGCTATACCACTTGATGTTTAGGGATTTTTGTTGTTGTTGTTGTTGTTGTTGTTGTTGTTGTTGTTTAGTATTGATATTACTTCATTATCTATGGTATCTTTTAGCAAAAAGTAATTTCCTTCCTTACCTCTTTTAATTAGACCTACTTTTGCTTTTGCTTGATCTGAAATCAGGATCACTATCCCTGTTTTTTTTTTTTTTTTTTTTCCTTTGGCTCCCAGCTAAATTTGAAGGTCCTATAGTCCTGGAAGAAGACATTATATTCTTTTCTGGTATCATCTAGCCTCTTTCTTCCTAAAAGTAATGGTGGTAACAACAACTTGAATTAGTATAGAGATTTGTACTACACAAAATTCTTTTCATGCATTATTTCATTTCATTTTCATTGTTACAGAGGTAGGTAGTTAAAACCTGACCATTTTCAATAAAGCTTCATTCAAAACTCAAACACAAAGAGATTCTGAGAACTCTTTTCTAGCTCTCTCCCTTCCCCAATACTCCATTTTATTCTTGATATTCTTAGGATAATACACAACAGGTGGAAATATTTTACATTCTGGAAAGCAACTTGGAATTAAGTATATAAAATCACTAAAATACCCATACCCTCTGACGTAGAGCTTCTACTGTTAGTCTTACTTCATGAAGGTCACTGACAAAAATAAAGGCTCTCTATAAAACAAAATATATGTTGCATCACTTTTTCTGGTTAGTAAAGACTTAGAAACAAAATAGATGCCCATCAACTGGAGAAAGGACAAATAAATTTAGATTCATGAATATAATGAAATATTCCAATGTTAAAAGAAGTGATGTATGTGATAAATATAGAGAAGGAGAGAAAAACTTATATGGACAGACATAATGAAAGCAGAACCCAGAAAACAAAGTAAGCAAAGAATACAATTTACTATATATTAAGTAATTGCCAATTTAAATAAAGTTTTTCTTAATCTACATATTTATTATTTTTATTTGTGTTATGATAATTACATATCATTGTTGCTAGCATATAATTATACCATATTTTTTCCTTAGCTCCACAGAGAAAAAAAAGAAAAATCCAATTTTTTCATGTTGGATTTTTTACTGCCACCCTAAACAAAGTCCATGATACAAGTCCATGATACCATGAGACTAATTTCAGACTTCTTGGAAGTACAAGTTTCCTTTAAAGAAGATCAGACTTCACTGAATATTTACAGATGGACATACAGATTGGTGTATGCCATACATACAATATACAGCAGGAGTCCCCACCTGTACACTCATTTGGTCCCAGACACAATAGAGTTTTTATCCATTTTGATAAAGTTTTCAGTATGTTAGAAAAATTCTGAAGCAGAGCCTAAGAAGTGGTGGGAAGTGAGAAGATGGGAGGGAAGAGAAAGGGAGAAAGTAAATTTAACCTGCATTGCATTATAAGTAATTTCACATGCACAAACAAAAAAAAAAAATCAAAATGTTCTGCCATTCTTCATCAAAGATGATCACAATTAGATTCTTTTCCCTT
Source organism: Sminthopsis crassicaudata (assembly GCF_048593235.1). NCBI lineage: Eukaryota > Metazoa > Chordata > Mammalia > Dasyuromorphia > Dasyuridae > Sminthopsis > Sminthopsis crassicaudata. The sequence continues at coordinate 305,173,467 of NC_133619.1, read as the reverse complement.
GAAAAGAAAAGGATATGGTAGAGATTATTTACCCTACTAAACTTGCTGAAAATAAAGAAGTTTGGCTGTAGTATGTGTGAAAGTCTGGCCACCATAAAGCATTCTGAGGGAACAACAGTGAATACATTTAAGTAAAAGGAACATTAACACTTAAAGTTTTGATTTGTCTTTTTTTTTTTTTTTTTGAAGAAAGAGAGAGTTTTGGCATTTTCACCTAAACTGGGAAAAGGTGCATTACACATATCAATTTATAGACTGGGAAAATGAAACCTCTGTCTTACCAGTAGTCTTCATTTAAGGTCTGAATATTCTCCAAGAAATCCCAAATCATTCTCCCTCCTTTCTCAAATTTAATAACTCAATTTTTCTTTCTACCTAAACTTGGTCTGAAAAGACTTGTTTACAACTCTCTTTATTTGCTATTTCAGCAACATGTTAATCTTCTGTAATTGGATACTTTAATCTATCTCAATTACAGATAGGGTGAATCCTGTCATTGATATCATTATTTGCAAATTTTCCACCTCCTCAATCCAGTAGATCCCCTAGCTATTTGACCTTAATCTCTAGTTTACATCCTGTCCTATGCCTCAACCCTGCAACCCTACCTAATTCCATTATCTCCTGTCATTTCCTAGTCCTTTATTGCCAAGCTGTCATCCCTGCTCCTTTAAAAAATATTATAGTTAACTGCCTCAGCCTTAAACTTCTCCCTAACATTGAATCTCTTGCCCCCTTGACTTTTCACAATTTATTGAGATTACAGAAGGAAAAAAAAAAGAATTCAGAAAGGAGTCCTGAAGAACAACCCCTGTTAGTGAATATGACATGACTAGCAAAGTAGATTAAGGAATGCCCTTCAAGATAGGGGATAAAGTATCACAAAAGCCTAGAAAAGAGAGAATATCCAAAAGGGCAGAGTGATTAACAGTGTCAAGGGCTAAAATGAGGCTAAAAGAAAGATGAGAATTAATAGATTTGGAGTGGAAAGTTCTAACTGTATCCAGAAAGAGAACTATGGAGACTGAATGTGGATCAAAGCATAGCATTTTCACCTTTTGTTGTTGTTTATTTGCTTTTTTTCTTTCTCATGTGTTTTTTACCTTTTAATCAGATTTTTCTTGCACATTATGATAAATATGGAAATGTATTTAGAAAAATTGCACATGTTTAACCTATATCAGATTGCTTGCTATCTTGGAGAGAGGAGAAGTGAGGGAGAAAGGGAGAGAAATTTGAAACACAAAGTTTTTCAAAGGTAAATGTTGAAAAACTCTACATATATTTGGAAAAAATAGAATACTATTATTTTAAAAAAGAGAAACTGATGAGAATTAAGAACACATTAAGCTCTGGCAATGAAGACAATACTGGTAACTGGAGAAAGTACTTTCGGTTGGATGATAAGATTGAAGATGATCTAGCAGAAGGATAGTATCAAATTAAAAAATAGAAAGGCAAGACAACAAGTCTAGACAGTTTTTTCAATAAGTTTATTCAAAAAGTGAAGGAAACCATAGTATAATAGCTAATGGAGATGGTAGAATCAAGGGAGTTTTGTTTATTTATTTATTTTTTTTTTCCATTTTAGAATAGAAGAGATACGGGTGTGTTTGTGGGCAGCAAGAAAACAGGCTATGGTAGAAAGAGATGGAAGATAAAACAGCATTAGGTTAGGAAAAAAAAAAAAAGTAATTTACTGGAGAATATGTGATATATGAGATCAAGAGTGAATATAGAGGAGTTTTCCTTCTAAAGGAGAAGGCTACCTCTTTTTATGAAACAGAGATGAAAAATGAAATCATGGGAGATGACATGCGAATGATGTGAGATGAGGAGGAATTGAAAATAAGGAAGCTCCTGGCAAATGATTGCAGATTTTTTCAGCAAAGCATGAGATGAGGACCTCACCTTAGAGGATAAAAATCTTTCCATTAGGTAATTGATAATATGAACTAAATGCATGATTTCATGGATGCTGACAAGCTGAATTAAGGGAAGATTAAATAATCTGAGATCATACCTGTCTCTTAGACTGGAAATATAACTACAGTCACTTCTATAACTGCACTTCTTTGTCAGGCAGACATGTTATTGCATTTTTATAAACAATAAATAAGAGGGTTTTTCCAAATAAATTTTCAAAGGAAATATACCTATTCAAATTAAAAACTTATATCTCTGGGAAAAATTTACAATGGGAATGATAGGCAAGGTTCAGGGATGCAATAGGGATGCTGAAAATGTATTTGCCATGGACAATAGATGCATTGTCTAGTAGACAGAAAGTCTCAAAACCAAAAGTCAAGTCCTTTATGATGAGTTCAAGTCCTCCCTCTGACATATACTGGCTGTTAACTCCAGGCAAATTATTTAACTTCTCAGAGTTCTAGACTATGCTTTTGGTACAGAGAAGAGCTTATCTGCCTTGGCATAGGATACTTGTTCGTTAAAGAGTTCCCCATACCAATGAAAGCTCAATTTCAATATTTTCTTCTATTTGTTAGACACTGATATGTAATCATGTGAACTTTAAATTGAAAATCCATTGCATTAGAGAAGACTATCAAGTTGTATCATCCAAGCCAGATATCAAAGAATATTTTAAATTCAACAGAGGAATCCTAACAGCAGACAGCATATGCTAAAAAATCAGTAAAACTTGTCCATACAAAAATATAGCAAATATTGGTATTAAATAAAATAAAATTGACTGTGATCTGGAAAAGGAATCTCTGAAATCTAATTAAAGGAAAAGTAGGATCATTCCTTTCAGGTGAAATAGTTTCCTACTTAGTTTTCCAAGGTAGTTCACTCAGATACTAAGAAAATTAAATTCCAGGACTTTTATTTTGTGCTTATCTGCATTTTTTGGAAGATTGGTACTCTTAGGAATTGGAGAGTAGCATTTTGAAAATGAGGGTATCAAGCATTGAACCCATCTATCCAGACACTGAAATATCAATGTTGTTCTCACTGGGGTGTGCCATCAGGCCAGATCTTAAACTAGCTTTGGGAAACACTGGGCTCAACTGGGTATACAACCTAACCAATATTTTATGATTAAGATTTATACAGTATAGAAGGAACCTATTCAGAAGTATAGAAGAGTACTTGTGGTCTGAGAATCTTCCAAAGTAACTGGTTAAGCTCCAGTGAAGCTCTCCTGCCCAAGAAGTATTGATACTGAGGAAATTTAGACATGGAGGGTATTTGGATTGACAACAGTGTACTAAAGCTTGGAAACTGATATACAGGAAAATAATATATATTCTCAGACAAAGTGAAAAACAATAAGCAGTTTTCAAAAAAAGATAAAGTATCAACAAGTATTGAAAGAATGTTCCAAATCATCAAAAATAACAAAAATGAACAAATAACTCTAAAATTGTATCTCCTATCATATTGGTAAAGATGACCTAAGCAATTCTAAATTCTGAATAGACTGTGAAAAAAAACAGCCACACTCTTCCATTGTTGGCAAAATTATGAATGGTTCCACCCATTCTGGAAAATTACTTGCAATTATATTTTTAGAAAAATCACTAAACTATTACTCCAGAAATATCATTACTATACATATATTCCCCTAAGGAGGCCAAATAAACAGCATAAAAGCCAATATATACAAAATAACTAAAGTAACACTTTTTATATTATCAAAGGACTGGAAGGAATGTATATCCATTGAATAGGAAAAGGCTAAATAAATTGTGCCATATGAAAGTAATGAAATAAAATTGTATATTAGAAAATACTAACAGAATGAATTCAGAGAAACTTGGGAAAACTCATGTGAGCTGTTGTTAAGTAAGCAAAGTAGAATTAGGAGAACAAATTTGACAGTGCCAACAGCATGGTAAAGGAAAACAACATCATTAGACTATAACTGATCAATTCAGTGACCAATCTTATGACTTCATAGTATTGATGATGAAGTATATTTCCAATCTCTCAACAGAGAAGTGAGAAATTGTGCTGGCAGAATGAGGCATGCATTTCAGAAATGGTCAATATGATGATTTGTTCTGATTGACTGTGCTTATTTGTTATGAGAGGGTTTTATGGTGAGAGGGAAAGAGGAAAGAGTCATTGGAAATGGTAGTGATGCAAAAAATTAAAGGACATCAATAAGACATTTAAAAAGAAAAAAAGAACCAAAAGTATAAGACAGAGAAAATGCTATTGAATTTAGTAATTATTAAGGCACTAGTGACCTTTGAAAGAACAGTTTCAATAGTCTGTAGTAGATTAGAAGCCAGACTATAAGCATTTCAAGATAGCAATAAAGCTATCTTTAACAACGATAAGCTTACTTTAGTCTTCCACATGGAAAGAAAGAATAGGTGATGTATAACTGAACCATTGTAATTACAACAATGGAAATTCTGCTTCTAACTATGCAACCTTATACTGATCTACTCCATGTCTCCAGATTATACACAATTTCCATAGGAAAATTAATAAATATATGCAAACGCCTAGATTATGTTTTCTATAGGAGAAAGACTGTGTTACATAAACTTTATTTCACTTCTTGTAGAAATTTCTTAAGAAATGGGCACTTAATAAATCTTTTTGAAGTGGAAAATGAATAGGTTGGCTAAATTTAAACAAGAAAATGAATCATCTCTTTCTTCCTTTTTCTTCTCCTTTTTCTAATACCACATGAGTATACAGTGACCTTATCTGCCATCAGGAGCAACAGCAGCATCAAAATCATGATTTTCTACTTCATCATCATCATCATCATTGTCACCAAATCATCAACATAATAATTACCATCATCAAAAACAATTTTTAAATATTTTACTTGCCATTTTTAATCATAATTTAATTGACCATTTCTCTCTGTTCTAAGATTTTATATTGTTTATCATGTTGAACTGACATCAATCATATACATTCCAGCTATGGAAAAGACTAAACCTTTAATAACATTTTATGCAAAACATAAAAGATAACATTTAAGGCACAAATGTAAAAAATTATACTTGAAATAACTATAGACCAAAAGCAGGACTGACATATAATTCTAGTTGAAAAGATTGAATTTAAGAGACACAAATGGTAGTACCAGAAATCAATATTATTAATTTTATGACATGGAAGGCTTACTTAATATTTACAATTAGGATTCTGTTTTATGTTTAGATCAGATTGAAAAATGGTCACAAACTGTCTAATCATTATCTAGTCCTAATTACTTTAAAGCTCCCTGTCACTTCGTGCTAATCATTATAGTTGGAAAATTATATAACTGTACATTACTTGAATCAGACAAAATGCATTTGAACCAATTATCCCACACCATTTTGATGGTACAGAAGGAGGAAGTAGTGCTTTTGATCTTCAGCCTTGAATCTCAGAATATGCTACAGTGAATCAGACTAAGTATATTATTTTTGTCCTTTCCATTTTAGCCAAGGTCCCTAAATACAATTTTAATCTTGAATACTTATTGCAAAAATAACAAACATATTTCTGATTTATTCCATTTCTTAGACAAAGCAATAGGCATAGAGTTTTGACATAAAGTTTTAAATTTACCAACTTGATTGTAAGATTTTATACTGTAGAAACAGGTTGGTGGCACAAGCTAGAGAACTGGTCCTAAAATTAGGAAGAACTGATTTTAATTTTAATCTCATACATTACTAATCGTGTGAGCTTGGCCAAGTCACTTAACCTCTCTTTGTCTAAATTTATTAACTATTAAATACGGGTAAGCAGTGCAATAGCCCTGGTTATACCAATTTGTATTATTGTGTTTACTTCTAATTATTATAGGTTAGAAAATTTCAGAATACCCATAGTATAGCAGCCAAACTAATAAAGGGCCTGAAATTCATACTTTACAAGGATTGGTTAAAGTAACCAGATATGTTAAACTAGAGAAGAAAAAATTCAGGGGGAGACATGAGAACTATGCTCATATATCTAAAAGGCTGTTATGTGTTGTTATGTGTGTCATAGAATTAAGACTATTTTCTGGATTTATATAAAAAAGTATAAAATACTGAGTAGTCAGCTTCAAAACTAAGAAAATCAAATTCTGTTCCTTCCTTTTAATATATCAATTCTGTGACCTTAAGTAAACCACTTGATTTTTCAGTGTTCTAAGCATCTCTTTAGGATAGGAATTCTTAACTGAATGGTCCACAAACTTGTTTTTATTTTAAAAATATCTTGATATCTATTTAAGCATAATAGATTTCCTTGATAATCCTATGTATTTTATTTCTTGCACTTAAAAGCACTATTCTGATAAGGGCTTCGGAGACATCACCAGAGTACTAAGAAACCCAAAGATCCAAAAAATAAATAAATAAAGGTTAAGAAAATATGCTCTAAAATTGTAAGTTGCAGAGCAGATTCTGACCTTCATGAATAGAGGAAATTAGGGAAGTTTTCCATTTGGGAATTCCTAATATAAATGAAATTATTTCATATGCTCAGCTCCTATCCCTTGCCTCTCATTGGCAAATGAGAGAATGCAAAAAAATTTTAATTAACAGCTAGTATCTTTTTTTACACTTCTCTATATCTCTACAAGTCTTTATCATTGTGACATAAGAGAACACAATTTATACCTCACCACAAAAATGGAAAGGAGCCTCAGGATGTCTGAGAGTCATATTAAGTACAGATATTGAAATGTCTTCTAGTTGCTGAAGCAACAGGACAATATCAAGCAAATGCTTAGGCGAGGAGAGGTAAGCACTAAAGAGTTACTTCAGTTCAGTAAATTCATTTGACTAAGTTTGTTTCTATAATAAATAACACATTCCTGAGCACAGGGAAAATGTGGAATATATTCTTTCTCACTTCAAATTTAATGGAGGATATTTGCATTTTTTTTCCCCAAATGGACATAATCTAAACCATCTTCTACATGGGGATGAGAAAATAGATTTGTTTTATTTGTACCTAAAAGGCAGCATAAGAAAAGTTTGGAAATTAGAAGTCAAATTAAGGCTAGATGTTAGGAGATTAACACTACTTCTGAAGGTGGAGAAAAGATGGCAGAGTGAAGCCAGGAAGCTGCTAGTGCTCTCCCAGTTTTCCTCAAAATCACATGAAATCAAGCCTCTGAACAGAGTCTAATGGAATGAAACCATTTTCCAGTTCCAGATAGATTGGAAAAATTTCAAAAAAGGTCTGTCTCATTGGAGTGAAGAGGATGTTCAGCCCAGCTCAGACAGAGTCTGGGAAAGCCAGCAAGAGGGTCTTGATCACAGCAGATCAGCAACTTGATCAGAAGTGAATCAGACCAGTGGGGCATCCTCCAGTCTCAGCTCAGAAAACAAATTTTGGAAACCAGGTTGTTTCCTAGAAAAAGCTTTGCCCTGAAAATACAAGAGTCCCCTGTGCTCAAAGACAAGGCTCAGAGGACACAGGAAGCAGAGCTTGACTATAAAAGCAAAAAAAGAAAAAAAAAAATGGAAATACCAAAATAAAAAGAAAGAAAAACATTCTTGACCAAAGAAAATTACTATAGTGAGAGGGCAAACTAAAACACAAACTTCAGGCAAGGGCAAAATATCCACAGAGGAAATCTCAAATAGTGACATGAATTGGTCTCAAGACCAAAGAGGCTTGTTGCAAGTACTCATAAAAAAATTGTCTGAAGAAAACAAATCATTGGTCTACCTAAAGGCCATGACCAAAAAATTCTTCAAGAAATCACATGGAAAAGTGCCCTGATATACTAGAAACAGAAGGGGAAATAGTCATTAAAAGAACCCATTGTTCACCTCTGGAAAGAGATCCCACAAGGAAAACCCCAAGAAACATTGTTGCAAAACTCCAGAATGATAAATCTCAAGATAAAAGCAATTCAAGTATCAAGAAGCAAAACTCATGATTACCCAAGACCTGGCAGAATTTACAATAAAAGAGATAGAGCCTGGATATCATATTCTAGAAGACAAATGACCTGGGGTTACAACCAAGAATTAACTACCCAGTTAGACCAAGCATTATCTTTCAGGAGAGGAGATGGATCTTCAAAGAAGTAAGAGACTTTAAGCATTTCTAGTGAAAAATAAAAAATAAAACTAAACAGAAAATTTGATCTTCAAGCACAGGACTCAAGAGAAACATAAACAGGGGAAAAATATATTATTTAAATGTTAAACTGTTTGCATCCCTAGATGGGAAAATGATATCTGTAACTCTTGAAAACTGTACCTGTTATTGGGATAATTAGAGGGGTCATTACATGAATGAAAGATGTGGTTGTGAATGGACTCTGATGTGATGATTTCAAAGAAAAAATCATTAAGAGGTGGAAAAAAGACTATACTGGGAGGAGGAAAGGAGATGTATAATGGGAAAAATTTGATCACATATAGAGGCACAACAGACCTATTAACGATAGAGGGAAAGAAGGAAAGGGGGAGAACATTGTCTGAAACTTAATCTCATTAGTTTGGGCTCAAAGATGGAATAATTTAATCATTCAGTTGGGTATAGAAATTAATCTTACCTTATAAAAAAGTAGGAGGAGAAGGAGGAAAGAAAAGGAAGGGACTGAATAGAAGGGAGGTCATAAATACTAGAAGAAAGGGATAAGAGAAGGGTAAAGAAGTAATAGAAAATAGGGCAGGTAGAAGATGGGGTAAATTAAAAATAAAACACTACTAAGGAGGGACAAGGTGAAAAGAGAGAAAAAAAAAAAGGATATACAGGAGAGAAAATAAGAAGGAAGGAAATACAGAACTGGTAATCATATCTGTGAATGTGAATGGGATGAACTCTCTCATAAAACAGAAGTATATACCAGAGTGGATTTAAAACAGAATCTAAAATATATTGTTTACAAGAAACATATTTGAAACAGAGAGATACATATAGAATAAAGATTAAAGGCTAGAATTTATTATGCTTCAACTGAACCAAAAAAAAAAAATAGGGTAACAATTCTGATCTCAGATAAAGCAAAATTTAAAATAGATCTAGTTAAAAGAGATCAGGAGGGAAACTATATCTTGTTAAAAGATATCAGAAACAATGAAATAGTAATGATACTAAATGTATATGCACCAACTGATAGAGCATCCAAATTCTTAGAGAAGATATTAAGTCAGTTACAAGAAGAAATAGACAGCAAAACTATATTAGTGGGAAACCTCAACTTTCCCCTCTCAAAATTAGACAAATCTAACCACAAAATAAACAAAAACAAAACTAGAAAGATTAAAACAAATCCTAGAAAACCTTGATATATTTCTGAAGAAAATTGAATAGGGACAGAAAGGAATATACTTTATTTTGGTGTTACATGGCACCTACACAAAATTGGTCATAAAATACTTACAATCAAATGCAGAAAGGCAGAAATAGTCAATGCTTCCTTTTCAGACCATGACATAACAAAAATTTTATTTAATAAAAAACCAGTGAAAGTTATACTAAAAAGCAATTGGAAATTAAACAATCTAATTCTAAATAATGAGTGAATCAAAAAACAAGTCACAGAAATAATCAATAATTAGATTAGGAGATTTAAAAAACAAACAACAACAAATACCAAATAGAGATTCCAAATGGAGAATATACTGCTTTGAGAGATAGCTATGTGGCTCAGTGGATAAAATGCAGGACCTAGAGTCAAGAAAACCTAGGTTCATATATAGTATCAAGCACTTAATAGATACAAGAGTATGAGCAAGTCATTTAACAGCTGTTTGCTTCAGTTTCCTCATTTGTAACATGGGGATAATAATAGTACTAGCCTCTCAGGTTTGTGGTGAAGCTCACATAAGATAATATTTTCAGTGATATATAAAATATATTATTATTATTATTATTGGACTTCCCTCACTGGAAGTTTTTATGAAACTTCTGGATGGCTTGGTTGTTGGATAGTGGGGATGTTTTTCAAATTTTAATTGGATTATATGACTGATAGTTACTTTCAACTGAAATTCTATGATTTTTTTCATACATGACTATATTGTAATTCATCTTTCTTGTCTTATTGTACATAACTCCTATTTATGTACCTTAAAAATCTGACAAATTGGTATTCTTGCTGTTCTTTATGTACAATTCTCAATATTCTTACTCTATGTCTTTATATAATCTGTTCCCCATATTCAGTATGCATTCTTTCTCCTCTCTACTCCTCTTATGATTCCTAGGTCTCTTTCCAACTCAGTTCTGACACCATCATGTCACCTGGTGAAGTATTTTCTGATCTTCCCCATTTCAATTATCAATTCTCCTCTACAAAAGAATTTTGTATTTGTTTTGTATATATATGTATGTATAGATAGAATATCACTTCCCTGATGGCATAAACTCTTTCATTTTTGTCTCTTATACCACACAAAATTTAGCACAATGCCCAACATATAGTAGGTCCTTAATAAATACTGGCTGATTGTTCATGACACCAAAAAAATGTATACTTAGTCCATCCAAACAATGTCTCTAAAAGGAGTCATTTAAGCATAGGCTGGGACAAAAAGATCTACCCATATTGACTACTACAGAGATCACTCATAGAAAGCAGAATTATTTATTAGAATCTCGAGAAACAGATCCCATCCTGGTCCATGAGCCAAATTTCACAGCACGATAGGGCCAGAGCCTTGAAAATGCTTTTATATATTTCAGACAAAGAACCTCCAAAATCCTACCCTCTCTATGTTGTGATTAGTCACATAAGTCTACTATTCCCTGAGTTGGTCAGTGGAATATATTAGACAAGGTGATATACAGCTTCTGCAGCCATATAATCCCTTCATTGGACAATGGAATGTAGTCTAGGTCTTATCTAAAATCATGTGACTCTGGAGAAGCAGAAACTGAGGTCTATAGGCTTGATCTACTTTAGCTAACAATCTCTGATCAATATGTGCTTAATTTGTAGGTTCTTCACCTTTTCTCACACACATGTAACTTTTTCCAGCACTGAATGTCACTTTCAAGGGTACAAAATAGGACATTCATCAATTCCTTTAAGTCAATTATTTTATACTTCATTAAATAGTAGCTAGTTTTTATTTTTTTAAAATGCATTTACCTTTCCTAAATGATTAATTCACTACTAGGAAGTTGTAAGAAATATGAAAAATTGGGGGAGAGGAAAGGAACCCCATAATGTAGTGTCACATCTTGAAATTTAACATGGGGTACATTCAGAATTTCCTCCACTAAGTATTCTGTTCCAGATTATCTACCTGTAGAAGCTTGCCTCATTTCATGTACAAAGTGAAAAAAAAAAAAATAAATAACTTCTTTCATTTTGATCAGAGCTTGCTTTTCTGGAACAATTAACTAGCTTAGCATATATAGAATGAAAGTTACAATTTATACTGCTGACTTTCCTTTTTACCTCATGGACAGTGCTGTTTCTTAGAGATGCTCTCACCACTTCTCAGGAGGAGCCTATTCTAAGAATTTTCTTCAAGGCTGTTTACATTCGAACCATTAAGTTCCCTTAGCAACAGAGAAAATGAGAAACGGAAAAAAAAAAAAAAAAAAAAAAAAAAGAGGGAAAAAAACCCTAACTAAATTACCTAGTTGAATTTTCACATAATCCTATTTATGCAAGGAAGGATTTTTCTTACCACATTTTGTCAACTTCCTTCCCAGTTATTAATATTTTAATAAAATATATTTAAAGCAAAGCAGCATCACCGGCAATGGGAACTGATAGACAATCTCTGACTCCTAATGGGCATAACAAACCACCAAAAGAACAGAATTTTCCCAGTTTCTCAGAGGCTACTCATTTGGTAGTTTTTGCTCTGCCATTTGGGGATTGTTTACTCCTTCCCCTTCCTTTGATTACTCCTGTTGTCTTATTGATTACATCTCTTTCCTCCAAGCCAAAGTTTAGACTTCAATTAAGCTCAATTCTACTTAGTAGCACTTGCTTAAAAAAAAACACATCAGGTAGCTACACAACCCAGCTGTTTGTCTGTCTGGCTGTCTCTCTTTTTCTCTGTGTGTCTCTGTCTCTCTCTCTGTTTCCTTTGTCTCTCTCACTTTGTCTTTCTGTCTCTTTTTCTCTGGCTTTATCTTACTCTCTTTATCTCTTTGTCGCTCACTGTGTTTATCTCTCTGTTTCTCTCTCTCTCTCTCTTATACACACACACACATACACACCCCCAAAATAAACATTTTCCAGAAAGAAAAATTACTAGTAATATGTTCATTTACCACCTAAGAAATTTAAAATCCCTCTACACAAATATGTACTTAGTAACTTCTTAGTAAATTTCATAATAATAGTGAGGATGTTGAAAATAACAAACTATCTTCCCTCAAAAAAGGTTTAAATAGTGAAGGATGTCTGCAATATATGGTTCAAAACGCCCAAAATTTAAAACCACAGCAAAATAGATATTGGTTGATTTATGAATAGCTTTTCTGCATTGGGTTCAAATGCCAGTAAGTATTTTAGATCATCAATACAATCATCTGTAATATATACTTTCTTAGAACATTTAAGCAGTTGATGCAGTGTATCATTTATGACCATCCAGAGAAGGGCTTTCTTTATGGAGGATAAAGCTGTGAGATGGGAGGAAGCATGGTCAAGTGGTTTAAGACCTATAGGAAGCTGGCAATATTTCTTTATCTGCCTCTACCTGGTTTGTGACCTTGAGCAATTGGATCATAACATTTAAGAACTGGAAGGAATATTAATGGTTTAATATTCTGTGATCCTTACTTGTTCTGGAGTATTAATTCTTCTTGAATTCCTTTGATTTTGTTAGTATCATTAAACAGCAATCAATAAGCACTTATTAAACACCTACTATGTGACAGACACTATTCCAGAGAGTGGAAAAGAAAAGCAAAAATGAAAATTCTTACCTTTAAAGAGTTTACATGCTGATGGGCGGAGCCAAGATGGCGGAGAGGAAACACACGACTCAGTGAACGTCCTCACTCCCTCACAACCAATTAGATAAATTAAGTCTCAAAATTAGCTCAGGACTGACAGATACCACAAGGACTGGAAGCACGACTTACCAGCTGAAGAGAATCTGGAGTTTCAACAGGAAAGGTCAGTTCTCAGGGGAGGAATAAGAAAGACCAGCACAGACGGTGGGGTAGGGGCACACTGCGCCCATTGCGCTGGGAGGGGCTCTGGGATCAGAGAAGCCACTGAGGTAAAGGAATCTGGCACAGACTGTTAGCTCTTCTCTGCTAATTATTTAGCAGTTCAGAAGAGAAAGCTAAAATATTTTAAAACTCAGATTAGATTTTCCCCGGACCCTGGGGGTGACTCAGGCACCAGGGGGTGTGGCCTCAGCTACCTCCTGAGAATAGTTAAGAGACTGACAAGTGGGTGGATACGGCCCAAGGCAACACACACTGCCTAACTTAGCTGGAGGGAGTGGAACTCAGCTCCAGGAAGTCCCAGAGAAGCGGAACCTTTGAACTAGGGACCGCGGTTTCTGGCAGACACTTCCAGTTTGAGCGCAGGGGCTTCTTACGTCACCTGCTGCAGACACCCACTCCCCACCCGGACACATAGCCTGGGCTTCCTGCAGTCTTCACTATTCTACGCCCTCGAAGCACAGCAGTGCTAATCACCTCTGAGGCACTCCCAGGGAGAGGGTGGGGAACTCTCTCCCAGAGCTCTCTCTTAGCTCAGGCTCAGGAGCCGCTGCATCCATCCCGTCTGGGAGGAAGCTGGTAAAGAAGTAAATAATTTCCTACCCCAGAGACAGACCCCAAAAGATTTTTTTTAAGTATGAGCAAAAAAGCTAGAAAAACCATAGATTCCTTCTATACAGAGAAAGAGCGGGTGTCCAACCCCGAGGAAGTTGACAGCAGAGAATCAGATAACAACCTAAAGGGGAACGATTCCTGCCCCCCCATCACATAACTCTCTCCTAGAAGAAGCTCTTAAGAAATTGAGGGAGATCGAAGAAAAATGGGGCAAGGAAAGGGAAGTTATGATAGAGAATAACAATGTCCTGAAATTGGAGTTGGAAAAAATAAAGAATTCACAGGAGATGCAGGGAAACAAAATTAGTGAATTAGAAAAGGTTAAAAAAACACAGGAAAGTAGGATATCTGAATTGGAAAAGATAAAAAAGTCTCAAGAAAATAGAATTTCTGAATTGGAAAAAGAAAATAATTCTCAAAAAAAAAAATTAGGGAAATGGAAAAAAACTCAATAGAGCAAAATAATTCATTTAAAAACGAAATTGGGCATTTACAAAAAGAACTAAAAACTGTGAAAGAAGAAAATAACTCCTTAAAAGTCAGGATGGAACAAATAGAAATGAATGATTCACAGAGAACCCAAGAATCAGTCAAACAAAACAAAAAAAATGAGAAGCTGGAGAACAACGTCAAATACTTACTGGGAAAATCTATAGACCTGGAAAATAGATCTAGGAGAGATAATCTGCGGATTATTGGACTTCCAGAAAACTATGACCAAAAAAAGAGCCTAGATTCTATTTTACAGGAAATTATCAAAGAGAACTGTCCAGAGATAATAGAAACAGAAGGGAAAGTAGATGTGGAAAGAATTCATCGAACTCCTTCTGAAATAGACCCTAAAAAAAGAACACCACGGAATATTGTGGCTAAGCTGCAGAATTACCACACAAAGGAGAAAATCCTGCAAGCAGCTAGAAAAAAACAATTTAAATACCAAGGTGCCACAATAAGGGTCACCCAAGATCTGGCTGCCTCCACATTAAAAGATAGAAGGGCCTGGAACCTGATATTCCGAAAGGCAAAAGATCAAGGACTGCAACCAAGAATGAACTACCCAGCAAAGTTTAGCATCTTTTTCCATGGAAGAAGATGGTCATTCAATGAAACAGAGGAATTCTATATGTTTCTAAGAAAAAAACCAGACTTAAACAAAAAATTTGATCTACATCCACAAGACTGAAGAGAAACAGAAAAAGGTACACAAAACCCTTGAGAACTGTAACTTTGTTGTGGGTATATAAAAAATACTCAAGGATAATTTGATTTTACTGATATAAAAGAAAAAAAGGGGGGTGTGGTAAAGGGAAGGAGGTCGGTTCAGAAAAAGGGGAAGGAGTGATAAAAAGAGGGAAACTACATCCCAGGAAGAGACATAGAAAATACACCATATCTGAGGGAACTTAGTGAGGGGGAGAATCATTGTGTGAATCTTACTCTCATCAGAAGAGGCTCAAAGAGTAAATAATTAACATATTTGTTTTTCAGAGAATTTTCTCTCACCTCATTAAAAGGGGGGAGAGGAAAAGGGGAAAGGAAAAGGAGAATAAGTGAAGGGACTTGGAGGGAGGGGGGAGGGATCCTAAAAAAAAAAAAAAAAAGAGGGAGGGTTGCGCATCACAAGGGAGGTCTGTAAATTAAATATCGGGGAGGGGGATCAGGGGGGTCAAGGGAAAAAAGTATAATCTGGGGATAATACGATGGCAGGAAATACAGAATTAGTAATTTTAACTGTAAATGTAAATGGGATGAACGATCCCATCAAACGGAGACGGATAGCAGATTGGATCAAAAAGCAGAACCCTACAATATGTTGCCTACAGGAAACACACTTAAAGCAGGGAGATACATACAGAGTAAAGGTAAAAGGTTGGAACAGAGCTTATTATGCTTCAGGTAAAGCCAAAAAAGCAGGGGTAGCTATCCTTATCTCAGATCAAGCAAAAGCAGAAGTAGATCTCGTTAAAAAAGATAAGGAAGGAAACTATATCCTGCTGAAAGGTAGCATAAATAATGAAGCCATATCAATACTAAACATATATGCACCAAGTGGTATAGCATCTAACTTTCTAAAGGAAAAGTTAAGAGAACTGCAAGAAGAAATAGACAGTAAAACTATAATAGTGGGAGATCTCAACCTTGCACTCTCAGATTTAGACAAATCAAACCACAAAACAAACAAGAAAGAAATTAAAAAAGTAAATAGAACATTAGAAAAACTAGGTATGATAGACCTTTGGAGAAAACTGAATGGCAATAGGAAGGAATATACTTTCTTCTCAGCAGTTCATGGATCCTATACAAAAATTGACCATATATTAGGACATAAAGATCTCAAAATTAAATGTAGGAAGGCAGAAATAATAAATGCCTTCTTCTCAGATCACAATGCAATAAAAGCTACATTCAGTAAAAAGTTAGGGGTAAATAGACCAAAAAGTAATTGGAAACTGAATAATCTCATCTTAAAGAATGACTGGGTGAAAGAGCAAATTATAGAAACAATTAAGAATTTCACCCAAGATAATGATAATGATGAGACATCATATCAAAATCTTTGGGATGCAGCTAAAGCAGTAATAAGGGGAAATTTTATATCTTTAGAGGCTTATTTGAAGAAAATTGAGAAAGAGAAGATTAACGAATTGGGCTTACAACTTAAAAGGCTAGAAAAAGACCAAATTATAAACCCCCCACCAAAAATTAAACTCGAAATACAAAAATTAAAAGGAGAAATCAATAAAATTGAAAGTAAAAAAACTATTGAATTAATAAATAAAACCAAGAGTTGGTTTTATGAAAAAGCCAATAAAATAGATAAACCTTTGGTAAATTTGATCAAAAAAAAGAAAGAGGAAAATCAAATTGATAGTCTTACAAATGAAAAGGGGGATCTTTCCACCAATGAAGAGGAAATTAGAGAAATAATAAGGAGTTACTTTGCCCAACTTTATGCCAATAAATTTGATAACTTAAGTGAAATGGATGACTTTCTCCAAAAATATAGGCTCCCTAGATTAACAGAGGAGGAGATAAATTGCTTAAATAGTCCCATTTCAGAAAAAGAAATAGAACAAGCTATTAATCAACTCCCCAGGAAAAAATCCCCAGGGCCAGATGGATTCACATGTGAATTCTACCAAACATTTAAAGAACAATTAGCCCCAATGTTATATAAATTATTTGAAAAAATAGGGGATGAAGGAGTCCTACCAAACTCCTTTTATGACACAGACATGGTACTGATACCTAAACCTGGTAGATCGAAAACTGAGAAAGAAAATTATAGACCAATCTCCTTAATGAATATTGATGCTAAAATCTTAAATAAGATATTAGCAAAAAGACTTCAGAAAATCATCTCCAAGATAATACACTATGATCAAGTAGGATTTATTCCAGGAATGCAGGGCTGGTTTAATATTAGGAAAACTATTAATATAATTGACCATATTAATAATCAAATTAATAAGAACCATATGATCATCTCAATAGATGCAGAAAAAGCATTTGACAAAATCCAACATCCATTCCTACTAAAAACTCTTGAGAGTATAGGAATAAATGGATTATTCCTTAGAATAATCAGGAGTATATATTTAAGACCGTCAGTAAGCATAATATGCAATAGAAATAAACTGCAACCTTTCCCAGTAAGATCAGGAGTGAAACAAGGTTGCCCACTATCACCATTACTATTCAATATAGTACTAGAAACGCTAGCCTCGGCAATAAGAGCCGAGAAAGAGATTCAAGGAATTAGAGTAGGAAATGAGGAAATCAAACTATCACTTTTTGCAGATGACATGATGGTATACTTAGAGAACCCCAAAGACTCTGCTAAAAAGCTACTAGAAATAATTCAAAATTTCAGCAAAGTGGCAGGATACAAAATAAATCCACATAAATCCTCGGCATTTTTATATATCACTAACAAAATGCAACAGCAAGAGATACAAAGAGAAATTCCATTCCAAACAAATGTTGAGAGTATAAAATATTTGGGAATCCATCTACCAAAGAAAAGTCAGGAATTATATGAGAAAAATTACAAAACACTTGCCACAAAAATAAAGTCAGATTTAAATAATTGGAAAGACATTCAGTGCTCTTGGATAGGCCGAGCGAATATAATAAAGATGACAATACTCCCCAAACTAATCTATTTATTTAGTGCTATACCAATCAGACTCCCAAGAAACTATTTTAATGACCTAGAAAAAATAACAACAAAATTCATATGGAAGAATAAAAGGTCAAGAATTGCAAGGGAACTAATGAAAAAAAACTCAGAGGAAGGTGGTCTAAGTGTACCTGATCTAAAGCTATATTATATAGCAGCAGTCACCAAAACCATTTGGTATTGGCTAAGAAATAGACCGGTAGATCAGTGGAACAGATTAGATACAAAGGACAAAAAAGGGTACATCTATAGCAATCTAATCTTTGACAAACCCAAAGATTCCAACATTAGGGATAAAAATTCATTATTCGGAAAAAACTGTTGGGAAAACTGGAAATTAGTATGGCAGAAATTAGATATGGATCCACACTTAACACCATATACCAAGATAAGATCAAAATGGGTCCATGATTTAGGCATAAAGAGGGAGATAATAAATAGATTAGAGGAACAGAGGATAATCTACCTCTCAGACTTGTGGAGGAGGAAGGAATTTATGACCAGAGGAGAACTAGAGATCATTATTGATCACAAAATAGAAGATTTTGATTACATCAAACTAAAAAGTTTCTGTACAAATAATACTAATGCAAACAAGATTAGAAGGGAAGTAACAAATTGGGAAAATATTTTTAAAAACAAAGGTTCTGACAAAGGTCTCATTTCCAAAATATATAGAGAACTGACCCAAATTTATAAGAAATCGAACCATTCTCCAATTGATAAATGGTCAAAGGATATGAACAGACAATTCTCAGAGGAAGAAATTGAAACTATATCCACTCACATGAAAGAGTGTTCCAAATCACTATTGATCAGAGAAATGCAAATTAAGACTACTCTGAGATACCACTACACACCTGTCAGATTGGCTAAGATGACAGGAACAAATAATGACAAATGTTGGAGGGGATGTGGGAAAACTGGGACACTAATACATTGCTGGTGGAGTTGTGAAAGAATCCAGCCATTCTGGAGAGCAATCTGGAATTATGCCCAAAAAGTTATCAAACTGTGCATACCCTTTGACCCAGCAGCGCTACTACTGGGATTATATCCCAAAGAAATACTAAAGAGCGGAAAGAGACATATATGTGCCAAAATGTTTGTGGCAGCTCTTTTTGTTGTAGCTAGAAACTGGAGGATGAATGGATGTCCATCAGTTGGACTGCAAGCTCAAGTTGAGAATGGTTGGGTAAATTGTGGTATATGAAGGTTATGGAATATTATTGCTCGGTAAGAAATGATCAGCAGGAGGAATATAGAGAGGCCTGGAGAGACTTAAATCAACTGATGCTGAGTGAAATGAGCAGAACCAGAAGATCACTGTACACTTCAACAACAATGCTGTATGAGGATGTATTCTGATGGAAGTGGAAATCTTCAACATAAAGAAGATCCAACTCACTTCCAGTTGATCAATGATGGACAGAGGTAGCTGCATCCAGAGAAGAAACACTGGGAGGGGAATGAAAATTGTTAGCACTAATATCTGTCTGCCCAGGTTGCATGTACCTTCGGATTCTAATGTTTATTGTGCAACAAGAAAGTGATATTCGCACACATGTATTGTACCTAGACTATATTGTAACACATGTAAAATGTATGGTATTGCCTGTCGTCGGGGGGAGGGAATAGAGGGAGGGGGGGTAAATTGGAAAAATGAATACAAGGGATAATATTATAAAATATATATATATATATATATAATAAAAAAAAAAAAAAAGAGTTTACATGCTAACAAAGGAAATTATATATACATATATTTATATACTATTTCCCTTATTAAAGTGAAGGTAAGAGACAATGCTTTATACTTATTCATATCCTTTATAGGATCTTGCAAAATGGTTTGCATAAAATTGGTGTTTAATAAGTATTGGTTAAATGAAGCTACAGATGAAGAAATGGGAATTACAGAGGTTGTAAGTAGCTCAAGGGCAATTTAATTAGAGGGAACTGGTACTAGAACCTAAGTACTCTGTATTTTATATATATATATATATATATATATATATATATATATATATATATATATATATTTACACACCCATACAAGCAAATGTAATAGATACATTACAAATATAATAAAGACCAAAACAAAAGTTTCTATTCTCAGGAATTTCAGTTTACTTTTTAGCTAAGGGATATTTATCCAAGTTGAATAGCAAAACAAAATAAAAGGAAAACCAGAAATCAGAAAATGTTTTCTCTTTCTTTCATAAGAAAATACATACTAGACAATACAGAGTGACAGAATTCTACTAGTGAGATCCAGTTATGTCAGCTAAATCAAGACTTTTAAATCTTGCCCAAGGGGAAGTTCCCTGAATTCTCTAACATAATAATTTGGGGAAAGAGATATGATAGATACTGCAAGCTCAGTCAGCAACTCTTCCATGGGCTTCTCATTGAAAAAGAATATATGTACACATATAAGTAAATGTTAAGCATATAGCAAATAAAAGTAATAATTTGGAAGAGATGCACAATAAATTAATCATACTAAGTATTAATTTACAAAAAAAAAAAGCTTGGCCTGAGAGAAATAAGGCAAGAACTAGAATACAAATCCAGAGAAAAGGTATATGCCCTTTTATTCTAAGTATTGGTACACACCTATTTCCCTTATTAAAGTGAAGGTAAGAGGCAATGCTTTATACTTATTCATATCCTTTATAGGATCTTGCAAAATGGTTTGCATAAAATTGGTGTTTAATAAGTATTGGTTAAATGAAGCTACAGATGAAGAAATGGGAATTACAGAGTTTGTAAATAGCTCAAGGGCAATTTAATTAGAGGGAACTGGTACTAGAACCTAAGTACTCTGTTTTCTTTATCTAATACTTCATTCTTTATTCTGATCATGATTCTATCAATACTGGCCTGCTGGATGTTTTATTAACAAACACTCTCATCTCCCACTCCATCTCTCAGCTCCAGGCATTTTGCCAAGCAGTTTCCCATTCCTGGAACACTCCTACTACCTTTCTTTTTTTTTTTAATTTGAACTAAAATCTCACCTTCTACAAGAGACTTTCTCCAAACCCTTTTAATTCTAATGCATTCCCTCATTTAATTATTTCCATATATTATATACACACACATACTCTCCTCCAATAGACTTCAAGCTCATTAAGGGCAGGGACTCTTTTGCCTCTTTTTGTATTCCCAAAAACTTAGCACACATTGCCTGACATGTAATAGGAACTTAAATGTTTATTGATTGAATAAAGGAAAATGATAGAAATAATAATAATGAACCACCTATTGTCAATTATGATTATAACTTACATCTCTATAGTAATGGCTTGCAAAGCAATTTTGATTTTATCTATTGAAAAATCATCATCCCAGCCTGGTTTCTCCTTATCATTTAATACTCTATAGGAAAGTTTCCCTGTTCTTAATTAGTTATGTGCACAGAGAATTATCATAAATTTAAATATTATTCTCAGAAAAACAATAATTCCAGAAATGTAAATCTGCTGAGTTTCTTTCCAAATTATCTAAGGCTGACCAGAATTAAAAATGAATATTTTTGTATTTTCTACCACTTTAAGTTATTCCATGGTTTACTGATAAGCCTAATAATAAAGAGAACTTTATGGATTATATAGAACTATTTCTCATAAAGTGAGTGACTCCAGTAGGCAGAGGACAACATTCTTGGTAGGTGGGCTGTAAAAAAGATCCCATTGACCCAAGCTCAGTCCCCCTCTCCTTTGTCCCTCTCCTTTCTTCTTCCCTTCCCCTCTTCCTTTCCCCCTCCCTAGGAGATAGAAGACAACCCCTACTGAGCCTGTGCAAATGATGGTTCCTAATTAGTCAGGTGGACATTGATATTGTGAAGCCCTAACACCCACCATCCAACACTTTGAGAACTGACCCTAATTGTGTATCATCTGCTTCAAAAGTGCCTCCCCCACAACTTCTCCTAAAGTTGCCTCATAATGCAGTCATTATGCCATTCTTCTGAATCCCCAACTGTAAAAAAGAATAACTAGGGGAATTAACAAGTCAATGATCCAAATTCTTATCTTCCTCTACACTTCAAAGGTACTTTTCACTACTCCTATGGTGCTTCTCAGAGGGTGGGCTTTGTTGTTGCATGAACCCTTAAATGTAAAAGAGATATATATGATAGTATGGTGTCAAATGTAAGTGTCTTCAGCATATAATGAAAATTATTTCTACCCTGCTAAGCCCACAGTTATATCATACTGTGTATTTTTTTTTCTCTTGTGGTCTCTCACTCAACTAATCCCCAAATCTTTCCTCATTCTATATTTTTGTCTGACTCTCCCTCTTTTCCTTCCTTTCTTCATTCTTTCCATCCTTTTTTCCTAAATGAAATAACCATATAGATTTTGAAGTAAGCATAGACATTGTGTAACTAGTTTCAATCAACTAAGAATATAATGAAGATTTTTTTTTTTTGTAGTACTGGAGAAACTGAGGCAAGTAGAGACTGATTTAATTTTAAAGTGGAGAGTTAATAAGCCAGCTGACTACATGGGAATATGTTCCAAAGCACACACTGTAGAGAAATTGAGGTGCAGAGTTAATATAGTGTTTTTACTAACTAGGGTTTACAAGCAGGATACAGAAGCCAGACACCCAATTAGCCTACTACCTTATCTAACATCTTGCAGCTGTTGCTACCTTTAGAAAGATACTTCACCAACAACAAAAAGAGCCAGGAGACAGAAATGAACCTGGCACTAACAAGATGGGGACCATAACTCAGGTCCAGGAAATAAGGGAGACAAGGTCCCTTCTGGTTTGATAGGGAATATAATTCTAGGGAAGTACAAGTTGTTAAGATATTAAAAACATAACTGGAACCTTGACAGGACAGGACACAAGATCTCTTGTCAAGGGCAAGAGAGAGGGAAGTGGGGCAATAATTTAAGTCAGGACAATCTTTGACAGGGATTGAGTCAGGGAGGCAGGCACCACCTGGACAATGTTTTTCTTTGC
The DNA here is from genome assembly GCF_048593235.1 of Sminthopsis crassicaudata. Lineage (NCBI taxonomy): Eukaryota > Metazoa > Chordata > Mammalia > Dasyuromorphia > Dasyuridae > Sminthopsis > Sminthopsis crassicaudata. The sequence goes on along the minus strand of NC_133619.1, from coordinate 305,150,600 downwards.
TATCTTTCATTGTGTCAGAATGGTATGTGAAGGGGGCCAGAGCCTCAAGGCTTAGGGTCCTTTTCCAAACTCAGTTTTTCCAGACCTAATGGTAAGAAGAAAAGGGGGGGAGGTTATACTCTATTACCCATAGCCTAATAAGGTGTGTGTGTGGGGGGACTATAGCCTATTATCCAGGGCCTAACAAGTTGGGGCTATGGCCTGTTATCCAGAATCTAACAAAGGAGGGCTATGGCCTATTGTCTTGGGCCTAACAAAGGGAAGGGGGGGTATGGTCTATTATCCAGGGCCTAACAAAGGGAGCTATGGTCTATCATCAGGGCAATACAAGGAAGGGCTGTGGCCTATTGTGCAAGGCTTAACAAAGGAGAGCTATGGCCTATTATCTAGGGCCTAACAAGGTTGGGGGGAGCCTATGGTCTATTATGCAAAGCCTAACAAAGGGGAGCTATGGCCTGTTATCCAGGGCCTAACAAAGGGAAGGCTATGGCCTATTGTCCAGGGCCTCACAAAGGGAAGGCTATGGCCTATTGTCCAGGGCCTAACACTTTCATTGGCTGAGTAGCCAAAACTGAGTTCATTTGAAAAGCAATAGGCAATCAGAACCTTGTCCTTCTCTTTGATGGATTTTCTTCCTGCCTGGCAGCACTGGATTTTCAACCAGCAAAAGCTTTAAGGCTTACAGGAATGACCTTTGAGATACAACCTACCAGTAGCTGAGGGGAGGATTCATCCAGCAACAATGCCACATTTAAGTCTGAACTTAAGACCAATACTAGGTAAAAACTATGTTAAGCCTGAGCCCATTCTTCCCAAGCAGCAAAGTAATATAGGGGAGAGTATGTCCTGCAGATATTGTGGGGGAGGATCTTTGTATTTCCTAAATCTTAAAAATAAATTTAATTAATATCGATTAGTTAAGAGGAACTGAGTTTCTAGCTGTTGGCAGCTAAAATGAGATAAAAGAAAATGGCATGTGGGATGCAGCTGAGACCATTAAAGAAGAAATACTCCAAACCATTAGAAATACCCCCTACAGACCTAACTGGGAGGGGGAGGGTAAAATTCTTGTTACACAAATAAGGACAAATATTTGTTGGCGCATATATATAGGAGGACACTTGGCGCTGACCTCAGAGTCAAATTCTTAGTATATTTTGTTTCCCATAATTGTCCTAGGTTCATATTCTATTCTTTACTGTAACAGTATTCAAGGACATTCCTTATGCATAGAGCTAGTGAAAATATCATGACTGTCTTTGGTAGAAATTAAATTAACATCAACCTAGTCTTCTTTAATTGTTCATACTAGATACATAACAAATGCTTATTGATTGATTTATCTCCCTATTTAATTTCTCTCGGTGACAATTTCAAACATTCTCTTCTCTCCTCAAGGTAAAAAAAAACAAAAAAAAAAAAACAAAAAAACAAAAACAAAACTCCCCTCTCTTTTGGCTGACAGCCTTATTTCCAACATTACTAAAAATGCAGAGACTATGTATAGTGATCTACTTCATCTCCTATATTCTACTCTTGAAAAAAAAATGTCCTTTACATCTTCATCTATTTTTTTTTTCATCTATTTTTTTTTCCTATTTCACTCCAGTCTCTCCCATTCAGATACCTTACTTATGCCTAGATGATAGCAGAATGGATCAGACAGTGGACCTTGAATCAGGAAGCTCTGAGTTCAAATGTGGCCTCAGACACTTAAAGATAGCTATATAACTATATACAACTTGTTTAATTTCTGCCTCAATTTCTTAAATTATAAAATGAGACTAATAAGGCATCTACTTTCCAGAGTTGTTGTGACTATTAAATCAGATATTTGTAAAGTACTTAACACAGTGCCTGGCACATAATTGATTCTTAATAAATCCTTTGTTCTTTTCTTAATTGCTTCCTTTATCCCATTCTTTTCTGTCTCCTCCTGGAATTTTCTCTCATTGATTTCCATTAGCTCCTTTTCCATTATTTAGAAACATCAGTTTGTATACTCAGATCTTTTAAAAAATCTTTCATTAGCCATGTTTTCAAGCTAAGATTCTATGTACCTCACTTCCCTTTCACTTTCATACTTCTTGAACAAACCCCCTATATACACTCTTCCACTTTCTCACCTTCCTTGTGATCTGGCATCCAACCCACCACTCTAGTGAAATCTCTTTTCCAATATTACCAATAACAACTTGAAAATTGAATTGCATAGTAGCCTTTCCACAATCCTTGATCTCTCTGAAACTTTTATCCTAGTCATATTACCCCTCCTCCTAGGCCTTCTACCTGTGATATTGTTCTCCTTTTGTTCTTTCTCTTAATGATTCATGGTCTCCTCTACGGATCATCATCCATGGTCCACCATTATGATAGTTGTCCCTTAGGGCTCTGCACTGGACATCTTTGTATATTCTCCACATTAGTGAATTAATGTGTCCCCGTAAGTTTACATATATGTATGTGTGTGTGTGTGTGTGTGTATCTATAAAATCTCTGGCAGATAACTCTCCTTTAATCTTTCTTTTTTGAACTCCAACTGACTGGTAGGCATTCTGGATATCTTGGAAGAATCTTAAACTCAACCCATCAAAACCAGAATTGACCTTCTTTTTCCTAAATCCAAATTCATACTTCCACCAAACATAGCATTGTCTATTGATGCCATTAATCTGCCCTTGGGTTACTCTAGGTTATAATCTTAAAAAAAAAAAAAAAAAAGGGAATTATTTTTCTCTTATTCTTCATTCCTAATCATTTGTTAAGTCTTATAGATAGTGTTTCTATGTCCCTACCTACTTACTTTTCTCTTTATTTACTTGGTCATCTCCTTATTTCTGTCCTTCATTACCTCTCACTTGTACTACTTAGAAACCTTCCTAATTAATCCACTTCCTTTTTCTATTTTCATTCTCTAAACAAAAGCAGTGAATCATTCATCAGCAAGCATTTATCAAGCACCTGCCATGTGCCAGGAAACTTTGCTAAAATTTGGGGATAAAAAGACAAAAGTGAAAAGTCCCTACCCTCAAAGAAGAGAAAGATATCTATCTGTATGTATTCAAGATTTAACTTGTGTCATATACACAGTGTGTACATACATGTGTGTCTGTTACTGCTCAAAGCTCTTAAAATAGTTTTTTTTTGTTTTTTTTTCCTTTTTCTTTTGCACCTCTGAAGAGTCCCAACCTATCTTGAGGTTTACTGGCTATATTTTTTAAGGATTATGCCATAAACCAAAATAATCTGATTCTCACTGATTAGCCATTAATAGGTTCCAGACCAAGTCCCAGAAATCCTGAGGGTCTTCTGTTTCTAGATTCATTCTTTTTTTTTTTTTTTTTTTTTACTAGATGAAAGAGGAGATTCTTTGCCTCAATTGCACAGTGAATAAAGCTCTGAACCTGGAGTCAGAAAGACATGAATTCAAATCCAGCCTCAAACAATCACTAGCTCTGTGTATCTCAGAAAGTCACCTAACCCTTTTGCCTCATTTTCCTTCTTTATAAAATGAGCCTGAGAAAGAAAAGGCAAATCACTCCAGTGTTATCAATATGTCTAGATCTCAGATTATGTGGAGTGTAGTAATATACAAGAAAACTGTAAAGATGAGACCAGTTTGTGATGAGATTTACATGTCAAAGAGAGATTTTTATACTTGTTACTAGTGTTAACAAGGAGATAATTCTGGTGGAGGAGTGACTTGATCAAGTATACTTTAGGAAAATCACTTTTGTGACTGTGAAGTTAATATATCAGAGCAGGGCTGGGCTTTGAGATAAGGAATCCAAAAGGAGAATATTACAATTGCAGAGCCAGAGCTGATAAAGGCTTAAACTAGGGTGGTGGCTGTTTGAGTAGATGGAAAATATTTGAGAAATGTTATGAAGGAAATTTGATGAGATTTCACAACAGAATGGAAATATGTAGTGAATGAAAATTAATCAAGCATGGTTCAAGAAGATTGTAGAGGCCTTGATATCAATAGGGAAATTTGAGAGATGGGTGGATTATGGAAGAGCTTGAATTTGAGTTGCTTACTGCAGATGTAGTTTTAATGTCCAATAGGCAATTCGTGTTGTGGAGCTGTATCTCAGGAGAGAGATGCTAGAAATACAGATTTGAGAATCATTTATATAATCATTATATCTAAATTAATAGATACAACTGAAATCACAAAGTGAAAAAGTACCAGGAGAAAACAGAATAGGCTATAATAAAGAGCCTTCCGGAGACATTCCCAGCTAGTGAATATTACAGAGTTAACAAATAAAGAAAGAAAACTGAGAAGAAATAGATAAGGAAATACAAAAGGAGGAGAATAATATTGTAAAAACCCAGAGATGAAAATATATCTAAATAGAGTGGTCAACAGTGCAGTATCAAAAAGATCAAGAAGAATGGTGATTAAGGAAGGTGATTAAGGATAAGAAGGTTGGCTAGGTAATATACTGACTGGGAAGAGTCCTACCCTGGAGCCAGGAAGACCTGAGTTGTTTATTAGCTGTGTGACACTGGGCAAGTCACTTAACATGTTTTCCTATTTCCTCATCTGAAAATTGGGAGAAATAATAGCACATACATCCGTGTGTTGTGAGGATCAAATGAAATAATTATAAAGCACTTAACACAGTGTCCAGTTCATAGTATTATATAAATGTTAGCTATCATTATCATTATTACTATTTGCATAGTTATTAAGACCATTAAATTTGATAATAGGCATCTATTTATGGTGCCAGGATTAGAGTAAAAAGACTCATCTTTCTGAGTTCAAGTCTGGTCTCAAACACTTACTAGCTGTGTGATCATAAACAAGCCACTTTACTCTGTTTGCCACAACTTCTTCAAATGATCTAAAAAAGGATATGGCAAACTATTCCAATATCTTTGCCAAGAGAATTCCAAATGAACTTATGAAAAGATAATTGGTAACTTTGGAATGAAAGTTTCATTTGAGTGATGACATCAAAATACACATTGAAAGAGCTTAAGAAGAAAAAGAGAAAATGAAGGCAAGTATAGTTTCTTTTTTTTTTTTTTTTTCATTCTTTGTCAAAGAAAGGAATTATATGGGGCAATAGCAGAACTTCTGGGATCAACTCTTTTTTTTTTTTTTTTTTTTTTTTTTTTTGATGATTGCTTTAAAGTGTTTCTAAGACCCAACAGATGGAGAAGAGAAGTTGAAAATGAGGGGGGAATAGAAAAAGAAAGAGAGAGACAGAGACAGCAATAGAGAAAGAGAAGAGAGAGAGGAGGGAGGGAAAAGGGAATGAGAAAAAAGAGGGAGAGAACAATAGACAATCTGATGGAAAAGATGGAAGAAAAGGGGTACTGAACCTAGATAGGGAAAGGAAGCATTGCCTTCTCATCAGATCCTGAAATAAGTCATAAGTCTAATTTTATCATCCTCTTGCTAATAAACAAACATTTAAGGTACAATATAAGCTTCTCATCTTGGCATCTGAGAACCTCTACAATCTATATCTTATTTAATTCTATGTACAACATTTCATACATGGACCCTACATTGCAATAAAATTGGAAAATCCATCCACCCTAAAACTTGACCTTATCTTTTATGTCTCCAAGCAATCAATCTCCTATACCTGGAATGTACTCCTTCCCTATATCTGCTTCTCAGAGTCCTTATTTCTTAAAATCTTAATTAATTACCCCCTTTCTCTTTGCAGATTTTTCTACTTTCTCCCAGTTGTTTAGTGCAAACTCTCTTCAAATTATCTTGAATTATTTGTACATATGGTTTATCCCCCATCCTCAATTTAAGAAAATGCAAGACCTTTAAAGGAAAGCACTGCTCTTTAAAAAAAATTATTCCTGTATCACCAGTGCCTGACAGAGTACTTTGTATGTAATAGATATTTTTAAATGTCTAAATTGATTTGGTTTGGAAGATGTTATCAAGACTTCATAGACTTTTTCTACCTCCTCATCTTTTGGAACAGATGTTGACACATAAGCTGCAATTATGTTCATTATGGTCTTTTTGAATATGCTTATCTTGAGCACTGAGAGCAAGATGACCTAGTGTCCCAGTAAAAGATGTTTCTTTTTGCTTTTGGGCAAGCAATTAAACTCAAACTTCCAATGTATACAGCTTCCTCTCTCGGGTGAATTTGTGACTTCTTTTTCTGTCTAAAGTAGTTTCAGCTTCTTTTTTTTTTTCATATTTTATTTATAGTAAGAATAGTGCTAATTATAAAGTCTATTTCATTTAAAAACTATCATAATGCATTCTGAGAATAAATAAGAAAGTCACAGTGAGTCATTTTTCAAGTTCAGGGCAGATTAGGAGGGAAAAAAGAGAGGGCCACAGACATTGGGGTGGGAATTGTCTTAGAATAATGTGGTCTATGGAATCATCACTGTCTATGGGCCTTGGAGGGCCAACAGCAGCAGAACAGTGGCAGTAGGAATACCTACCACCCAACTGAACACCTCATCAGAAAGAGATTCCAGATGAACTGAGTTAGCCTTGATACAAAATCAGCCATTATTTGACATATTCATTGCCCAGTACCCACTATAGGGTCACAGTTCCAGAACAGAGAATAGTAGTTGTGGCTAGGATTGATTGTACTTATCTTACATAAATATATTATAGTACCAGGGTAAAAATGAGTAGTTGTGTTCATGAGTGAGCAGATGCCCTTCCTGGATAAGAACCATAGTACAGACTTAGAAAGCAGTGACCAAACTGCACCATGATCATGCCATTCTAAAAGCATGAAGGAGTTAAAAGCTCCTAGACTTTGCTATGAAAAAATGCAGGACATAAAAGTTTGACACTCAGGCCAACTATCTCAATTCTATAAAAGGTAATCAGAACCTAATTCTTACATAAATTCTAAAATATATAAGAAAAAAGCCAAAAAAAAGATTAAAAAAACAAAAGAATCTGGCTGTTAAAAAAACAAACAAAAAACAAACAAAAAAAAAAACTATGATAAGAAAACTCAAGACATATAAACTCAAAAGACAATGGCTTAAAAAGTCTACAATTGGTCAAAGAAAATTGCAAAATGGAAACAAGGCCAACAAGAATTTTTAAAAGAGGTTAAAAAAAAAGAGACAAAAAGAGGAGAAAGTGATTTTTAAAATGAAATGAAAATGATAGAGGAAAAAAATTTGGAAAAAGTAACAAGATTAATGCAAGAAATTTTTTTAAAAAGAATTAATAGATTTTCAAAAGAGATACAAAAATTACTGAGGAAAATAACACTTTGGAAAAAAAACAGGATGGTCAAGTGTTTTTTTTTTGTTTGTTTTTGTTTTTTTTTTTTGTTTGTTTGTTTAGTATGAAAACTTACTGAAAAAAAAAACTTCATAAAAGTTAGAATTAGTCAAGAGAAAGTTCAAAGTGATCAAGAATTAAACAGACAAAAGAATGAAAAAAGCAAAGAAAAAATAGTCTATTCATAAGAAAATGCCTGCTCTAGAGCATAAATTGGGGACAGAGAATTTAAGAATTAGTAAACTATCTTAAAGCGAAGATCAAAAAGAGCCTAGATATCACATCTGAAGATATTCTAAAGAAAAGCTGTCCAGATATCCTAGAACAATGGACAAAGTGTAAATTAAAGCTATCCACCAATTATCTTACAAAAGAGGTAATTCCAAAATGGAAACCCTCAAGAAAAATATAGACATATTTCAGAACTTGCAAGTCAAGAAGAAAATAATGAAAACTTCCTAAGGGAAAGTATTCATATATGAGGGAGCTACAGTAAGGATCACATAGGATTTAATACTATTAAAAAAGGCTGTTATAAGTTCAACCCTTAAGAACTTTATCATTATAAAACAGAGCATTCTTTCCCCTAGATAATTCATGATTTCCAGTTTATCAAACGATTGGTTGATGACCTTGGAATCTGAGTCTTCCTTGTCTGCTGGTCAATTTCTGTAATTTTTAACTAGTATTGAATGGCTTTGAAAACTTTAATTTCTTAACACAGTTAAAAGTCTGGAAGTGCTATTCCTCCTCCATCTTTATATTTTAAAAATCCTTCACATGCTAGATCTTTATTTTTTCTTTAAGTGAATTTTGTTAGTTTTTTTTTTTTTTTTATTTTTATAAAATATCCTTTTGATTACATGATTGACATAGCTTTAAGAGTGTAAATTAACTGTTATCATTTTTGTTATATTATTGCATGGAGATATGAAATATTTTCCAATTACTTAGGTGTTTTTTCAAAAATTTCCTTACGTAATATTTTATAATACAATTTATAGAAATATATATAAACATATATTTTATTTTTAATCACCTGATGAATAATAAATTTCATTCCAGCATCTCATTTGTAATCTTTGTAGGTATTTTTCTTGTAAGCAATAAATTGTGAAGTTTATTTTCTTATATAGTCTGTTGCTCATTTTATTAGGTCATTTAATCTATTTATATTTAAAAATTTGTTATGTTTATGTCTTTTCAATTTGTCTCTAACATTTTTTTTGAATTAGCATAATTTGTTGTGGTGGTGGTTCCTCTTCCTCTGTAACAATAATACTTTATCTCAAGATCACTTTAACTTGATCAAATGTAAGCAGCTTTATTCTAAACAATCACCCCTTCCACATTGCCACTTTCTCATCATGATTTCAATAAATAACAAGTCACCATAAGAAATTAAATTGGAATTCTGAGGAAGTGTAGAAGTTGAGATGATACATGAAGACCAACCGACAGCACAGAAAAGGTTTAGAAACTCAGAAATGTATAAAATATATGTACATATTATATAAAATCTATCCAAATCTGATAAAAGGGTACTGTAAACTTTACATAAAAGAAAAGAATAAATTCAGACTTTTTTCTGGGATGAAGGGAGGGCCAAAACTTTTTACACAGAATTTTCTGATAGCAGGGGCACCATACCCTTAACTTCTATTATGTGGAAGAGATAATTTTACATTCTTTCCCTTAACTTTAAGTGCCCTTCCTTCCCCTTATTTAGTTATTACTCCATGAATGTGGAGTTTTGCTTAACTTTTTAGTTCCTTTTATTTCCTTCTTTTTTTTTTTAATTATCTAATTTCTTCCCCTCTTTTTTTTTCCTCTATCAGTTAGTTAAATAAAACCCCCTGTCTCTTCCTCTTCAAGTTCTTTGTTTAACATCAGAGTAGACATTTCAGAAGATCATGTTTAAACAATGTAAGGATCAAGAAATGAAAGGCATTTCCTTATATAATCCTCAGAAGCCTCAATCTTGGTTAGCATGAAAAATTTCTTCCAGGAAAGAGTGTAAGTCTGGACAATGTTAAGCTGTTCTCAGAATAACTTATAGAAACTGATATGTACAATATCATGATATGTAAGAAACAAACAGATACTGATTTGGGAGTTATCCAACTCAGTTCTTTCTATAATCAGATCATAAGAGATATGATCATAAGATATAAAATATATTGTTTATAGATTAAGATACCCAACTCAACCTCCCATCTTTTCTTATGTTTGGAACTGAGCTAAATAAAGTTACTTTGTCATCACAAGATGCTTGAGGATAGTAGATCCTTTCAAATTATGCACTTCCCATTTTATGGCTGAGACATTCTTATTTTCTTTTACTTTTCTGATTCCTGAGATTTAGAGGCAAAAATCCAATTCCCCTTCTTTTACTGCCAAATCTATTACTCCCAAATCATGTCATTCCTATCACTCTGATACATATATTCTGCTCTACCTTTCTATTATGCCTCTCAAAACTGAATTCCATCATCATCATCATCATCATATTTATGTAGTGCTTAGTGATGCCAGTATAGTGCTATATGATTTAGAATTGTAATCTCATTTGGTCATTACAATAACCTGGGGGAAAAGATTCTATTATTATTCCAATTTCATATATGAAGACATTGAAATTGAAAGTTTGTTTACTGACTTGACCAATGTCACACAGCTAGTAAGTATCTAAAAAAATATTTGAACTCAGTTCTTCCTGATTCCAGTCCCAGAGCTCTATCACTTCTACATTTATTTAATCCAAGGTCACATACATAATAACCAGAATTCAATTCTATTTTTCCTCTAAATGTCAAGTTCTTCATTACTTCTGATGCTGCCTCCATCCTTAACACAGAACAGATAGAAAAACAAAGCTAAATTAGGATCTGATAATATAAAATGTTTATAGTGCTATAAGATTTGCAAAACTATTTACAAATATTATATTAGTTAATCCTCACAACAATTTAGGATTTAGATGCTATCATGATTCTCATTTTGCAATTTTCTCAACTGAAGAAATTGAGAACAACAACAACAAAAAAGGCATTTGTTGCAAGATTATAAATGTATTAAATACAGAATTCCAAATTTGAATTCATCTTCCTGATTCCAAAACGAGCACTCTATTCATTAAGTCACCTAACTGCTTATTAGATCTTGATGATTGACATATGAATTAAAAGCTCTCTACTATTTAATTTCCCAAGAATATAGCAAATATATGATGCTTTAAGATACTTTTATTGAAAAATGTTGTTCAATATGTATGTATTCAAATCTATGAACAAAAGCCAGTAGAAACAAAATCATAAGCAATTTTTTAAATCAAAGAGGAAAAGTGATTAAGTGTGTTTTCATATTCAAGCAGTGTGATTGCTGAAAGGAAATGAAAACTGTTTTGGGGGGTATGGGATATGAACTGCTGAGTTAACAAAAGAATTAATTCAATTTGGGATGGATATAAAATGGTGTTCTTTTTGGATATATTCACTTTAATTCCTGAAATGGAGGATAAAATGTTTTTTGTTCATGGAAATTTTTTTAATCAAAATAAATTTTCTTTGTTGTATCCCTATGATGCTATGGTCTCCAAAAAATCCTGAAAGAAAAGTTTCTTCATTGGGTACTTTCCAATGTAAAAGTTACCACAATACATCCCAAATGGTTCCTCCATTGTATAATACATTCATGGAGAAATCTGACAAGGACCCCTACAGTAAAACCCTTACAAAGGGCTTATCTATGCATTCATTCTCTTCCAAAAAATTCAGCCCAAGAGCTGATGTTTTCCTGTTAACTGTTCCTGCTGCATCTTCTCATAATTCCTGCTGCCTTCTTCACTATTAGTTCTCTTGCTAATTTGCCTCCTCCTCAGTTTCCCAGCTCTCTCAAATGGTCAGAGTCTCCTAGTGCTTTGTGTCTCATCTTTCCCTTACGAGGACAAACTCACAAAATTTACCTTCATATCAGTTATGACACCAAGGTTCTTAATTATCCCATAGTCTCCAAGCAGTTATTTGATATATCAAAACTCCAGAAACATTTACATACAAATGAGCTGAGGGATCACAGCTTCTGTCAATTCTCTGTCCTCAAAACAGTCTCTTCAGTTCTCTACAAGGTTCTCCTGTGTTTATCTTCACATTTTAATAGAAAAATTATTTTTCTTCACACAGAGATTGTAACAATTTTTCATGCACACCAATTTTTCTGTAACCAAAGTCCACACCCACAGTCAGTATAGTACTCAACATCTTTCTCAAAACTGACTTAATTCTTCTCCATTACATAATAGTTCATTTTCTGACCCAAAATGCATGCAATACTGCTTTTATCAAACTGCTTATTGAAGAAAGTAACAGTAACTTACATTTGGGTTTTTTAAAGTATTTTTAAAAGTGGCTATGAATGATCATCATACAGAATGAATGAGTGAAATTGATTTTCACCTTAAGTAGACCAAAGGGTAAAAGCAAGCATATTACTACTCAGTTTTATTTGCTGAATCCTTCTTAGGGAATATTGGACTATGCTGTCACCATCAGATACAAGGAGAATAAATTGAACAAAATCAGCATTTCTTACTGTTTCCCCAGCAATCATTGTTACTTGCCCAGGCTGGATTGAGTCACTATTCCCATCAACCCACCTTAGCAAACTGTGCCCTAGAGATCATTCCTAGTAGGAAAGAATTCTGAAAAGGCAAATGTACATGCATTCACGGTGAAGCACACTGTGTTACATATATTTAGAAAGGAGTAACAATTTAAGATTCCCAGTTCGATCTAAGATTTCCAGCCCTGCTTTGGTGTCTACAGACTTGTCCTTATATGTCAGTGAATGTTTAGAACCAGGGATTCTACAAAGCATTTCTGTGGTAGTATCTATCTAGAAAAATCATAATAGGTAACTAAGCAAGCGAATCTGATCTGGGTAGACAACTCCAGTGGAGAAAGCAGGTTCTTAATGGGGGAAGTCATGATATACTTAGGAAGCTTTCCCTAAGTTGCCCGGATAATTGATTCACACTAATTCTCTAGCTTTTATTAACTAAATTCTGGAAATGGATATTGAATTCAGTTATCGTATTTGATGATATCCATCTGTGTTATTCCCTTGGTTTCAGCAGTTCAAAAACATGCCTCTAAAACTCTAAAAGTCATCTGGGAAGAAAAGTATTAAATGTGACTTTTGGACATTTTGTTGTTTTAGTTGTCTACTCCTTTAAGAATGACATCAGGATTCATGAAGCCACAACTCTTAATCATGAATGATATAAATAACTGTCAGTTAACACTTGGGGTCATAAATCTTGGAGGGGGGGGAATGAATAGATTTTAAAAGGGGATGCAATTCACCAGGATCACAATTAAAATGTGATTAGAAGGAAGAGATTTGATCAAAACAGATTTTTGCAATTCTGCATGCAAGCAAGGGGAGGGGGGGATGAAGGCTAAAACTGACAATCTGTTGGTATATATTAAGTATCAGTTTCACGTTTTCCTTGTTCAGACTAATTGCTTCTTTAATCTGTGAGTGCTGACACACATGTGCAGTTGTGCAACTTAATAGGGAAGAAAATAGTCCAGATACTATCTAGTTTCATTATAGACTCTTTTTAATTGTCTTCATCACTAAAGCACCATCATTTTATTTAATAGTTTAATAAGCAAGAAATCCAGCCATAAAAAGCAAACGTTTAAGATATTTATAGATAAACAAACATTTCAGAGTGTAATATACCCAAACACCCCAAGTCCAAATGGACTAGTTTAAAACATGGGTTTAGGAACTGTGAAGGAGCTCAGTTTCCTATAGCTGGGTTATACACTACCATACCACATTCATGAGAGGAAGCAGTGTATAATGGAAGGTTACTCTGAAAACCTAAGTGGTGATTCTGTCTTTGCCACATACTTATTATGTAACTATAGCTGAGGAAAATCTCCCTGTATCCAGGGAACTCTCTAGGAAGACTAAGTTACAGCTGCATCACTGAGGTGGTTTCCAGACATCAGGTTTCCCCACACTGATATATACATACATACATACATGTCTATTTGTACATGTGTATGAATGTATATGTGTGTGTACTGTGCTCACATGTATATATATTTATGCAAGTACACATAAGTGTAGATCTACATGTACATATTGGTATATTTACAAATATATATAGTATTTCAAAAGTTTTTGCACAGTTTTAATGTATTTTAGCTTAAAATAAAAATCAGGAATGCCCTGTAGTGATATTAAGCTTTTAAACTATGTGCTTTGCCTAGAAAGACTTAGATGACTTGATACTGAGTGAAGCGAACAGAACCAGGAGAACATTGTACATGGTAACAGCAATCTTATGTGATGACCAGCAATAATAGACTTAGCTCTTCCCAGAAACATAATAATTCAAAATAATTCCAAAAGACTCATGATGGAAAATGTTGCCTACCTCCATGGAGTGAGTCTAAATGCAGATCAAAGCATACCATTTTCACTTTTTTGTTTTATTCTTTATTTTGTTCTTTCCCTTTTGTTCTTTTTATTTTTTCACAATATACTAATGTGGAACTATACTTAACATGATTATACAAGTATAGCTATATCATATTGCTTTCAGTCCTGAGGAGGGTATAAAGGAGAAAGGGAGAGAGAAAAATTTGGAACTCAAAATCTTATTAAAAATGAATTTTAAAATCTATAATTATGGGTAATTAAAAAAATAAAATACAAAAAATAAAAAATAAAAGTACAGATAAATATGTATTTTAAAGTTTTGATTCATTACCACTAGCCTAATAGAACATGCATGCTAGATTAAATATATTTTAAATGGTTATTATAATTGATACAGATACAATTTGAGAACAAAAAATGGCTGGCATTTGTGGATAGTCGGCATATGTTATTTCCTTGACTTTGAGGGAGCTCCCTTCACTGATACAGATCAACAACTCATTCTTAGCAATTGTATTAAATGGCTGTCTAACTGATTTGCTGATGGAGTCATGTCTAGTATGTTTCAAAGGCATAATATGAAAACATGTCTTCCTTACTCTAAGTCTGCCATCTACCTGCCACATCAAGCTGCCCTTTACTGAATGTATTCATTGGCTAAAAATCAGAAACTTATCTTAGCTCCATTGTAAATAATGATCATATCAACTGCCAAACTAACTCAAATACTTGAAATACTTAAAACACCAGTTAGGACATACATCTTTTGTGTTATATTCTTTAAACTCCCTCTGCTTTATACCATGGTTCTTTCTCAAAGTACAAGAGTTGTTATTATATCAACAATTCACACAAAGCTTCTCTTAAAGTTGTGTCAGCATTTATTTCCCTGATAGAAACCTATAAGCTTACAGAACAGGCTTATTATAACTTGTCCATGAGGAGAAAAAAAAAATCACTTCCGGTTGAAACTTAGTATACGTTTCATTTGTTCTCAGACTAGGAGGTAGCTGTCTTTTTTTAACATAATATAAGATAAAATTTCACTTCACAGCTTTTACATTAAAGGGGATATGAAACAAATATAAAAGTGTAACAGAAGCATATCTTGTAGCTTCTGTATGAAGAATAATATGAAAAATAATTGTAAAGTAAAGGCCATTCCACCCATACTTCTCCCATCTTGGGATCTGGAACATTTCTAACCTAGTCCTAAAATGTATGCTAAAACCAGAACAGACCTTTATGAGCTACTAGGACTGAAAATGAACTTGACATACCATTTATTCTTTAGGCTGGGAAGAATAAACAAATGAATCCTAAGACCAAAGAGGAGAGTCAGTGCTTTCTGGATGCAAACATGAATTAAAATATGCAAAAAGATAAGGAATGGGAAGCTCACAAGATGATCTTAAAGAAGAATTTTCACATAATTGTCCCTACTGAAAACCTTCTCAGAATGAGATTGTCACAGAAAGCAATAATCAAGTTTACGTCTTTTACTGAGCTTGAAAACAAGGAATTATCAATGGCCACTAAAGAAAAATCTGGAAACAAATAGTTTAGCTATACGATCAAAGATGAATGAGACATCCTTTGGACAACATAAACTCAGCACTCCAGAATAAGCAGTGTACACAGTAGGATACTTTTCTACATAAGGAGGGAATAATACTTAATGAATGAATGACTGAATTAGAGGTCCTGATACGTGCTCAGAACTGCACTAAATTCTATGAAGGGGGACTTATACAAGAAATACGGCATGCCTCTTCCTGACCTCAAAAATCTTATAAGCCAACAAAAGGTGAACAATTTTAGAACAAAGCAATCAAAGATCAATTAAAGTCTGAACTATATGATGTTGACAGAGCAACTAGATAGCAAGAAGACCTTAATTCAAATCTGGTTTCAGATACTAGCTATATGATCCTGGAAAGGTCACTTACCATGCTTGCCTCTATTTTTTCATCTGCAAAAATGAGCTGGGGAAGAAAATGTCAAACTACTTCAATATCTTCCCAAGAAAAATCTAAATGGGGTTATGAAAAGTTGGCCATGACTGAAATGACTCTGACCTCTTAAATACTCTATTACAATTAAAGCCATTCATCATACTGAGTATAAGCCAATCATAGCACTAGGGAACCATTATTTGTTGTAAGATTGAATCAATCATACTCAAATAGAGAACTATTAATCATTATGCTAACCTAGATAATCATTGTCTTACAATTCCACTGAGTTAACACCTTGTTGTAAGAATCCTTGCCTCAAGTACATTTCTCCAGAGTTCTGACCTATTACAGGAAGGAAGGAAGGAAGGCAGGAAGGGAGGGAGGGAGGGAGAGAAAGAGAAGGTGAAGAGGGAGGGGGGAAAGAAGGGAAAAGGAGGAATCGAAAAAAGAGAAAGGACTGAGTATCCCATAATAGATAAATATTTTAAAATGACTTTTCTCCATTCTCATTTTTCAACTCTCCACAGATCCCAAACTTTAGTTTAAAACCAGGGAAAACTAGATTCCTTTGTTAGGAGCTTTATTGTTGTTTTTCTAAACTGATCACCCTTCACTTCAATTTCCCCCCTCTCTGTTTTTCAATCATTTGGTCATAATGGCTCTTTTGCTGTTTATCACTGTCTCTCCTCATCAATTTTCATTGCTCTCTACTGCTTCTTTATCACTTTTTGTTGTCAAGAATATAACTACTTTTGAATCAGATGTTTGCCATAAATTCCTAAAACAGACATCTAGCCCATAAAGAATAGAAATGAATTGGCTAATTTTAAATGTCACTGGTAGATAGTTCATCTCTGTAGGTATGATTGTTAATACTTTCACATCTCCTGTTCAAAATTGAAATTTTTTCCAGGGTCCTGAGCAAAATTATTTCTTCGTCATATGCCTTAGAAACAAATTATACAGCTTCCACCTACATATTATATTTGACCAGAAACTGAAGTGAAGTAGTTTCCGCTATCTGTTATTAAATGACAGGCTTATACTCTCTGATAGTGGTGCCAAACTAGATTTCTTAGGACTCACTGTCTTATCTAATTAGAAGATTTGAAAGTATTGGGAATTCTTTGGGTTTAATATCCACATAGTTAAAGGCGAAAGAAAAACCCATTTTTTCAAAACATAAAAATATTGGCAAAAGTACCCAAACTTTATATACCAAATTTCAGCTGACAGCACATTTTTTAGGTTGAATTACATACCCTTAAAAAATGAGAGCTTCCAGAAGAAATGCTGACAGGTCCTTTACTTATAGGATAGTATTTGCCTCTAGAATAATAACAATATATTATGTTTAAATGGATCCTTTTATAAAGCACTTTAAAAACTGTCAGCCTGTAACTCTCCTTTCCTTGTGCATGTTTCTGCAAAGGAAATTGATAGGAACTATGAATATCTATTATTTAGTTATTATGTATTTATTACATTTATGAGATGCACCCATTAGCCCCTGGGTACTTTGGAAAATTTTAGAAAGGGAGGGGGAAGTCTATACCAATATGATTTTCAAAGTATTCTAAATGGCATAAAAATAAGATACATCCCTTCCAGCCTTGTCATCATGTAATTCCTACACACCTTTAAAAATACATATGCATAGGAGGAGAATTTGCCTTCTTGTATTCCAGGATGATTACAAAGATTTCATGGATAGGCAGAGCTAATTCTGTATCTAACCAAATGCTCTGGTTTATTTCTTTTTCTATAAAATATTTTTATTAAAATGGGGGAGAAATAGTTGAAAGACTAGCTATGATTGAGTTTACTTTGATAAAAATGAATATAGATCATTCTTTCTGTTATTATTTATTAAACACCTACTAAAAGAGGAACACTGTATTTAACACTAGTGATGCAATATTTACAGAAGAGAGGATTCTTGACTCTTAAGGACTTATAATTTGGTTTTCCTCATCTTCATTATCATCATCACCATCATCTCACATTTATGTAAGCTTTAAAGATTTTCACAAGACTTCACACATCTTAGTAGAATTTCAAAGTACCTATGAAATAAGTGTTGTTATTATCCCACCTTTAATAGATGAGGAAACTGAAGGTAAGAAATGAAAAATGTCTTTCCCAAAATCACACAGGCAGTCATCATCAGGTATATATATATATATATATATATATATATATATATATATATATATATATATATATATATATATATATATATATATATATATATATATGTATGTATGTATGTATGTATATTTTTTGTATTCAGTTCTATGTTATATATACTACTTATGCCATACTCTATGTATTATATGTAGTATATATACTATAATAATATATATGTATACACACATATATATGTATCCATATATATATGATTATATATGTAGTATAAACTCTGAAAGATTGCAAATGTTCAATATCCTCTGAATTTGATTACTATAGTAGACCTGTTCTTAGTTACAGCTGAAGATCATCCTTCCAAGATTTTTCTTTTAGAACCTAAAAATGGTATTTATTTTATGAATATTATGCCCCCTTTCACCTTGAATTCATTGGCAAAATACTGAATGATCACAATAAATTTAGTGACAAAATTGGAAGAAAAAAAAAAGAATTGTTTTGCATGCTACCCTTACTCTCCTGCAGACAGACCTATATTTCTCTGCTATTCAAGGACTATAACCCGGCCTCTTATTCATTCATTAATACCAAAGAGGAACTAGGCCTGTAATCTTGTAATATCTGTCACAGGAGGAGTATCAAAGTTCCTGCTATTATGGAATGTTGAGAGCAAGCATAACATGATTACAGCACGTTACATTAGCTCAAGAGTAAGGAAAGCTTGATTTTGTACCTGTGACTGAAATGGGTAAGGGCTTTGACAATCCAACAGTGAAAACAGTGAGGAAAGCATATACCACCAGAGAGGAGTGGATTTGCAAGTGTTTCAAATATATTGAGATGAAAGATATTCTAAGAGCATAAAGTTCATTTCTCATATAAATAACTCCTGTATATATTTCTCTGCCTTCACTGGTAAATCTCATTCATCATGACCCTACAATATCTATGGTATTCTATTGCAGATCTGGCACTGTCTTGGAGAACACTTGCCAAGCTGCTTAATTGTTTAGTATTTAAATATCCCAAAGGTATTAAACTAAGATCTTTGAGGAAAAGAAAGAGAACAACCTTTCTATACTACCAACCACTGACAAAACAAGATTGGAGCATAATTCTTAGGTGGGGAAGAAGGAGTAGGGGAAAGGGAATGGGTCAATGCATTAATTTAGATTACCAGGAAAAAAATTCCTATTATATTCCCAAGTTATATTACTTTGGTTATAATTACTTAGAAAAAATATCATCTTTATCAAGTGTATTTCCAAGTAAGTCCAGCCTTATATATGTGAAATGAAATGCTTTAGTTTATGAGGAGAAAATAATGGCTCTACATAGATTCAATGCAAAGATATTTAACTTTGGGATCCAAAGTTATACACAGAAGTATGAACATTTTTGATTTTTCTTACATTAAATATAATTTGTATTAGATTCATAATTGGATATGATTTGTATATTAGAAGGCCTGCAGACTCATATAGCTCCTGTATCAATATGTATGTGTTTGTTAGATAAAATATTTACTATATTGTCTACATATAAATAATGATATACATATAACAAATATTGAATAGCCTTTATACATAATACAAGTAATATATAGGAGCTAAAACAAATTTTATTATATATACAAATTTTATTATATACAAATACAATATTTATTATATATTAAGTAGTATATGTTCAAATATACATACAAGTATTAGTAATACATATTTGTAGGTCATTAAAAAAGAAAAAACTTTTCAACAAAAATTTGAAATCATTCACTCAGATTTATGTCTTATCTTCAGAGCACTTAGGATTTGCCAGTGTTGAGTTCTGAAACCCTCAGCTGTTCCTTCTCAGACGCAAAATGATCTCTTCAACAGACTATTTTTTCCATAATATATTCTTACAGCATGTGTATTCAACTCTCATTACTGTATCTGATTTATGAAGTCTGTAAGCATAGTGAAGTGTGACAATGTTAGTGAAGAGATTTACATATTTCTCTTCTCCATCCCCCCAACCCAATTCCTAAAATGTTCTTAGATTTTATCATTGTCACTCAGACATTTATTTCCTTGATCAGGAGCTTGTAGGATGACAAGACCAGAGTTGTAGAAAGTATATCAGAAAGACTAGAACTCTCAGGAATGAAATCACAGATATACTCTTAAAAGAAAATGAAAGCATTATAATTATATAAGGGTTATTTTTAAAATATTTTTATTTTTTTTTTAAAAAGATACAGGAAGGCAGAAAGGAAATTAGAGACCGGAATTGCAAAAACAGAAAGAGAGGACTGTTTTGTTGTTACCCACCCCATCCCCAAGAAGGATTCACTATGCTTGCGTTGAATCTCCTGAGCAACAGATTGCTCCATATAGTCTTCTCCCATTTTGCCAGGAGTGCAGCTTTGCAGTTCAAGCTTCCTTAGTAGAATCCCAGCAAGTTCCCTGCTATTGCCATGTTATTTTCATAAACATTAATGCCAAAAAAATTTTATAATACTGGTTTACAACAGTTGATCACCACTGTGAAATTCAAGCTGCCATCAAAATAGGTTCTAAAAAAAGGAAGGGGAAGAAAAGATCAAACACAGCCCACACATGTACTTTATCACATTTGGACAAATTTTGCTAAATGTTCTTCTTGTGAAGGCCATTAATCCTTTATGTATTCCCATTCGATTTGAATTTGATTAATAATTACTGAGATGATAGTATAAATACTGAGAAAACTTTTATATTACATGCCAACTGTTCTAGCTAGACTCTATCATTCTATCTTTTTTTGGCTGTTCCCAGGAAAATTAACCACAAACCCCAATGTCACTAGATCAAATTAATAAGGACAACCATGAGTACATATTATGGGAATAGGAGCACATTGTTTATTACTATCGGTTCAGAGGGTAAAGTAAGTCATGAGTGTATAAGATCAGGAGACAAACACAAATTCGTTTTGGTTTTGATTTTTTTCTCCCGACTCAGAGGCAAAGTTATCAATCTATTCAAGAGATGAATGGGAACACCATTCCATTTCCTGAAAACAATTGAATTTAAGATTCTTGCTGCCATCTTATTTTCCATTATTAGAGAGCTGATTAGTACATATTTTGATAAGGATGTGTTGATCAAAAAAACTGGTGACATAATTTCTAGAATAAGTCACACCAGACAAATGATTTTTTTTTCCAGGATAGATAGACTGCTATGCTGAAGGATTTCAGAAAAATATTTTAAAAGTCATGTCATTCTTAAAGACAAGGTAGAAAGATGTTGACTTTTGCTAATGATAATTAAATGGATTTAGAACTGATTGACTCAAAGAGAAGTCATTCATGGGTTCAAGTCAGTTTGGAGGAAGGTTTCTGGTGGCGTGTCTGGGGAATCTATCCCTGTCCCTGTGCATTTTTGTAAGATGAAGAAACATGTAAGTAATTTGTTTGCCACATCTATAAATAGTATCTGACTGGGAGGAATAGCTAACATATTTCTTGACATAGGATTCAGAAAGGTCTCAACAGGTTTGCAATCCATAGGAGAAAATCTGATGAGACAAAATATAATAAGAATATATGTTAGTTTTTCTATTTGCATTTCCAACAATCAACTTTACAAGCTCAAAATGAAGGAAGCAGAGAGAATTAGCAGTTTATTGGTTAAAAAAAAAAGAAAAAACTCTGGAATAATTTACAGAAAAAGTTCTATATTTGTCCACTGTGTGTCATGGCAATTAAGTACAAAATCTTGGGCTTTGTTAAGAGAGATATAATCCTCAGAACAAAGAAGAAATAGTCCCACAATGTTAGATAAATCTTAAAGGGAATTACACCCCATAAATGTTATTTCATGTCTTTATGATGATTACTCAATACATACTGGATAGTATCCCCACAACCTCAACATATACTCTTCTTCTTAATCTCCCGTTCCCTAACTCTTGCCACATCACATAGTCATATGTATTAGCTGAGATCTAGAATTACCATAGCCCAAAGATTTTTTTTAAATTCCCAAATGTGTAACAACTACTTTCTTATTGGCTGCAACTATCTTTCTAAGCCAGCTCTGAAGTTTAAAAAAACAAAACAAAACAAAACAAAACACTTTTCTTTCTGAGTTCAAGTCTGCCCTCAGACATTTATTAGTTTTGTGATCCTGAACATTTCACGTAACCCTGTTTGTATCAGTTCCCCATCTGTAAAACTCATCTCTAAAAGCTTCTTTGCCAAGAAAATCCTATATTGGGTTGCAAAGAGTCAGACTCAACTAAAAAATTATTGAAAATCTTTCTCAATGAATAATAGGATATTACATTTGATTTACTGCACTAATCCAGGTCTTCCCTGCAGTTATTGCCCTTTATTGATCAGACTTATCCTTTTTCTACTCATCGAAGTTCTTACCACCATCCTGAAATTAAGCTGGAAAATTTATCAAATTAAAACTAGATTTATTACAATAAGATCACAATTGAGAAGCAATACTGATCTTGGTAATTTCAGGTGAGGTAACCTAACCATATTTTAACAGACTTAGAAACTTATTTGTTATCAAATTTCATGACAGTTTTGTGGACACCAAAGGAAAAAAAATTTTAGGCATTCTGATAGAATAAAATCTAAAAAATTCTGATACCTCAACTACAAAGAAAGAGGTTCCACAAGATTTTCTTTGAGAATGATTTTAGATTTCTTACCTTTTCTCTTATGTCTCAATTCCTTCATTGGTAACAGTATCAAATCTGTTTCTCAGAGAATGGGTAAGAAATACAAAAGACTATAGCCAAGTACGGACTACAGAAGTGAGATTTAATTTGCAAAAATGAAGGGATTGTTTTTTTTTTTTGTTTTTTTTGTTTTTTTTTAGGAAAAAGAAGGTGATGATTTCACTGGGCCCAAAAATTGTTAGATTTTAGTTGGAAATAGGATATTTAATGGACTGTTAATGGTATGTATATGTATACATACATACACACACTTACATACACTTTAATCTTGGTCTTCTACATTCTTCAAGTTCTGACTCCAGTGACACACTGCTTCTCTTTACTCCAATATACTTTGTATATTTTTCCCCACCATGAAGATTTCCAGGGATTGTGCAGTCAGACACAGTCTCTCACTTAATTGACTCTCCATTGCCCTCCACTGGGGTATACTAATTTCACTTCTTCAAATTCTATGTTCCTTAACTGGAATCTATAAAGCAATGGTGGAAGAACATTGGGATTGAAATGACTGGCCTTTAAGTATGAATTTTAGAGTCATTAAAATAATTTTATGATGCCATAAAAGGAATCAAGCCTGAACTCTTCCTCCTTTTCAATTTTGGAATTAGGTCATTGTCTTTGTACAGTATCTGCCCAAGATATATGGGTTGATCACATAGTTGAATATCTCGATCAAAACATCAGTCATTTCTCATTCACTTATTTTTCTTATGTGAATAGAGAGGCCATATTGCTTTAGATAATTTTGGATCTTCTTCATGAAAGCTCTAAAATGTTCTGAAGGTACAATATCTTTAGGTCTTCCTAAATATCTTTTGGTCTTTTTGTTACAATTGACTTATTAACTTCTATATGAAATCTTTAAAATTGCTTACAATGTCCTTCAAATCATTTCTAATTGTTTAATATCAATAACTGCTATTAACAAATTGAGTTTTAATTTAACTATATGCCATAGTTTTATTTCATTTATATTTCTTCTTCTAGCTTTATAATAACTTTTGCCTTTGCTCTAATGAATCAGTAATATGACTATACACATATGGATGATTCAAGAATGTCTCACAAATTTTTTGTGTCGTCATTCAACAGTTTATGTCCAATTTCTTCTCATGCTTTTCCCAAAGCAAATATTATTATTGTATAGATATTCCTATTTAGTGTATGAGTTTTTATATTTTCTCATCCCTTATACCTGAACTTCATTTCCCATTTATGCTTTTAATTTCATCATAATCTCATCATCCTGTAAATTCACATTATCCCTGAAATTCATGTCTCTTTAGTACCAGTAACCTCTGGGAACCTCCCTCCTTCCAACAATAAGGGGCAAGGATGGACAGTGTAGAGTACTTAATATATCCTCTTTTTCTATGTCCTTAAATATCCCTAATTTATACTGAAATGATCAACATATTTATTGATTAATTTATAGGGACATGTCATATTTGTAATATTTTTTACTCTATCCTCTGAAACAGATATGTATGAAAAATATCTTCCTTTAGAAAAAACATCTTATTTCTTCAAATAGTCATCATATGACATGGACTCAAGATTCTCTATTGACCTTCTATGAATACTCATCAATTTATTAATGACATCCTAATACTGTAATCCCTGATATGGACACAATATTCCAAGAGTATTTTAGCAAGTATACACAAATGTGCTATCTCTTCACAATTCTGGGAATAATATTTCACTTGATGCAGCCCAAGATTATATTAGGGTTGCTATTGTTTTGTGTTGTTTTGTTTTGACTTGGTTTGGTTTTTGCTGGCGTGTCATACTACTGACCCAGGTTGAGCTTGCAATTCATTTGAAACACATCTTTGTCAGACAATTCGCTAACTATGCAATCTATAATTATGCTTTTAGGAGGCACCTAAGTGGCACAGTGGATAAGAGTACCAGCCCTGCAATCATAAGGATCTGAGTTTAAATCCAACCTCAGACACTTTTACTCTGGGCAAGTCTCAATCTTGATTGCCTCACAAATAATTATACATATGTGTGTGTGTGTGTGTGTGTGTGTGTGTGTGTGTGTTTGTGTGTGTATGTGTGTGTGCTACATTATGGGAACCACCTGCCAGTGGCTGCTGGAGATCTAACTCAAGAGTTGCAGAATGGATCTTCTCGTGTGAGAGGATGATACAAGGAGACTGAGAGGCAGTTTTATTGTATGATTTCTCTTCTCTTTCTTCTTGCCTCCAATTTATTTCATTTCCAATCCACAAGGAACGTCTGCAAAGGCTGCTTTGCAACTCCTTCAAGTTTATGATTCACAGCTGTGGTAGCTCTTGGAGAATTGACCTGCCCCTTCACCTAGGCATGGTCCTTAACAATTCCCCACTTTTTTGTTTTATAGAAATGCGATTATTTTTCCCCCACAGCATAGTCAGTAAGTTTATGCATTAACTGTTATCTAAGTCTACATACTAAGGTATGTGAGTCTGTATGCTAGGGAGTACAAACAGCACTATCACCTCTGGATAGTTGTAGGGTGAGATACTATGGCAGGTGTTGATCTTGTGAGATGTCATGGAGGCAAAATTTCAAACAGAAGAAGACTATATATAGTCAGAACAGGCATTTAAGTCTCTCATCAGTCTCCTGGCTCCGCCCTTTGATATATTGGCCCATTTAATTAACCCAACTAAAAAAGTCTTACTAGGTCTCTTCTCCCTTTCCTTCCCTGAGAGTTAGCAGGATCCTGGGAGGATCCTGCTCACAAACAGCTCTTGGGCGCTGCTGCTCCTTTGTTTCTTGTGATTCTTGTGCCTCACATTGGGCACCACATGTTGTGATACAAGAGCCACCGACCAGTGGCTGCTGGAGGTTTAACTCAGACTTGTAGAATGAATCTCTTCATGTGAGCAGATGATGATGATGATACAAGGAGACTGAGAGGCAGTTGCTGCTCTCTGAGCTCTCTGATTAAAAGGCCGTTGTATTGTTTGACCTCTCTCCTCTTCCCTCTGCCTCCAATTTATCTCATTCCCACTCCACAACACCTGTGTCAATAAAAGCTGTCCTGCAACTCCTTCAGAGCTGTGGAGGCTCTCGGAAAATTGACCTGTCCCTTAACATATATGTATATAAACACACATATGTGTGTATGTCTATGTGTGGGCATATATATGTATGTATATGTTTATATATATATATATATTTGTATGTGTGTATATCTCTCTATATATATATCTATCCATATGTAGATATTTAGGAAGTTGATTTTTAACCCAGCTACAAGATTTTATTGAATTTCATCTTATTAAATACAATTCAATGTTCTACTGTTTCAATGTCTTTGAGTGCACTGATTCTATCATTAAATATTTTAGCTCTCTCTCTCCCACTGTTGGGTCACCTACAAATTTGGTAGGAAGGCCACTGAAGACATCATTCATAACACTGACAAAATGTTACACTACACAGGACGAGGCACATATTCCTGAAGCATTCTACTGTGGAGCTCCTATCAAGTTGACATTGAAACATCGATGGCTATTCTTTGAGTACAGTCATTCAACTAGGTATGAATCCACTTAATTATATTATTATCTAGCCTATATCACTCTATCTTTTCTGAAAATATAGAATGAAATATTTTATTAAAAGTGAGGAATTTGAGAAACAGATCACAAGTCTCACACAGAGACATGATATAGCTGTGATGGAAGGCTTAAATTATCAAGACATCTGCTGAAGCTGTCTGTTAAATCAGAGAAGCCAGTAATATCTAGGCTTGCTATAAGAGCAATTTTATACTTCAAAAGGTGGGAGAACAAATCAGGAAATTATTATTTTAATATGATTTTCATTAACAGTGGAAATGATGGCAATCTGGGGATGAAGTGACCACTGATGTGTATAGTATGACATCTACCCTAGATTCTAGGAGAAATAAATGTCAATGTGTACAGTTGAGAATAAAGTTAGATCATGATGATGATAACTAACTTTTATATAAAACTATGTCCTAGGCATTGTGCAAAGAATTTTACATTTATTATATCATTTGACCCTCACATCAATCCTGGGAGCTAAATGTTATGATTATCCCCATTTAAGAAATGAAAAAATTGAGGCAAGCAATTTAAATGACTTGCCCAAGGTCATACATATGACTGAGAAATGTGGAGACTAGATTTGAACTCAGATTATTTTTTTTTTACTCCAGGCTCAGTGCTTTATACAATGCACTACCTAGCAGTCTCAGTAATAGCATTGAATGGAATAAACTTTTAGATGAGACAACCAAAAAGAAATGAGAAGCTCAAGAATAAATATCTGAAGATACAAAGATAAATAGTTCCAATGAGGAAGATAAACTGGAATTATCAGAAGAATTCACTTTGAGTGCATAAAGAAATCACTAATTAGCTTAGAGCCAAATATTATATGCATTTTTAGGGACATGGTTTCTACTGACAAGAAGAATAAAGGAAGACTTCTCAGAGCAGAAAGCATTTTTTGCTGTCCTTTAAAAGATAATCACTTGGTCCAGAATGGGAGAATTATAGTCTTAAGGAAGAGCATGAACAAAAGCAGAAAGGTAAGAAAATTCAGATGATGTTCAAAGAAGTGAGAGAGATGGAGTCTGACTGAAGGGTATCCAAGTGAATGATATTAAACTGAAATAGCAGAAGGGTAGTAGATTAAAGAGAACCTTGAAAGCTAAATAAAGTTTTTACTCTGCAAGCAATGAAAAAAAAATGGTCCAGTAGGATAGTGGAATTACAAAATCAGTGAATTAGGAAGATTATTCAGACAGCATCACCGTAAAGACAAATAGTGAAAGCAAATCTCTTAGTATGATATAGTAGTAGTCAAGAAAGGTAGTGATGAGGCTGGATACCACACCTTGTGGAGGTGAGAAAATTTGGAACAGGAATAGAAAGACCTTAGTATTTAATTAGATGTAAGACAAAAGGAAAAGAAACCACAAGTTTCACCACAAAATTTCAAGCCTGGAACCTCAGATAAATACTAGTGCCAAAGATACAAATAATGAAGTCAGAAAGAAGAGCAAATTTAGAGGTAGAAATGAAGATTATGTGCTTAGTTTAGGATATGTTGATCTTGAAGTGTCAATGGTAGTGATCTGGGTAGAAACCATAAGATCAAAAGAATTAGAGATGAAAGGGACTTAAAGATTATTTTATTGAAATTCTCTAATTTTAGGAAACCAAGGCCAAGAGATAAAACAACTTACTTAAAGTTTTAAGTAGCAAAACTAGGTTCTCTTACACAAATTGAATATCATTTTCCCAGACAGGAAACAGCCAGTTGAAAGGAGAAGATTGCAGCTGCGTTAGAAAGAGGAATGACTTCTTGAGCAAAGTTCTGGGTGAGGTGGGAGGAAGAGAGGAAGAAAACCTTATGGACACATAAAGACACCTCTTCTGCTAAGAAAGAAAAGAGGTGAAAATTGATGGTGCTGAGAAGTTTGAGAAATAGAGATTGCCAGGGAAAAAAGTTAATTTGGGGGTGGCATTAATCTGAGTGAAGTAGGAGGCTGACATCTGCTGCAAGTGGGGATGCAGTTTCAAGAGTGTGATTGTGATCAAAAGGAGAAAAAAAAAGGATTTGGAAAATTTACAGTACAAAATGAAAAAAGGAATCAATAAGAATACAGTAAAAGGATTGTTAAACAGAAGATAGTGTCCAACTGAGACTGAAATGATGTGTGATGGGTGAATTTAGTTTTTGGTTGCTAACTTTATTATTTTTTTTTCTTTATCCATCACAAGAAAAGAAATTGACTTATGAGGTTAAGCAAGCATAAGAAGTCAGAGGACCATAATGATAGGAGGTGAGAAGGAAAAGTGGTTTTATTGTATTAGATTGCAAAAAACTAGGATTAGTAGACCATCAATTCAAAGCAAGTTAATCCAGAGTTAAGGAAATGTACTTTGAAAAGAGGTTGATCACAAAGTAGATCAAGTGTTAAATTTAATGTGCATAATAGTCAGAAAGGTTTAAGAATAAATGATAGTAGTAGATAACTAGAATACATGGCTTCCCCATTTGGATCTTGAAGTCTTAGAACTAGGTGAGATATAAAATAGGATTAGATTAGAAGATGGCTAAAATAGAATAAAAAAATAAATCATTGAAATGGGAGAGTATGGTCCTGTTCTTAAAGGAGCTATCAATATGAAAATTGAAGTAACCAAAGATGATGGTATGTGACAGAATTGAACCAAAAACAACCATGATCCAGATAAATAAAGTCATATACAAAGCTGAGGGAGTACACTGAAAGTTAGGAGATGATAATAGCAAGAATAGAGAGTGATACAATATATTCCATGGACCTCAAGGGTAGAATGGTTTGAAATAGTTCTGAGCTAGAAGTATGCCTATCATTCCCCCTCCTTGATTTTGCCCTTTGGGGATGTAATACCTTCTTATTTTTTCCCCTAAAGCAATTGGGGTTAAATGACTTGCCCAGGGTCATGCAGCTAGGAAGTGTAAAGTGCCAGATTGGAACTCAGGTCCTCCCAACTTCAGAACTGATGCTCTATCCCACACTTCACCAGCTAGCTGCCCCTGATGGAATATCTTCTAATGGAGACAGTTACTAGAGATGAAGTGCCCTCAGGGGAATGCTTGAAAATACAGGGGAAAGCTGGAACACAAGTTCAGTGATACAGGGGTGTTTCTTGAGATAAATGTGGCAGTTCCAAAAAGTATATCTGCTGTCCCATAAATTTTATGGAGGTTAATGAGAATAATGATAGCAAAAATTTCCCAGTTAATGGGAGCTTAGATGATATACAAGAGTAGTAAGATCTAATACACAATCAGATTTAAACCTCAAGCTCATCCATAAAGACTTTAAATGCAAAATATATATAGTTATGACCTTTAGATTAGCTCCACCTTCTGTCACATGATTCTAAACAACTGAATCCTGAAAAATCACAACTTGCCTCTCAAGCACTGACTTACAAAGCCTCATATTGATTGCTTCTTTTGACATTACTTATGCCTTTGAATCTGCCTTCTGTCTATAACCTCTTTTCAACTTATTGCCTAGCCTATCAGTCTCTGGAGATCAGAAGGTTGCTTCCATATCATTAAACTTCATCTGCACTGAATTTCCCTATTACTTCAGTATATTTGTTAAGCATTGAGTGGGTCTACTATGTCCATGGCACTGTGCTAAGCGTTAGGGTCACAAATATTTATGAAACACATGCTCCATGACACAGTGAGTATAGTGTTAAGTCTGGAGTTAGGAAAGCCTGAGTTCAAATCTGCCCTCAGAAACTAACCATGCAATCCCAGGCAAGTCACTTAAACTCTGTCTGTACCAGTTCTGTAATTATAAGATATGGATAATAATAGAATATTATTATAGAAAAATATCTCCTAGGATTGTTGTAAAGATTAAATGAGATAATATTTGGAAAGCACATAACCCTTCCAGTCATATAGAAGGTAATTAACAAATGTTTGTTTCCTTCCTCCCTTCCTTCTTCTCTTTCCCTTCTTTCCTTCCTTCTTTCTTCTTTCCTTCTTACTTCCCACCCTCCCTCCACTTTTCTTTCCTTCTTTCCTATGTACCTTATTTTATATAGTAGGTACAATCTCTAATAGGTTCTAGAGATACAAAACAAAAGTGAAACACTCCCTGCACTTAAACAGTTTATATTCTATAATCTTTTTGTGTAAGATGAAGATATACATAAACATACATAAACACATGTGTGTGTATATATATAAACACACAAACACATACATACACATATAACAGATGTAAATATTTAGGAGAGTGCATTAAATTGCAGTCTGCCTTCCCCTCCCCATTCCCAGAATAGGAGAGAGTTTACTCTACACCATGAATTCTTTCCAAGCATTGACTTCACATAATCTGAACTTGGCTATAAAAGATCATATAGAACACAGTGGAAGACTGAATTATACAAATAAATTGACCAATATGAAATAATATGTAAGTTTTAGCAGTGCTTTGCAATAAAGCAAGCATAGGTACCTTCAGTGATTAGAAAATTGTCAGTTATCCTCATTGTGGCAGTTTCTCTGA
Source organism: Sminthopsis crassicaudata (assembly GCF_048593235.1). Taxonomy (NCBI): domain Eukaryota; kingdom Metazoa; phylum Chordata; class Mammalia; order Dasyuromorphia; family Dasyuridae; genus Sminthopsis; species Sminthopsis crassicaudata. The sequence continues at coordinate 305,119,993 of NC_133619.1, read as the reverse complement.
CTGAGGAAGAAAACTAGGAAAATATAAATGATATTCATTTTTTTCCAAAGTGAAATTTTGCAACCATGATGTTAGGAAGATGAAAAGGGACTCAGTATCAGTTTTTTATTAATGAATTTTTACAGTTGAGATTGATTTGGGATTGGGAAGAGGGACAGTTAGCTAAAATATTCAGGAAGAGTTTTAAATGATGGCTCAAAGGACCAAGTAGAACATTTGGTTCCTGAAAATCTCAATGGATAATAATAATAACAAATAATAACACAAATATAACAATACTAATAGTATTTATATAGTACTTTAAGGTTTGTGAAGCTCTTCAAATATGTTATCTCATTTAAGACAATGACCCTGTGAGATAGAAGGCTGTTATTCCCATTTCATAAATGAAAAAAATTAATAATAAGGCTTAAAGAAAACTGGAAAAGGCCTCATGAAGAATATGGGATTTCAACTGATTTTTTCATATGTGTGTGTATGGGTGCATATGTGTATGTATACACACATACAAACAAACATATTAATACATATACCTATATTTATGTTGGTGTGTGTGTGCCTATGTGTGTGAAAGTGAGAAGGAACTTTAAGTTCCAAACAGAAAATTTTATATTTGATCCCAGAGGAAATTGGGAATACTGGAGGTTACTGAATGCAGGGAAAGAGGTGGAAAAAACAAGCATGAGTGAACATTTTCTTTAGGGAAAATCACTTAATCAATGAAAGAGGAATGGATTGGAATAGGAAAGTCTTGATACAGAGAGACCAACTGGAATTATATTGCAATATTCCAGACAAGTTTACATATAAGAGTGATGCTTTAAGGCTTCTACTCAAAGGAAAAAAAATTAAAATTAAATAAAAATAAAAATAAAAATAAAATAATAAAAATTAAAATTAAAAATTAAAAAGAGACCCAAGAACTAAGTGATTCTAAAACTTTGACTTCCCATCCAACTTCATACCATAATTAAATTCCAGTCATCATCTTCATCTACTTTCCACTGGAACTTTGTTATCTGCTCCTAGAATGTCAACCTTTATAAGTCAACTTTAACTTTATGTTGCTCAAAGCCAGGCTTCTATGGCATTACCTAATCATCTCCACATCATAATTCCATGCTACTCCCCCTTAATAGGATATTGCCTTCATTAAAATATACAATTTCTACAGATAGGGGCTAACATGATTATTGCTGGCATTTGTGTTACTCAGCAGTGTCTGACACATAGTAAGCTCTTAACAAATCTGTCTCCTCTCTCTGTCTCTCTATCTCTCTGTCTCTCTGTCTCTCTGTCTCTCTCTCTGTCTCTCTCTCTCTCTCTCTCTCTCTCTTTCTCTCTCTCTCTCTCTCTCTCTCTCTCTCTCTCTCTCTCTCTCTCTCTCTCTCTCTCTCATTCCCTCCATCTCTTTCCCTTCCCTCCTGCCTCCCGCCTCTGTCTCTCTCCACACCCATACACCCCTATACACATTTTTCCTGTGCCAGGTGAAGAAAGTGGAATTGAAGAAAGATTCTCACCCATATTAGAGAAAATTATTACAGTGGGAAAATATCCTTAGAAAATAAAAAAGAGGTCATATAAGACAGATGAACTTAGGCATGTCTGTAAGCAAAGTAGGATTCAGATTCCTGTGGCCAAAATTATGTAATATCTCCATTAAATGAAGTTCAAAGTAATACATTTTGCCATGGAACAAACTGCAAATTTGAAAAAGGCATCTAACATACTACTTTGACCGTAAAAATCTCTCTTGGAGGAAAAGAAAATTCTCAACTAGTCTGACACACAGTAAGTGCACAATAAATTCATATTGATTAGTTGAAATAATAAACAACAAAACTTGCATAAACTCTTAAATCAGGGACAACGAGAGCAGCTGTTTCTGCACTATGATTATGAATATCCCATAATCCTTCTACCCAACACTGCCCTCATACAGATTAATTTACATATTAAGTGAATGGAAAATATAGGACTAATCTTATAAGAGTATATATTAATTACTGTAAAGAAATCAAGGCATCTACAATTCTACATTAATTTCTGCAACTTAAGTGGACTGACCAGTCATAACCACTTCCTACTCTCATTGATCTCAGATGTCCTAGCTAGAGTTCAAGAACTATGGATCTATACCAAACTAGATTTGCAAGGGGCAAATGACCTTCTTAAATTAAAGGCCAGGGATGAATAGAAGATGGACTTTCAGATATGGTTTGGAAATTATGAATATATTTATTATCATGCCCTTTGAATTATCTGATATACTTATGACCTTCCAATATATGATTAATAAGGTCTGTTCTACCTCCTCAATCAATATGCCACAGACTATTTAGATTCTATTTTGATTTTCTCTCCATATGAATAAGAATATATTATTCCACTCTGATAACTAGTTCACTGGTTGCCTTGCCATGTATAGGTCACACTAGATTTGGGTTCTGTGAGGAATCAAAGCCCTACAGCCTTTTCTTAGAAGGCTCAATCTTTTTAGGCACACATGCATCCATACACCATATTCACAACCCTGATACAGCTGAATCAAGAAATTTTGCAGAACAAAATACAAACTGGAAGAATATTTACATGAGGGAAAAAATAATGGAGAATTACGGTTAATGGTTGATACATCCTTATTAAGATAATGGGTGAAAAGTAAAGTGATGATGATTCATACAGTTCCTCAAGAAAGAAACAAAAAAGATATATTGCCCAAGAATGGGAAAAATGGAAGAAGAAAGGTATTAAAATTTGAGGAATTAAGGAGAGGGGTCATAGTCCCTAACTCCTATAGAATTAGATATTTTGCAGAAAAGATGGGAAATTTGTGGTTCATTTATATTGAAAAGAGTTGGTGCATTGGGAAACTATAGTTGTCTAAGAAAGTGATAAACCTCCAAACATATCCTACCCCACTCTTTTACTATTAATCCATCATTCCACTGAAGGTCTGACAGGGGATATGTGCAATACCTTTTTCTGAAAACCCTATATAAGTCCATCAAGTTTGTGCCTTAAATTAGAATACATTTCAGATTTCTTGCCTGAGCCATCATCCTATCACACTGGCCATGGGGTGACATAGGTCAGGTATGATTCTATTATTGAATGAATTGCTGTTCATCTGTCCTTACTCTTCTCTGTTCTTCTTGATTGTGAGATTTAATAAACTGTTCTAACCCATAATAATGTTATACTGAATTTGAATGTGATGTCAGACACTTACTAGCTATGTGACCCTGGCAAAGTTACTTAACCCTACTTGCCTCAGTTCCTTCATCTGTAAAATGAGTTGAAAAAGGAAATGGCAAATTACTCCAGTGTCTTTGCCAAGAAAACTCCAAATAGGATCACCAAGAGTCAAACATAACAAAACAGTTGAACAACAAAGTTTATATAGAAGAGTATGAGGTATTGATACTTTGATACTGCTATCCAAAGTAGGACCCATGATACTTTGCTATTAGTTTTGCAGAGTTATTTGAGGGGACCATATATAAGAATGAGTAGAAATTAATGTTCTTTCTATCTATGCCATTTTATGAGACTTCACTAAAGTACCTGGAGTGACTTTAACACTTTGAGTTAGGGAAATGTTCAGAAAGGATATGAGTAAATCCCACTGTTTCTTTTAAGCTCATTGTGACCTAGCATACTGACACTGGTGGGTGGAATTTCCAAAGGGATAGCTCTTTTAGTTCTAGGTATACCCTACGTTTGGTATCCTTTTGAATGCTAGTTCACATGTACCCTCACATGTTTTACCTTAACAATTAATCAGTAGATCCTGTCAGTTCTTTAGCAAAGGGTATTTACTCAAATGGCACAGAAAGAATAGTGTTAATAAAATATTTCCTCAAAGAGAGAAAGAGAGAGAATGAAAGATCAAGACAGGGCAGAGCAGGGGAGTGCAGGGAAGGGAAGAATAGGGAAGGGAAGGAAAGGAAAAAGAAGGGCAGGGTAGGAAGGACAGGGGAAGGGCAGGGAAGGGAAGAGCAAGAAGGGAAGGGAAGAGCAGGGCAGAACAGGGAAGTGTAGGGCAGGGCAGGGCAGGGAAGGAAAGAGAAGGGAAGGGCATGATTCTTCATTTGGAAAATATTTTGATACTCTTTATGAATCCAATATGCTAACCCTAGTTGTGATGTTACAAGCACTTAATTGTGATTATAATTGACTGACACAAGTGGAAGGGCAAGATCAATTTTAAAATGAGGCCAAAATGTATAAACAAATGCAATCAACAATGATGAGAAAGGGGCTACAAAAAATAGAGTTCATTAGCTTGAGCCTTACTTTAATAGCTATAGCTTATTCAAAGGAAGGGATACAGATCTAAATCTAATACAATATATAAAAACACTGAGAATTTCACATCAAAAAGACTGAGAAGAGGTTTGCTTACATTTGGAAAGCAGTTTCAGTTTTTAGGCTTTTTTTTTTTCTTTTACTGTTAACAACATGAGTGTTTCATTTTTAGAGAGGGCAAGGGAAATTAAAAATATCCAGGCAGCCTGTATGTCATGGATGTAACTACTATTTATTTTAAATCATTTCTTCTGCTTTTCTCCCTTTTTTAGCAGCTGTTGCCATTTCTACGTGTTTATACCAATCAATCAACCCCTTGCTCCAACATGGGGAACAGGCTCCAGAAAGCACAAGCTGGAATGTATCTATCGACTCATTTTGGCAGCAATCAAATAAAATCAAATAAAAAGCATTTTAAGTGTCTGGGGTGGGGAGAACTGTGTTGTCCACATTTGCATTTTTATTTAGCTACATTGAGTTTACAAACTCAAGACCAGAGACAGAGGAGCAAAGCTTCCTTTGATATTGGTCTGAAGCTGAGAAATACTGAGATCCCCATCATGATTTATCCCCATATTAATGACCCAGTAGTGGTCTTACTTTATTTTTAAAGACAAGACTGACTCTGATGTCTTTTAGGAACTTTATTTTCCCACCCACAGATAAGCAGCGGGCACTGTGGGTTGCTGAGTTGCCTCTGCTGGAAACCAGAAGTAATAGTCGCCTTTTAGAGGTGAAATTCTGTGCATATTCTTGGTAATTCTCATCAGACACTTGGAAATTGCTTTAAAAATAACTTTTAAAAAGCAAATGAGAATGCAGACATCTGGATAGATCCACCCCAAAAATTACACTACTTATCTCATAGGCTTCTTGTGTAGAAAGCACTTTTTGTAAGTGAAAAACCATTATATTTTATCTAGAATATATATACACATATATAATGTGTGTACACATTATATGTGTGTATATAAATGTAAGTACATGTGTATATTGTACTGTTACTGTTTTGTGTATATATGTATGTATATACATATGTTTCAGTTATATATTTGAGTTATTTTTTATCTTTCCATAAAGGCATATTCACATTGCCACACTGTAACTTGCAGGTGACCTTGAGTTCTCCAAGGCTATGTCAGCAGTGGACTAGTTCTTACTAACAAGGTAACTGGCAAAGCCTCAAGTACAAGACTCACTATAACTTCAAAACCAGCAAAGTTAGAAAAGCTCATAGTAAGAGAAGGTTGTGTGGGATTTTTTTTTCCTGGGGGGAAGTCAAAGTAACTTATGATTTTAACCACTAAAGTGTAAAGAAATTGTGATCAGAGTCACTGGATGATTCCAAACACTAATATTATGAAGAGTTCATTCATTCATTCAACATGTATATTGTAGTTAAAACATGTTCTATTGCTTGGAATACAAAGATAAAAAATGAACCAGACTCAGTCTTATATACAGCATGCTCTCTTCAATGGATCATCTCTATCTACTCCTCAACTGAACCTTAGAGTCTGTCCCCTGGAAAACCACTTTAAATTCTTATTAGGTAGTTTTTATTTTTCTCATGACAAGAACTAAGTTGCTACATTATTTCCCAGCCACTCATTCCAAACTTTACTCTGCCTCTCTATATAGTTCATATACTACAGCCCTGTCCTTCTTTCCAATTCCCTCTTATGTACTGTCTTTCCCTTTTATAAAGTAAACTCCTTTAAAGCAGAGACTATATTACTTGAATTTGTATCTCTGGTACTTAGCATAATGCCTGTCATGTAGTAAATTTGAATTCTGATTTCTTAAATGCACTATATCCATCCATCTCTCTCCCTCTCCCCCCCCCCCCCTCTCTCTCTCCCTTTCTCTCTTTTTATATAAATTATATTTTATTTCATATATATATATATATATATATATATTATATTAATATATATTATGATATTTATATACTATATATTTATATATGCAGATATATAAATATATATATGATTTATTCTGAATTATTAAATATAACTGTGTTTATGTGAAATAGCTACTTAGGTAACCCATAGATAGTTTAACTATCATCAATCTATTCTACTGGATCCCTGAAGTTTTGGCTCATCATTATTGATATTGTTGCTGTTGATGGCGATGATTGTGGTAATGTGATAACGATAATGATGATGATATTGTTATTCTTTCTCTAGTTTGGCTGTCAAAAAAAAAGAGCCTTAAAGGTTCTTGTGTCATACTAAATTTTACTTAAGATTTTGTTTTTGTTTTTTTTTTTTTAATAAAATTCCTGAACAGTAGAGAGTGAGAAATGAAACATAATATATATTTCTCTGAATAATATTCTTTTCTCTCCCTCCCTACCATTTTTACTTTAAAATGGAGCAGAGGAAGAAGAAAGAGAGGAAATGGAATTATATGAACATTAGGCTGCTAGTCCATGCCATCCTGACCATTTTTAGTGTTCTCTGTGATGCTGACAAAAGAACATTGATTTATTATGAATGATTATATGTAACTTTATGTTATTATGAAACAGATATTTGGGCAGTCCATAACTAGGTGGTGCAGTAGAAGGAATGCCAAGCCTGGAGTC